>NC_141150.1:67690190-67997274 GCF_053477565.2 Lygodium microphyllum
TCTTTTTAAATTCTTATTTTGATTTTATTTTTTAAAAAATATTTTGTTTAAAATTATAATGTTCAAGTTATTATGGTACAAGGTTACTCTGCCAAGGTGTGAGTCTTTAATAAAAATCAAGATTGTACTAGAGTACATCATATTTGACAAGAAGTTGCAGCTTTTTTTCCATTAGGGTTAAATATGTAGCAAAGTTCAGTACAACACCTCCTTGGTTTAATCTACTCACAACATGGACCCCTTCTTCTATAAGGATTTTGACAAGTAAGGGAAGGTTTAAGAGAGGTCCAATTAGCATTACTCCTTGTATGATGACAATACTCGAAGGGAAGTCAGAGATACATATCAATTTGGGATTTCGAGATAGCCCATCTTTTCTCTAAAATGGTCCCAAGCCAAATTTTGAGTTTAGCCATTGAGTTTCTCACACAATGTACAAGACTTACTCATATGAGATTCCAGACTTTGCCTTCTCTTGAGGGCTATTAGTTCCTTGATTGTTAGAGGGCATAATGGATTGTGGAATATTGGGACCAAATGAATGAGTCGCAGAAGGTTATCTCACTAATCACTATATTGCTTAATGAGATGTTACTGCTCTTCCCAAGATAGTCGCCATGTTAAGTAATCCTCAAATTCCTTAAGGAGGATTCCAACATCAAACTAGGCATAAATAGGAGCAAGAAACATGAATTTATCATGCACTTCTTGAGGGTAAACAATCAATGGTTGATTTTCATTGTGGGTAACTTGTTCTGCAATGTCATTCAAATTTCTCAACTGCAAGTTGGGCTTCAATGGAGATGGAGGTTTTGGGTTATTTGAGCTTGACTTGAGAGCTATTGATTCCCAAGGGCCTCAATGGTTTGGTACTAGTAGCACTCTTTTTTGAGGTAGTAGGCATATTTTCCTTGGAGTTGGTGGATTTAGTCGTGGACTAGGAAGTGTGACTATTGTGGTTCCACTTCTTGATGGAAAGTAATAACAACTAAGTTAGTGGATTTGAAAGTTGTAGCAATTGAAGGCAACTGTGATTTTAGATCCTAGCTCTATTCGGAAAACTTCTTGTATGAAGGGATTCTTGTGTTGTGGATGTATCTTTAAGGGCAATGACTTGGTCTATTTAGAGCCTTTGTTAAGGGCTTCTTAAGGATTTATGGAACCTTGGCCACGATCTGCAAGATGATTGTCCATTTCTATTCTCACCATGTGGGGTGAGGTCATTGGTCATTCACTCTACTTTTCATTCTTCAATGAAGAAGTGGATGGAACTAAGGCAAAATCAGGAAATGGAGTAGGTTTCATGCCATGTAGGCATGGATTCAACCACTTGAACAAGTTGGGATTTCATTGAAGGGAAGCATATCTATCTAGAATTGACAGTTTTTGGGTAAGGCAAAATACATATGTACTGACATCAAGCACCATGTATCCTACTCAAACACTACAAGATACAAGCCTCATACCAACGTAGGGATGGAGTTGGGGTAGGTTTCATGCCACGTAGGCATGGATTCAACCACTTGAACAAGTTGGGATTTCACTGAAGTGAAGCATATCTATCTAGAATTGACAGGTTTTGGGTAAGGCAAAATACATATATACTGACATCAAGCACCATGCTTCCTACTCAAACACTACAAGATACAAGCCTCATACCGACGTTCAAAGCGAAGCAAATGTTCATTAAAAAAATTACCCCTGTCGTCGCTAAACGCATCCGTATCAATGTCTCTACAAAACTGTCGCTATATGCATCCTTGTTTTTGTCGGTCTTGTGATGCAAATTGCAACGCATATAGCGATGCTTTAGGATGCATATTGCAATTCAAATAATGACATGTGTAGTAAATTTGCGATGCTAATAGCGATGGTTATAGAGAAAAAAATGTACTAATAACGATGCGTGCTGTGTAATATTCTACAAATGAATTACATGTTAGGTACGAGTGCAAAATGTACTCAAACCCACAAGACTGATACAAAGAATAAGTACAAGATAGCTTATGAAAACTCATGGAATTATGGCAAGATACAAAGGGATGATAAGTACATAGTACATGCAAGATGCCTGCATAGATCACAAGACCAAAAAAGAAGAGGGTGAGTGCTCCACGAATCCAAGCGCAAGCTATAGATCCTCACCATCTGAAAGCTCTCGTCCTGATGCAAAGAAGCATCGAACGAACTCTGCAAGAACAACTACACATCAGTCCACCATACATAATGTATTTTTTTAAAATAGTAACTACGAACAAGAAAGATGATTGACCTACTGGACTATCACGTGCATACAGTCTATCAATCAATGCAATGAGACCGTGTCTCTCTGCATATCGAGCCTCCAGGCCAGTGGGATGGTCGTTTGTAATGGAGTGCTGCAAAGAAAATAGGATATAACTATTAAAAACATGATTGTCAATACAATTGACATTGCAAATAAGAAAGTGAGAAGAACAAAATAAAAACTTACAAAGCCCTCCAGATTAAGTCTTGTGGCCGCCACTCCCCAGATGATGCATGAACTCTGCCTCCAGTCATGTCCTCACTGCCTCCCACTATTGTCGCCAACGTTGTGGAGAATATGTAGCCTCCTCTGTGAGTCTCTACCAATGATATGATCTAGCCACTTAGGATTTGAGGTGGCAATTTTAAGTCCCTTATGTGCGTCCAATTATCTATGTGGCATGTATGCATGCATACACTCCATCATCCACCCAGTGGCAAACCTCTCTGCCGCAGTAGGTACCAAAGACTCTTCTTGCGAGGGTGCCACTATATAGTCCTTGCTCCCCTCAGGCATGTTCTTCCAATGGTCCAAGATGTTGTGTCGAAAAACTTGTTTTTGTATGATAGATGATTTTTTATGCCAAGAAATGCTTAAAAATAGCCAATATCCGGGGAAAAATAGACTTTGTCGAAGGTGGCGGTGGCAATTAGTACAATTTTAAGTGGCAGGTCTCTAAAGCGCTAGTGCTTATTTTCATGGAAATCAAACGATGGCGGATGGTCGAGCTGGAGTTTTCCTACTTGGAAAATGACGTCAAGAATCCAACGCAAGTCTCAGATCTCCATTCCGAGGTCGTTTGGTCCCCCATTTAATCCCCGCAAGGTTCGGGGTTGTGAAGCAGCTCTACTGGATTTGGAAGCCGGGAAGAGTGTGATGGAGCCCAGCTTTGTAGATTTCGATACCACGGAGCCACCTGTCCAGACGGATCTCGAATCCGATGTCATTTGCCCCCTCAAGACTGAAAAAGCCACTTGCCAAAAGTGTGAATGCAAAGGGCATGAACTAGATAAGTTGATTAAGAGTTTAAAAGCTCTTAACAAAGAGCTTATGAGGCAAAAACCTCACGAAATGAAACAATTGGGGGGGGGGGGGGTGGGGGGCGGGGCGGGGCATTAGTTTTTTGCACCCCATTTTTCTCCCCCTCATCATGATTTCCTGATCGGGTGAGGTAGGAAGAATGCTCCTGGCCCTGGGATGCTTCTATCCTTTGGCCTCCATCACCACAAACGGATCGAGGAATGATGCACTGAGTCAAGAGATTAAAAACCAGTCTTTCTCTCTCCTCCCTCACTCTCCTGCATAGAGGCAATTCGTGTGCAAGAAATCAAGAAGGAGAGGAGCTGAAGAATGCTTGTCCGGCTGTGATCGGATTGCTTCAAGATGAAGAGGAGGCTGAGGAAAGAGGTTCAGCATTGAAGAATGGTTGTTGGTTTGTGGGCTGCTTAGAATAATCATTAAAAAACCCGCAACACGCAAGATACGTGGTATGCTCCAATTTTATAACGAAATTTGATTATTTTTGTTGTTTCATGGTCCAAATGTTATTCATATGCAATGAATTTTTGTTTGAATCTTGTTTACATAATTTTTTAGGGCTATAACTATAGAAATGCAGAACCCGTAATGATTTAGAGTCGTTATTAATCCTTTAAAACCCATATAATGTCATTTTTAGTGGAAATTAGTGGTTTTTTTTCGATTTTGAGTTGGAGAAAAGGGGTGGAAATGGGACAAAATCAGAGAAAAAGTTAAGTTTTAGTCAAAATAATAAGCCAATACAAATAAATCAGAAAATACCTATTTTTTATGAATAATAAATAGAAAAAATAACAAAAAATAGAGGAAATTGGGGTTCTCGTGCTTTAAAAAATATGAAAAAATAAGATTTATGTGCATGAATGTTTGGCAAGGTTAAAGCATGAGGTTAAGCCTAATTTTGGCCTCATTCTTTGTGTTATAGTATGTGTTTATTGTTTTTTTCATGCAAAAATGATACAAAACAACCATTTACACCTATGCACCGCAGCAGCACCTACACGGTGAGGGGGGATACAATTTGGGCGACGATCTAATTGCTGAAAAGATACAAATTCCGATTTACCTCTTTGTGCATAGCATTTAGGGATCATTCCATAATTAAATATAGGTGACTAGTACCATGGAAGTTCCAATGCTAGTCCCTAAAGCAGCGTAGCACGTAACGCTTAGTTAAAATTCATGAAAGGGTTGTTTTCCGCACCTCACATGGCTGGTTTTTTTTAAGAACATAAAATGGTTGTGCACAATCATCATACACCTTGCATCAAGCATGCCATGTGGTATCTACTGGAATGCATTGCAATTGATTGATAAACTTTGACCAACACTGAGAGGACAGGAAACCTAAGCTGTAGGTCTAGATGGGTGCTTCTATTGGGGAAAGTTTTTTAAGGCAAATAATCTCCTGGAACGCTGAATTATGAAAGAGTGGAGTTTGTGCGAATGTTATATGTGTTAGCGGCGCATCTTGGGGCCAATCCCCGAGATGTAGGAGAGTCGCAATGGAGCCGCGGCAATCAACCGAGAGGTGCTTCCCTATGTGTGTATTACAAGGCATTATGTCTATATATTATGGGATCTCCCTCTGAGGAGAAGGGAAGGTGAATGTTGCACTACATATTAGATACAAACGCAAAATCGTCATAAGCATTTAGTGCAAAGTGAGTTTTAGATGCTCCTAGCTCACGAGGCCATGTGGTGGGTTGTCTGTTATATGCATGAGGTCCGGCTAGTGCCATAGCGAGTGCCGGCCCATTTTAGGTCCCATTAGTGGTGCATCTACCGGGAGCTGCCTATAAGTAGCGGTCTCCGAATCTAGGTTGTAAAGGGACCTAAGTTTATAATTTCCATTAGGAGTATGCTAAGCTAACCATAAAATGGGGTTTGTTCAAGGATGGAAAACCTTGGCTTTCCCTATACAAAACTTACTAATGGACTTAATTAGTTATGTAGAGCATGAGTCCTCTACAGAAGATAATTTAGATGATGAGAAGAGTAAATAGTTAGTGGTAACTACCCTATCCTCTAATGCGATGGTATGGGCCGAGGTTTGCCTTGGTGCGGTCTCTACCCAAGAGAAATCATGTACAACCATCCATCAACCTAGGGGACATGGAATAAGTATGTTGGAAGCTATGGCGGTCATGGCATCAACAAGTGATTAAAAACACCATGACATTCCTCTAACGTGAGTCTATACATGTGAACCATTGCAATTTGCACTCTTCTTAGATCAACCCATATATGGTTAAATGCATTGTATTCAAAACTAGATTTTCCTTTTGTCTTTTTATATGGCATAGATGCTTCAATATGAATGTATTCCCCAAAAACTTGTGGGATCTTACAGTTCATGGCAGTCCTTGCAACCAATACTCTAAGGGCTCGAGGTAACCCAAATGCAATTATTCTATTACATTTTAGATTTTTAAACCATAATCTTGAGATAGCCCGATAACCTTTTTGACTAATGCCCAGAGTATCACATGTCTCTACAATTTCATTTGGTTTTACTATGTCCTTAAGTCCTTGACCAATTCTTTTAGAGTTGGGCCTCTCAAATCCATATTTTGAGGTGACCTAAGAATCCTCAAAATATCATTCTTATTCATGGTCTCTTTTAAAAGACTGATTCTCTCCTTACTCTCGTGAATATTAATACATGACATGTTAGAGATATTTCTTTGCAAGATTCAATCTTATTTTCTATACTCTCTCACACAAGATAGTTATATTTTTTAATGGTCTTTTTCTCTCTTTGAATTCTATTGGAGTTTTCTTTAAGGTATGCTAACTTGTCTTGTAATGACTTAGTAGCATTTTTCAGAACGTCAATCGTTTTTTGTAATCTTAGAAATGCTTGTTAGTGTAATAAATAATGTTTTTCTCATTTCATTCATTTGAGCCATGTATGTGTAAGATGTAGGGTATAACCTTTTATAATAGCCAAACATCCCATTATAACCTTCCCCCACATACCTCACATAGTCATGAATATTTAAAAAATTAGGAGGTCTACTTGTTGAAGGATCCTTGGGATAAATATTTGCATCCACCCACAAATCTATATGTTTCTTTCCTTGAGTTTGCAATCTATTGGCCTCCATCTCATTTATTAGTACTCAACAATGTATACTTCTCCAAGATGAATAAATTGAATCTAGTTGGATTGTAAGTTTGTACTTTCATGTGTTCGCATCTGTATTAGTTGCAAAGGTATTGCTAAACATTTTAGCAGATCAATGATCAGTAGAGTGATAAGAAAGTTGTTGAGATGACAAGCTCAACACATGCGGACATTAATGATGGACCGCCTGGTTAGATGGGTCCACACGTCTACACTTAGTACGTCGGTGGTCATTATGACTCTCACATGGCCACTGACTCATTAATTATTATATTCAGGTTGTTACACCTATTTATAGCTGGCATAGTTATAACGCCAATCGACTAGTGTTGTCGGTTATGCATTGTTTGACTTAGTAGGCCACTTTCCTTTATGTTGTATCTTATCTATACTTTGTGTACATTGTAAAGAGTGTTGAAGAAGAAGAAGAAACCAGAAAGAAAACGTTTTGACCTCCATCTCTCTTCTTGTCTCTTGAGTGAGCTTCTCCTTGTGCATTCTGTGTGTGTTCAGTGCAGCATCTTGAGCAAGTCCCCCCACCACACGATTCTTGACATGGTATCAGAGCCGCGCCATTGAGAGAGGCTGATTTTGAAGGCTGAAGTGAAGGAGAAGAAGCAAGATTCGAGCAAGCAAGCCACGGGTAAGAAGCTATCCCATTCTTCCACTCTTTCTCTTGGACAGTGCCTGTGGAGGCACCAGAAGCAAGGCAGAGCAAAAGTCTCAGATTGTAGTGAGATTTGGTGTGCGTGAAGAGCGCTGCGTATTCTTTGGATAAGCCCTTTAGGGCTCTCCTGCTGATATTTTGGCATCCGATGTCATTTCAATCCCCATTTTAGAGCCACAAGGTTGCGGACAACAGTTCGAGATACCCTACAATTTTAGCTGTGTCTGCCGTATACAGGTGCACAGGTTACAGATTTTAGATCTGTAAATTTAAAGGTGTTTACCAGCAAATAAACACAAGGTTTATCTACAAACTGGTTGCAGATTGCATGTATTGTTTAGCAGACAGTGAAAAAGGTTGTCTGGTGTATTGATATGTACTGCAAGTCGAGGGTTGCAAAAGATTTGCTTGCTGTTTGGTATTAGTTTTGTGATAATGGTAGAGAACATTGGAAACCCCATCATTGAGAAGCTCAATAAGAACAACTACCCTTAATGAAAGTTTCGTATCACGAACTTCCTTATTGGAAAAGGCCTCTACGAGTTTGTGTCAGGTGAAGAAAAGGAGCCTGAGGTGAGTGATCCTCCAACTGCACAAGAGACAAAGGCACAGAAGGAATGGAATGCAAAAGACAAAAATGTCATGTATTAGCTGTCTACAGTAATTGACAATAATTTGCTGGGAGATATCAGAAATGCAGAGAATTCATATGCAGCTTGGACCATACTTGAAAGTATGTTTTCCATAAATACAAAGGCACGAAAGATTCAACTCAAGCAAGAGTTGAATACATTGAAGAAAGGGAAGATGTCTATCAATGAGTATGCACTGAAGGTAAGGAACATTGCAAATGCCTTGGCAGCAATTGATGCACCAAATTGAAGAAAGGGGACATGGCAGGTTCTCTTCAAGAGGCCGTGATACAGGAGGTGGTAGTGACAATCAGCAAAACAGATTGAATTAGCAATTTGGTGATATGCAGGTTTCAGGAGGTCATGGTAACTTTAGAGGTAGGGGGAGCTTTAGAGAAAGAGGTGGATGGTAGAACAAAGGTTCTAACAACTCTGGTATTGTGTGTCAGTACTGTGGCAAAATAGGTCATATTGCAGCCCAATGTTACGCGAAGAAAGATGATATTAGCAGTGGTAAGTTGCAGCAAGGAAACTATGCATCATCTTCACGACAGAATGAAGACAAAAATGAACGTCTATTTGTTATGCAGCATATGTTGAATGCTGTTACAGGAAAAGAAACACATGATGATGTTTGGTATGTTGATTCAGGTGCATCCAATCATATGACCAGCCATAAAGAATGGTTTGGAGAGATGCACGATTTGCAAAATGCAGGTTATGTGCAGACGGGTGATGATTCATGCCACCCAATTTCACACATTGGAAATGTTCCCTTGTCCTTGCATGATGGTAAGACAAAGAGCCTTTCAGATGTATTACATGTGCCATCTATTACAAAGAACTTGGTGTCAGTCCGTCAGATGGTAGAGAAAGGGTTGCAAGTCAGATTTAATGCAAAGGGCTGCTTTGTAGAAGACTTCAATGACAAGTGCAAGTTAGTTGCAAAGGGAAGTAGAGTTGGACGTATGTTTACTCTAGATGCTGGAATTCCTACTATGAATGCTTCTATGTATGCTAAAGGAAAAGGTGTTGTTGCAAATATTGAAATTTGGCACAAACGCATTGGATATACAAATGTACAAAGGCTGAAATTAATGCAGTCCAAAGGGTTGGTTACAAGTTTGCCTACATTTAGAGTTGCAGAATTTCATAAGGTATGCGAAGCATGTTAGTTTGGTAAGCAGGCAAGACAACCCTTTTCACATGACAAAGATGTAAGCAGAAATATCCTTGATGTTGTGCATACAGACATTTGGGGGCCTACAAAAAATGTATCTCTTGGAGGCAATTTATACTTTGTCACATTCATTTATGGTTGTTCTAGAAAGCTATGGGTATATTTTATAAAGGAAAAGAGTGAAGCATTTGAGCACTTTAGAACTTTCAAGGCTGCAGTTGAAAGAGAAACAGGCTTGTAAACCACAATACAGGTGGACATTTCTTGAAAATACAAATTCTCCCAAGTTCCAAGACAAAAAACAACCGAAAAGGTGACCCTGACATAAATTAAAGATGAGGGACAGTTATTGGCTGAGCTCTTCAATGAATTCAATATTCTCTCATTATTCACATATGAGCAACCAAATTCCTTGTTTTCATTCTTTCAAAATCTCAACTAATTAGAAACTTCATCATTTTCTTACAAGTGCCTTTTTTGAAGTGTTTTTGGCCCTAATGAAAGAGAGAGATACTTTCCTCACATCTCATAGTAGGAAATCTTATGTATATCTATGTTAATTTCCTACATAAAATTATTGAATTCCATTTTCCACAACATATATTTATAGGAAATTAAGGTCATATATCTAGGGATCCCATTCTCCATATATTAAGATCTAATGACCACTCATTGGTTTGTTCTATGATAGCAGAAAAAGTTGTGGATCACCACAACCCTAGCCTCTAATAACTATGACCGAACTAGTATGTCAATGCTTATATTATTGATGCTAATATTAACCATTGGCACACAAGATATTGTTACAATTGTCACCACCTAGTCATTGAAGAAACTTGTTTACTTTGTATTTCTTAGCTCTCTATTTTTGTCGCTAGCCCTTATGAAAATACAAGTGGTAACACGAGGCTAGAAAGCACTATGGTTTCCTATTTAGAAGTCATCACTCCACAATGTTTGATAGCCAATAAGCATTGTCAGGAGGTTTATGTTAAGCCACAATCCACAGGAGGTAATGAGTTCAAACTAGTGGAAGATAAAATGCCATTAACTTCAAGAAGTAACTCTATATGTATGATAATTTATGAGCATTATACAATCCAAGTAATCCTCAAATAGAATACACTAATATGATCAAGAATATCTTATCAGAATACCCTAGAAACAAATCCAAAGAACAACTTAAGGACTCTTCGATGTTCATGTCTCGTATCCTTCTTAGATCGAAGAAAGTCGAGGCATACATGAACACTTCAATCTTCAGCTTTGATTTTATATTAACTCTTGAAATTTTACCTAGATCTCTTGATTTCCCATGCCTTCATACATCAATCTATACATCTTCTATAAAAGTTCATTGCCTTGATTTCATGTTAAAAGCATACTAGTCTTTTGCCTTTTATGCCATTCTTTTTTCTTTTCCATATTTTCATTTTTATGCATGCCCCAAGTCCTTGGTTGCAACTTTTTTTGGATATAACTTTACCATGAAAACTCCCAGTATGGTCATCCAGGTACTCTAAATGATCAAAATGACCCTGATCTACAAAGTAACATGGAATGATTCATGAAAATCTTCTCAAAATAGCGAAAAATACTATTTCAACAAATATTTTTTTACATTTTTGGGTTTTGATGACATGTACCACTTAAGAAAAGTCCTTACATGTATTTTATTTTATCCAAACTTCTTATTAACTTATTTAAACTTTTGTCTATTTTGATGGAGCAGTTTTGCTCCCTAAAAATCTTATAAGGATTCTTTTTTCACTAGATTCTCACATTTCTGTAGTTAATGACGGATTTCCCATCTTATTGAGTGTGGATATGGCTTTTCGCATTAGATTCACTAAAATGTTGAGGGGGGAAGGGGGGGGGGTTTTGTGTATAGCCACAATCCTTAGGGGATAATGAGTTTAGACAATAAAAAATATAAGATGTGATTGACTCCAACAAGTAATGTTGTGTCAAGAAACACGTGGTGAAGGGGGTTGCTCAAGATGCTGCGCCGAACACACACAGAATGCACAAAGAGAAGCTCACTCAAGAGACAAGAAGAGAGATGGTGGCCAAAACGTTTTCTTGCTGATTTCTTCTTCTTCTTCCACACTCTTTACAATGTACACAAAGTATAGATAAGATACAACATAAAAGGAAAGTGGCCTACTAAGTCAAACAATGCATAACCGACTACACTAGTCGACTAGCGCTATAACTATGCCAGCTGTAAATAGGTGTAACAACCTGAATATAATAAGTAATGAGTCAGTGGCCATGTGAGAGTCATAATGACCACCGATGTGCTAAGTGTAGACGTGTGGACCCATCTAACCAGGCGGTCCATCATCAATGTCCGCATGTGTTGAGCTTGTCATCTCAACACTCCCCCTCAAGCTCAACTGCATCTCTGCAACTCCAAGTAAGCTTCAAAACTTTTGAAGCTTCTTTGTACCCAATGCCTTCGTGAAGATGTCAGCTATTTGATCCTATGTGCTGACATACACCAAGTCAATCTCACCTGCTAGTACCTTCTCTCTCATAAAGTGGTAGTGTACCTCAATATGTTTTGTCCTGGAATGGAACACAGGGTTCCTAGCCAACTGTATACTGCTCATGTTGTCACAATAAATGATAACTGGACCTTCCACCTGCACATCCAAATCAGCCAATAGCTTTTGCAGCCATACTACCTCACATGCTGCAACAGCAGCACCTCTATACTCAGCCTCTGTACTCGACAAAGCAACTGTAGATTGCTTTTTGCTGCTCCATACAATTGCTGCACTACCAAGAGAGAACATGTATCCGCTGGTAGATCTTCTATCAGACATACTACCAGCCCAATCTGCATCTGTGTATCCAAACACATGTACATCTATACCTGCCTTATAGAAAAGTCCATAATCTAATGTGGACTTCACATATCTCAATATGCGTCTCACTGCATCCAAATGTGGCTTTCTAGGTACTTGCATAAACTGACTCACAAGACCAACAGCGTAGCTCAAGTCTGGCCTTGTAATGGTCATGTAGATCAAACTCCCCACAATCCTCCTGAACATAGTAGGGTCTTCTATCTCATCCCCAACATCAGCACTCAGCTTTCCATTCTACTCCAACGGGACTGAAAGTGGTTTGCATGCAGTCTTACCATACTTGGACAACATATCCAAGCCATATTGTCTTTGGGACAGCCATATACCATCATCACATTTGATCACCTCAATGCCAAGGAAGTACCTTAGCTCACCTAAATCCTTCATCTCAAACTTCATCTTCAAACAGCCCTTGACTTCAGCAATTCCACTATCACTCTCACTTGTAATAATCAAGTCATCCACATAGATGACTATGATGACCAAACCTGCATCTCCCTTTCTCACATAAAGTGAGTGATCAGCATTAGAAACATAAAAGCCAATATTGACAAGATACTCTCTAATCTTGTCAGACCATGCTCTAGGTGCTTGCTTGAGCCCATAGAGTGCCTTCTTTAACCTTCACACATACGTGGGATGCTCTAAATCTTCATAACCTGCTGGCTGATCCATATACACTTCTTCCTGCAAATCACCATGCAAGAAGGCATTCTTTACATTCATTTGCTGCAACCTCCAACCTTTGGCTGCTGCCAAAAGCAATCACACATCTGACAGTTGCCATCCTAGTAACTGGACTGAAGGTTTCATCATAATCTATGCCATATATCTGGGCATAGCCTTTTGCAACCAGCCTAGCTTTGTACCTGCTAATAGAACCATCTGCATTGTGCTTAATCTTATAAACCCACTTACATCCAATAGCTTTCTTTCCCTTCGGCAATGATACTAGATCCCAAGTCTTATTGGCCTCTAATGCAGCCATCTTCTCATCCATTGCTCCATCCCAATGAGCATGACCAATAGCCTCCTCAAAACATGTGGGCTCAACATCCTCAACTAGTTTCACCATATAAGCATAATGGTGAGCTGCATAACCTTCAAAACCAAATCTTTTAATAGGGTATCTCACCCTGCTAGACCTGTGTACCACTGGATCACTCAATGGAGTCTTTGCATTAACGCGTGCTCTCTGCACACCTGGAGTCCTCACTGAAGGAATGCCAAGCTCATCATCCAAGCTCTCTGAGCCACTGGAGTCTCCATCAAGAACTGCATCAATGCTTTCTGACACCTTATTCTTTCCTTTGTCTTTACCTGTAGTGCTACTAGATGCACCTGAAGATGTAGAGGTACTCCTTAGTCTCCCAGACCAAGGACTACCAGATGATGTCTCTGGTCCACTAAGAGTCTGTGATTCTTGCTTTTCAACCTGCACATGAGTGTCATGATCATCATCATCATCCAATGCATCACCACTAGATGCATACCAACTGCTCATTTCATCAAAGATGACATCCCTGCTCACTCTGAACTTACATGTGACAGGGTTGTAACAGCGATACCCTTTCGGCTCTAAAGAGTATCCAATAAAGACACACTTTTCAGCCTTTGGATCCAGTTTCTTCCGCAACTCATATGGCACATGAACATACGCAATGCAGCCAAATACTTTCAAGTGCGAAACATCAGGCTTCTTACCTGTAAAACATTCTTCGGGGGTCATACCATGAACTGCAACTGTGGGAGTTCTGTTCATAATATAAACAGGAGTATGAACAGCCTCAGACCAAAAATGCTTAGGCATATTCTTTTCAGCCATCAAGGCACGTGCAACTTCTGCAATATGCCTGTTTTTCCTTTCCGCAACCCCATTTTGCTGTGGGGTATACCTACATGTGAACTGTCTCTTTATCCCATGAGACCTCAGAAAATCACTGAACTCATTGGAGAGGTACTCTCCCCCTCCATCTGACCTCAAGCACTTTACTTTCAAGCCTATTTCTCTTTCAATTGCAGCCTTGAAAGTTCTAAAGTTCTCAAAAGCTTCACTCTTTTCCTTCATAAAATATACCCACAGCTTTCTAGAACAATCATCAATGAATGTGACAAAGTATGAACTGCCTCCAAGAGATACATTTTGTGTAGGCCCCCAAATGTCTGTACGCACAACATCAAGGATATTTCTGCTTACATCTCTATCATGTGAAAAGGGTTGTCTTGCCTGCTTACCAAACTGACATGCTTCACATACCTTCTGAAATTCTGCAACTTTAAAAGTAGGCAAACCTGTAACCAACCCTTTGGACTGCATTAATTTCAGTCTTTGTACATTTGCATGTCCAATGCGTTTGTGCCAAATTTCAATGTCTGCAACAACACCTTTTCCTTTGGCATACATAGCAGCATTCATAGTAGGAATTCCAGCATCTAGAGTGAACATACGTCCAACTCTACTTCCCTTTGCTACCAACCTGCACTTGTCATTGAAGTCTTCTACAAAGCAGCCTTTTGCATTAAATCTGACTTGCAGCCCTTGCTCTACCATTTGACCGACTGACACCAAGTTCTTTGTAATAGATGGCACATGCAATACATCTGAAAGACTCTTTGTCTTACCATCATGCAAGGACAAGGGAACTTTTCCAATGTGTGAAATTGGGTGGCATGAGTCATCACCCGTCTGCACATAACCTGCATTCTGCAAATCCTGCATCTCTCCAAACCATTCTGCATGGCTAGTCATATGATTGGATGCACCTGAATCAACATACCAAACATCTTCATGTGTTCCCTTTCCTGTAACAGCATTCAGCATATGCTGCATAACGAACAAACGTTCATTTTTGTCTTCATTCTGTCGTGAAGACGATGCATAGTTTCCTTGCTGCAACTTACCACTGCGGATATCATCTTTCTTAGCATAACATTGGGCTGCAATATGACCTGTTTTGCCACAATAGTGGCACACAATACCAGAGTTGTTAGAGCCTATGTTCTGCCATCCACCTCTTCCTCTAAAGTCCCCCTGTCTCTAAAGTTACCACGACCTCCTGAAACCTGCATATCGTCAAATTGCTGATTCAATCTGTTTTGCTGGTTGTCACTACCACGTCCTGTACCACAGCCTCTTGAGGAGAACCTACCACATCCCCTTCCAGAACTGGAGTAGAAAGCTTGGACCTGTTCACCACTTCTTTCAGATGTCTCACTCTGCATGTTGATCTCTTCAATGATCATAAGGGAGACCAATTCATCGAAATCTGGAAATGGCTTTCTGACATATACGGAAGTTACAAAAGACTTCCAAGCCTTTTCATTGTTAAGTCCACCCAAGGTAGACGACACCAAATCATCATCATCGGGCATTGCATCAATCGCTGCCAATGCATCTGCAATGCTTCTTACTTTCAGTGCATACTCATTGATAGACATCTTCCCTTTCTTCAATGTATTCAACTCTTGCTTGAGTTGAATCTTTCGTGCCTTTGTATTTACAGAAAACATACTTTCAAGTATGGTCCAAGCTGCATATGCATTCTCTGCATTTCTAATGTGTCCCAGCATATTATTGTCAATTACTGCAGACAACCAATACATGACCTTCTTGTCTTTTTCATTCCATTCCTTTCGTCCCTTTGTCTCTTCTGCAGTTGGAGGATCACTCACCTCCGGCTCCTTTTCTTCACCTGAAACGAACTCGTAGAGGCCTTTTCCAATAAGGAAGTTCGTGACACGAAACTTCCATGATGGGTAGTTGTTCTTGTCGAGCTTCTCAATGATGGGGCTTCCACTATTCTCTACCATTATCACAAAACTAATACCAAACAGTAAGCAAATCTTCTGCAACCCTTGACCTGTAGTGCACAGCAGTACACCAGACAGTCTTTTTCACTGTCTACTCAACAATACATGCAATCTGCAACCAGTTTGCAGATAAACCTTGTGTTTACTCACTGGTAAACACCTTTGAACTTACAGATCTGAAATCTGTAACCTGCGCACCCACGTTCGGTCAATACAGTCGAAGTCACAGTGTACCCCGAAACTGCTGTCCGTAACCTTGCAGCTCTAAAACGGGCCCTGAAATGGCCTCAAATGCCCTGAAATATACATCGATCTTCGCGCACACCAAATCTCACTGCAATCTGAGATTTTTGCTATGCCTTGCTTCCAGTGCCTCCATAGGCACTATCCAAGAGAAGGAGTGGAAGAATGGGAGAGATTCTTACCCGTAGCTTGCTTTCTCGAACCTTGCTTCTTCTCCTTCACTTCAACCTTCGAAATCAGCCTCTCTCAATGGCGCGGCTCTGATACCATGTCAAGAAACGCGTGGTGGAGGGGGTTGCTCAAGATGCTGCGCCGAACACACACAGAATGCACAAAGAGAAGCTCACTCAAGAGACAAGAAGAGAGATGGAGGCCAAAACGTTTTCTTGCTGATTTCTTCTTCTTCTTCCACACTCTTTACAATGTACACAAAGTATAGATAAGATACAACATAAAAGGAAAGTGGCCTACTAAGTCAAACAATGCATAACCGACTACACTAGTCGACTAGCGCTATAACTATGCCAGTTGTAAATAGGTGTAACAACCTGAATATAATAAGTAATGAGTCAGTGGCCATGTGAGAGTCATAATGACCACCGACGTGCTAAGTATAGACATGTGGACCCATCTAACCAGGCGGTCCATCATCAATGTCCGCATGTGTTGAGCTTGTCATCTCAACATGTTGTGTATTATAATTTATGAGCACTATATAAGACAAGTAATACTCAAATACAATATCCTAATATAATGAAGAACATCTCAGTTGGAAATTCTGGAAAGAAACCAAAACAATACCTAAACGACTCTTCAATATTTGTATTTTGCATCCTTCTTGGGTTGAAGGAGCCTAAGTTGTAGGTGAACACCTCACTCTTTGGCTTTAATTGTATATCAACTCTTGCAATTTTTCCCAACTCTCTTGATTGTGAGGCCTTTTTACATCAATCTATGCATCTTATATCAAAGTTTAGTGCCTTGCTTTTCACGTTAAAAGCATAGGATTTTTCCTTTTATGCCTTGCTTTTTTCTTTTTTCTAGTTTTTAATTTTGTGCAGGCCTTGGCTACAACTTGTTTCGGACATAACTTTGTCATACAAACTTCAAATATGGTTATCCAAGCATTCAAAGTGATCAAAAGAACTATGATATACAAGTCAATGTGGTTAGAATTGCCAAAATCTTCACAAAATAGTTGAAAACATTGTTTTTCATAAAATACATCATTTTTTTACATTTTTGCATTAGGACTACTTGTACCACTTAATATAAGACTTTGCATATAATTTATTCCATCCAAACTTCTTGCTATGTTAATTGCACTTAATAATGGATATTCAATCTATTTTGATAGATGGGTTTTTCTTCCTAAAAAACTTGTAAATATTCTATTTGTGACCTGTAAGCACATATTCAAAATATTTGTATGGATGTCTTTCCTTGCTTTTCCTTCACTGAATATATAGTCTCACAATAGCGGGTACGTCTATTGATAGCTTTTTTCATCCATTACCAATCTTTCATTCTAAGTGCATGGGTGCTAGGTCATAGCTATTGCTCATAGATCCCATTGTTGCCCCTAGGTGCATCATGACTCTAAGGTTTTCTTGTAATATATAAGAGAGAGAGAGAGAGAGAGAGAGAGAGAGAGAGAGAGAGAGAGAGAGAGAGAGAGAGAGAGAGAGAGAGAGAGAGTGTGTGTGTGTGTGTGTGTGTGTGTGTGTGTGTGTGTGTGTGTGTGTGTGTGTGTGTGTGTGTGTGTGTGTGTGTGTGTGTGTGTGTGTGTGTGTGTGTGTGTGTGTGTGTGTGTGTGTGTGTGTGTGTGTGTGTGTGTGTGTGTGTGTGTGTGTGTGTGTGTGTGTGTGTGTGTGTGTGTGTGTGTGTGTGTGTGTGTGTGTGTGTGTGTGTGTGTTAGGTGAGTAAGTCAATGAGACTTCATTTGAGTTTGGATAATCATGAGAATTCATGAATGAGTAAATCTCATGGCATTATTTCCTATAATGGTATATTGTTTACACATGATTTATATCTACAAATAATCGATACGACCTTACTATGGGCCAAAACAACCTCTACAAGTTGTCTATCTATGGATATAAAGAGCTAGTGCTACATTCCAAGTTTTGAAGATTTCAAGTGACTAGATCGTTACCAGTATTCTCACTGCATTAAAGGGTGAGGGGACACATCATGCAAAATGGCCTAGAAATTATGTATTTGGCCTCATGGGGTTCACTACATATAAATGCTCCCTATCACAAGGATTCAAGGCCTATTCAAAAAGCCCATTATATATGAATTTTTTATGAGTAAAATACACCCCTTTTCTATTCAATCTATGAATACCCCTTTAAGTGATACCTTCTATATATAAATAATGGATGACAAAGAGAATTTAAAAATCCATTGTCTTGAATCCACCCTTTCCTATTCAATTTATGAATACCTATAACATTTCACGTGCCTCTCCCATAAGAACCCCCCGTCCCTTTTTGATATTTTTAAAAATTAGTTCAAATTTTTTTACCTCTCTCTCTCCCCCTACCGACAGTATGTCGGGGAGAGAGAGAGAGAGGGAGTAAGAGTGGGAGAGGGGCCATGCACCCCCCAGGTGTAGGGGTGGCGGCCCGTCAAACGTCTCCCCCACCCATGAAAACTATATAAGGGGAGTCCCCCCCTCTGATGATCGTGGTCTTCAACGCCACCCCCTGCTCCGCTTGACATGCCATGCACCACCCTGCTCTGCCTACACACTGCCAGGCCACCGGACTGCCGCCCCCATACCTTCGTCATCAACATTTTCATATTCTTCATCATTCCCAACACGATTGAGGAGGAGGAGACAATGTCAGGCCGATTGACAGAAAGCACGAATCTAAAGAAGCTTCTTAAGAAGCTTCCACTAAAAGCTTCGTAAGGGTGATTCACCCACAGATCACGTGAAGGACACAATTTGTTGTGAAGGGAGTTCCCTTACGGGAAGAAATGACTGCCAACTTGCAGAAAATTTCAGCACACCCTCCACCTGCCCCGTATTCCCAAATCCCAATTGCGATGGCCCCAAAGCGCCACACAAGAGGAGCACACACGGGAGCAAGAGGAGCATGTATAGGAGTCCCCACCCAAAGTGCAAGAATCGATAATACCCCTCCTGCGGATGTTCGGGTTGTTGCATTTTTAAATTTATGGTTCATGTGTTAAAAGATGCACTTATGCAATAATGTCCTTGTTGCAACTCGCATATAGGTTAAATATATATTGCGATGTTCTTGTACATTGGAAGGTTTGCATTGGGTAATTTACATTGGAAAGAAAAAAATTATGTTGTATACAATGCATTTGTGCAATAAAAATCACTTGTGATGATCGTAAATAGGTTAATTCATAGAAGGATGTTTAATTAAAGAATAGATAGTTGCTATGGAGAGGAATAAAAGAGTTATATTTTATTTAGAATTTGGATAAGCAACTACATTGTTATTCACGTGACTTGAATGGGAAAAGAAAAGATTATGTTTTTATAGCATTGTAAATTTACATAGCATAACTTGCATGCATAAGTAAATGTATGAAAAGAAAGAGGGTTATATTTTATTTGATGAAAATCATATAGGATGCAATATGCATGAAATGATAGTTACATTCAATATGAAAAGATAGGTTAAGTTAAGTTAAAATGTTGCTTAGTATTGCACTTATAGAGTTAATCCAACATTCTCGTACTTAGATCATTCTATGTTGCGAGTAAGAGAGGGTACTAGGCCTTAGGACACCAATACTAGTAATATCGACAAACAAAGGATGTTAAGCGACCAAGCGAGTTGCTTGCAAACTGTCATTACGACCTTAGACTATGGAACAAGAATGATTCCCTAGTCCAAGATAAATCGATAGGTTAAACTATAGGTTAGATTATTGATCAAGGCCTACGCCTTGGATATTTGGAGAGGATAATTTCAGACAATCATCCGATTTTCTGATTAGACAATCTTACTAGGGACAAGTGGTCTATAAGGGAAAACGACATGATCTTAGGGTTCTCATCTTAAAGATCGAAGGACCAAACATTAAGATCTCACAAGAAATCCTAGAGCCAAATCAATCTTCAGCCTAGTGGGACTAGGGTTTTGGATTGGGGTCCATGGAACTGCCAAATCCTATACCTTGATCAAAGGTATTCTTAGTCAAAGAATGCCTTATGACAGGAGCTGTAATTCCTCAAGATAGGTACTGCTACCTATCTCATGCAACAAGTCTGCAAGGTCATATGCTATTGCAACTAAATCATAAGATGCTACTACAACGTCTTAGGCCAAGGAAGGCAAGATCTAATTACAAGTTAGATTCGTGAAGGGTCGAGTAGTCGCCCTACTTCAACTCTTTCTTGTCAAACTTAGGGAAATTGTGAATTGCCAAGAAGCAAATTGACAAGTCAAGGACGATGGGGTTGTCCAAGATCTATTTGACTATAGTACAAGGAGACCTATGATAATGATAATTGGGGTCAATAGGGAAGACCCTTGGAATCTCACCAAGTCAGGAATGATCCAAGATCGAATGCTGGGAGTATTGGGGAAGAAGGAATCACACCTTAGCAGTTGGTCATACGAAGGACCACAGAAATGATCGTGATTGTACACTTAGATACGTTGTTTGAACATTCTTTGCTCAAGGAACTAATTCAAGGCCAAACACTTAATGCTTCACGTTAATAGCCTGGAGGGAGAGGCAAGTTTAGTTACCTCCGACTGCCTACCTGGCCCTATCCAAGGGGGTTGTTAGCTGCGCCGGGTACATGGACCGAACCCGCCGTGAGAGGTCTCTCCGTGGGTGCTGCTTGGAGCGGGAGGATGCTTGGGTGCCAGGGGAGGCTTTGGCTGTAAATTCCTTGTCTCCGGATCCCACACAAGAGGCTGACGTGACTCCAGATGGGATCTCAAGGCCCGTGTACTAGTCTACGGGCAAAACTTGGAGCAGCAATCTTGATGATTGCTGGGAAAGCCTGCAAGCAAGATACTTGATTTATTCCAAGACTATGATAAATAAAGTTCAAATATTTGAAAAAGGAACTTGCTTGACATTATTTTTTTTTAATGTCACTGCCTAAGTTACGTGAAGAAACATGTGTTTAAATTGGTTAATTAAGGAAGCTACCTTTGCATGTCAAACATAATGTGGTAGGTAATTAGATAACTAAGCAACCCGAGAAAAGTGCAGTGGACATGACTTGGGTCTGTCCTATGGAATGGTGGTCTTGGTTAACCGGGAACTTTTCTCAAAAGACGTGATAACGAAACTGTGAAAACCTAGAGTCAGTAGAGTTAGAATCTCAATTTATGTTGTTTTAGGGGAGCGAAATGGGACTATGCCTTATGGGCAGAAAGGTTGAGCTTTGCATCCCTCTCGTTTCCCATTCTCCATGAACCAAGTGCAACATAAATCCGCTTCGACTCTGTTGTTCCTACACAAAGTGGTTCATCTGAAGCTCGACGCTAGCTACTTCCTAGAGACTTGGCTGATAGGAAAAAACCCTGACTTCAGGTCGGTTCTAAGTGGGAACGACCGGATACTTCCGCTTCGGGGCAGACTCGGGAAGACCTAGATCGCAAAGCCTGTGACATTCCTTGCGAGTGCCAGGTAGTGATTTCTAGACTCTCTTCCCAATGGGCTACTAAGACATGTCCCACAAGTGGACAAGCGGATACGTTACAGTTGGTATCAGAGCAAACCAACGAGATCTAAAGATTATAAGAAAACTTAATGGAGAAAATTAAAGGGAATAAGGGGATAAACAGGGGGATGAGTAGAATAGAGCAGTGTTTTCTATTGAAAACATTTCTTTACTCACTTATGGATGTTGGATTGCAGAGTCACAAAGCATGAAGCAAGTTCTTGGTGTTCCAGGTCATCTTCATGACTGCAATGCATGCTTCGAATTATCGTCAGAGGCTTGGCATGATGAATATTCTGGACCGCATCTATAATCCTTTGCCCCTGTATGAGGAGTGGAGATGGACAAGAGACTCAGAATTATACTACATAGCAGTCCATGGACTTGCGTACCTTCAGACCAACTTGAAGAGAATCAAGTGGATGGAGGATTTAAAGATCGTGAAGCTGTTTATCTTTGTCGAAGCTCGTGTAAACGTAACTTTACATGTTAGCGGTCGGCAAGTCAAGCAGAATAAGTATGTCTATGAAGAAGTGACCTAGGTGATCTCTGCTGACAGAATCAAAGTGTTAGGGCGCTATGAGAAGAACAGGTATCAAAGGAATGGATACCCCAAGCTTCTTATGACTTACCATTTTCTAAAAATCCATGACCCCACTCCATATTATTATTCCATCCCTATAGCCGATTGTAACACAATCCTATTTTCCCCAAACTGATGTACCAATCAGCCTGTCCTACTTATCCAAAATAAATGTACTCAAAGGGTTATGCCTTCATGAATAAATAAGACTTTTTACAATTGTCTATCTTGATCATAAATATTAACTAAGGTGTTAAGTGATTAAATCACTTAGCTAAAAAGACTGTGCTAGTCATATTAACGTGAGATAAGAACGTATGATAAGATGTTAACGTAACGAATCTTATTGTTCAAATGCAACCCCAAGCGCAGGTTCCAAATCCGACTCATGCACTAAGTCCAGCAGCAGCTCAAGAGAAGAAATTCCTTCTCAAACAAATTAAGCCACCCGAGTTTGATGGCAAGGGAAGGACTGTTCAAGCCGATGTCGACACCTAGATTGAGTCCATGGAGGACTATTTTGAGGCAGCAGGAACTGCACCTGCTAACCAAGCCATGCTCACCAAACTTAAGCTAACAGGTGAAGCGAGACTTTGGTGGAAACAATGGTGTAGAGACCAAGCGATCTCGGAGGGGACTGTCACTTGGGATAAGCTTAAGAAAGCTGTGCGAGGGAGGTATCTGCCACCTGCCTACCGCACACAAAAGATGAATGAATTCTATGACTTGAAGCAGCTAGGATTATCCCTTGAAGCATATTATTCGAGTTCGTCTCACTCCTAAAGTATGCATCTCCAATGGATATGACACATTAGGTGTCAAAATTCTGTATTGGGTTGAATCCACCCATAAACACTTGATTGGAATCAATGCGCCCAATGGACCTACAAGATGCACTCATTTGAGCTGCTTCAATAATATAGGAGGTGTAGACCAAACCAAGGAACAACAGGATTTGGCCTTACAAGGATCAAAATAAGGGCATGTCTAAGGCTCAGACTAAGAGAGCATAGGGTCAGAATCAGGGCCAAAGAAAGAAAGATAGAGTCAATGATGTCAACAACTTTGTTCTAACACAAAGCAATGATCGCAACCCACATTGCTTCCATTGCAACGAGTCCGGACACTTCAAGAGGGAGTGTCCCAAGCTGGGTAGAGGGCATCACCAGGGGCGATTCCAAGGTCAAAATAGAGCCGCTCATGGCCAAGGAACCATTGTTATGGCCAGAGGGAGAACCTCCAATGTTTCCATCAAGGAGCTGGACAATGAAAAAGATCCTTCCATGGATGCTAACATTGATAGGCCAACGGTTCACGCCACTCTTCACAAGAAGGGTCCGAATCGCCAATTCTCGGTGATTCAAACTCCATCAGAATATCAAGGTAAAAGCTTCAAAAACTTGATTGACTGTGGCAGTATACATTCCTTCATTTCACCAATGTGTGCAAAAAGATTAGGGATAGAAAAAATAGATACACCTACCTTACGTGTGGATTTAGCAAATGGTCGTGAGGTCACTTATACTAGGCAAACTGCTAAGGTGAAATTCCTACTGGGTGGAAAGCCAACTTCTGTGAGATTCAGGGTAATGAACCTAGGTGTCCATGAATGTTTACTCGGAATGGATTGGCTAGTACCCAATGATGCCCACATCCACTGTGGGAACGGCCAAGTCTCCTTCCGCAATCCCGAAGGGGAACTAGTCACGACTCAAGGTGAGGCTGGTAAGCCAAAAATACAGTTGGCAAAAGCAACATGGATAATAAAAGGTGTTCATGTAACATTCCCGAATCTAAAACACGCATTCTTTATATGAATCTCCTCCTAGGAGGCCAAAAGGTTAGGATAATGGCAAATTTTTTTAAATTAGTTATCCCTCTCTCCTCCAACCAACTGTCATGCTGGAGGAGAAGGGAATAGCAAGGGCAACTAAGCTCCTTAAGGGAGTGGAGGCCATGCGTAATGGCACGTGGAGGGAGGGAGGTACCTCTCCCTCTCCCATGTAAACCCCCTGTGGGGAAGGAGGAAGAGAGAGACTGCCTAATCGCTACCGTGAGTTGGGAGTCTGTGTCGCCATTGCCGTAGAGCTAGAGGAGGAAGGCTGGGAGAAAGGAGCTGAGACCCTGCTGATGCTGCCATTGAGAGAGGAGGAGGCATCGAGACTCTGAAGAACGCAAGTCATGCAGAACGCTGCCACTGCCGCCAATCAAATTCCATTTGTGCCTCCATCCACATGGGCTTCTACAATCTCCAGAAGCTTCCAAGGGTGGGCCTCCTAAGCCCCCTTTCATATCACACCCCCCATACAAATTCTTTCGTGTGGGCTTCCTCCTAGCCCTTGTACTTGTGGGCTTAATAAACCCCCCCCCCCCCCCCCGGAATCCAAAGGCCTTATTGTGGTTCTCATACCCTTTCCCCCCCCCCTTTTTGCCCACCAACTGCGTCCCAAAACTACCCCCCGAGATCAAATTAAAAAAAAAACCCCTTCCTGTGGCTTTATTAAGCCTTCCTCTCTAAGGGTTTTATAACCTCTTTTCCACCCCCCCTGGGATTTAAAACCCTCCCCGTGGGTTTTTTCCCCACATATTGCTTTAGGGTCCTTTAAGCCTTTTTTTTATTGCAAGTCCCTCAAAGGTTCATCTTAACCTCAGGGTCTCTTAGAACCCCCTTCCTATTGACCTTTGCAAAACACCCTCTTTCCCCCCCCTTTTTGCATACCACAAAGTTACTTTCTTTTCCCCCTTTCTGTGTATACAATTTGCACTGGAGCTTCTATGAAAGGAAGGGAAAAATTTTCATAAAGGACGGTGGAACCACAAAGGGAGTTTCGTGTGCAAAGGAGACGGCCAACATCATAAATCTACATCCAAGATGGAAAGGCTGCATTCGCGATAGCTCCTAAGAAAGCACAAGGCGCAACTGCAACAGATCGTCTCCTAACATCCATGTGAACATTTCACCACAAGTCCAAGTTTTTTTCTTCCTAATTTTTTATTTACCTCATTATAATCCAATCGTGCATGGATCATTTTTGGAGAAAGGATGCATCTTTTGATTTAAATACTTTGACTAATTTAAAGGAAAGAGCTCACGATGGAAGAATTCGGTCATTAGTATATTCAATAAAACAAACAAAATAAAGTGAGCAAAATATTCCTATGCATTTCTAGCAAGTAGTTTTTATGCATTGCAATGAAAAGAAATTAGATTAGTTAATGCCCATCTTTACAAAACGGAATTATGATAGTACACTTCGATTAAGCATGGAAGGAATAAACCACATATTGCATTATTGAACATCTTTTTCCAAATGATTCTTCAAGAAAGTTGCTAGCAACCGTAGGAAATCGCTAGGGCTGCGTGAAGAATATTTAACTCTAGGAAAGTGGCCTAAAAAACTCAAATCAACGAAAGGTTGTGTAAGATCAGCTTACGACAAATTCATTCGGAAAAGAAAGTAGAAAAAGGTTGCATGCTTAAATATAAAGTCCTAAAAGCTTAGTAGCATAAATCTTTTTTGCATGTTATAGGATGATCAATTAGAAGTATGCTATAACTTAACCTATGCTTTACTCTTAACCCAAAAAGTTAGGGTTTGTAAATCAACTTATACGTAGACAATGAATCATGTGGTTACGGAAATGATAGCGTAATTATCTTCAAGACCAGAAAAGTTCAATTGGTTTAAACCTAAACACCTAAAACTGCGAGGTACTCGTTTAGGAAGGGTTAATTCAATGCAACGTATCCCAAAGAGCTAACTAGGATTTAACACGTTGAGGACATTACCTAGTCGCTCGTATTACCAAAGCTGAAACTCCTATATCCTAAAGACTTGCCCACATTCACGGAATGTAGGGACATTGGAACATACTTGCGAGAAGTGATCTAGGGTTTTCCTAAGAATCTCTTGCTAAAAATATGAAACTCGGAACCCTAGGACCGACAATGTCGGCCTAATGCAATCAGGAACAGATTGTTATATCTAATCATGATACCGTGATTAGAAGACACCGTTGATGGGTAGAATAGTCCCATAGTTGATGTGACACTTGTGCAACAAGTTGTAGAGTCGCATAATCTTGTGATTTGATCACAAGGGAATGGCCAATTCCTCGGAATGAGATTGGCAGATTCTTATGCAAGTTTATCTTGCAAGAGGATGAATAATTGTCCTGATATAGTACCTTTCTTGGGTAAAGTGACCAAGATACGGGGATTAGATATTTTCTTGGAAGCAAAGGACCAATCAATAAATTGGAATAATATATGAACTTAAGGTATTGACTAAGCCGGGTTAATAGGGTACGGCCCTAACCCAGGATATAACGTTAACAAATAAACCCTTGGGGATCTTTCCAAGTCGCAATTGATCCCAGATCGAGTGCTGGATGCATTCGAAAAGAAGGATTCACTCCTTAGCAGTTGGCCAAAAATAACGACCAATGGAAATGATTGTGCTTGTAACAGTTTTAAGAGCACTGTTTTGCTTTGTTTGCTCAAAGAATTAAAGGATGAAAAGATATCTAATGCTTCATGTTGAAGGCCTGAAGGGAGAGGCAGCTTCAGTTACCCCCGGACTGCCTGCCTGACCCTAACCAAGGGGGTTGTTAACCGTGCCGAGAAGGTGGACCGAACCCACCACGAGAGGTCTCTTCGTTGAGCGCTACTTGGAGCAAGAGGACGCTTGGGTGCCAGAGGGGGACTCTGGCCGTAAATCCCTTACCTTCCGGGCCTTGCACAAGAGGCCAATGTGACTCGGGATTGGATCTCAAGGCCCACATACTAGTCTACGGGCAGAATCTTGGATTAGTAATCCCTGTGGATTACTAGATAGCCTTCGGGCGGATTATGGATAAGCCTACGGGCTGGACTTTATGTATTTCAAAGATAAATATGATAACCTGTTGAAAAGGAACTTGTTTAACATTGCTTTTCTATGTTAAGTGCTATGATTACGTGAAGGAACCACTGCCTAACGGGCTAATTAAGGAAGCTGATTGATACATGTCCAAATAAATGTGATAGGTAATTAAATAACTAAAACAACCTGAGGAAAGTGTGGTGAATGTGGCCATGGGTCCGTCCTACGGATGGGTGGTCCCGATTGGCCGGGAACTTTTCTTGATCATGATGGACAACAAGAAGATCATTCAAAGAACACGAACAGCAAGAGCCTTGACCTAGAGTCTAAGTTATAAATGATCCTGATTTACGCTATTTTAGGGGAACAGAATGGGACTATGCCTTATGGTAGAGAGGTTGAGCTTCACATCCCTCTCGTTTCCCATTCTCCTTGAACCAAGTGCAGCATGAATCCGCTTCGGACCTGGCGTTTTTGCGTAAAGTAGTTCACTCGGGTTCGACGCTAGTTGCCATTAGGAAATGACCAATAGGGAAAAACCCTAACTCAGGTCGGTCCTAACTGGGAATGGCCAGAATACTTCCGCTACGTGGTAGACGCGGAAAGTCCTAGATCGCAAACCCCGTAACATTCCATGGGAGTGCCGGGCGGAGCTTTCTAGACGTCCTTTCCGATGGACTGCTAAGATATGTCCTGAAGATAACATGTGGACATGTTACAGTTCAAAAGGGTCTACTTGTCTATCTAATTAAACTGAATAAGCTAGATCAGAATTAGGAATCTAGAGAAGAACCTTCATGGTTAAAGGAATATGTAGACGTATTCCCTAAAGATTTGATGGAACTTCCTCCCCAAAGGGAAGTCGACCACGAAATCAAACTTGTGCCAGGAGCTGCACTGGTCGCAAAGACGCCATATAAGATATCCATCCCAGAAGCTATCGAACTGAAAGAGCAACTCAAGCAACTGTTATATCAAGGCTACATCCATCCTAGCAATTCACCATGGGGAGCTCCAGTGGTGTTCCAAAAGAAGAAATATGGAACGCTTCGCCTATGCATGGACTACATAGGGTTGAATCAAGCAACCATCAAAAATAAATACCCCATTCCAAGAATAGATGAATTACTTAACCGTCTTCAAGGGACGAAGATCTTCTCAAAGATAGATCTCAGATCTGGATATTATCAGATAAGGATCAAAGAAGAAGATATCCCAAAGACTACATTCAGTACAAGGTATGGACACTTCAAATTCCTAGTGATGTCTTTTGGGCTAACGAATGCTCCTGCTACCTTCAACAGGTTAATGCACGATATCTTTAGGCCCTATCTTGATGACTTTGTTCTCGTCTTTTTTTACGATTCCCTAGTCTACTCAAAACAGGGAAAGGATCATGAACCCCAGCTTCGCATTGTTCTTGAAACAATGAGAGCACACAAGCTTAATGCCAAGTAGAAGAAGTGCGCATTTTTCAAGCAACGGATTGAATATCTGGGATTCACTGTATCAGCAGAAGGAATCTGAGTAGATCCAACTAAGGTCAGAGATGTTCTGGAATGGCCAACACCAACTTTTGTCAAAGAAATACATAGTTTTCTTGGGTTGACAGGGTGATACAAAATTTTCATAAAAGTCTGACTGATCTACTAAATAAGCAAGTAGCAATTGTATGGTCACCTGCTGAACAGACCAGCTTTGACAAACTAAAGCAAAGCTTAGTATCAGCACCCATCCTAAAACTTCTTGATCTTAGTAAGGAGTTTGAAGTGGTAACTGATGCTAGCGCACTTTCCTTAGAATGTATACTTATGCAAGCAGGTCATCCTGTAGCATATGCTTCAAGAAAATTGAAGAGCCATGAAAGGAATTATGCTACCCACGACCTGGAGCTATTGATTGTCATGCATGCTCTCAAAATTTGGAGAAATTACTTGCTAGATAACAAATTTTCTTTAGTAACGGACCACAAGAGTCTTAAATGGATTTTCACCCAAAATGAGCTCAATATGAGGCAACGTCGATGGATCAAAGTGCTAGAAGAATATGATTTTGAAATCAAATATACTCCTGGAAAAGAGAATGTAGTTGCCGATGCACTCAGTCGCAAGGCATTTCTAAATTCTCTCATTTTGCAAGATCCATCAATAGCAAGGTCTCTAGCCACAAAGGTATCAATGCCAAACAACCCGATTCTTGAGCTAGCAAAAGAAGGGGCATATCATGACCCAATCTATTAGAAAATGCTAAGGTAAATCCCCATCAAGGATCAAGACCCAAAGCTAAAGATGAAGTATCAAGAATTCTCCATCAGTAATGGACTTGTCTACTTTAGGACAAGATCATGTATCCCTGCAAGCCAAACTCTAAAGCATAAGATACTTTGGGAAGCCCATGACTCCCCTTTCTCAGGGCGCCCTAGTTATGCCAAGACCCTTAATACGGTCAAAAAGAGCTATTAATGAGAAAGGCTCAAGGGAGATGTACTCAAATATGTCACGGAATGTTTGTCTTGTCAACGCATGAAGGCAGAACATGTTAAAATGCATGGGAAATTGCAACCACTTGACATTCCACAAATGAAATGGGAGCTCATTAGTATGGACTTTATTGTTGGCTTACCCCAAGTTCAGGGAGGATATAACTCTATTTTGGTTGTAGTAGATATGCTCACCAAGGTCCACATCTCATCCCTATCAAGACGAACTATAAAGCTTCAGATATCACAAGATTATTCATCAAGGAAATATTCAAACTTCATGGGTTACCCAGAAGAATCATTAGTGATCATGACTCTCTTTTCACATCACACTTCTGGAGGGCTATCTTTGAGGCTATTGGAACTCAACTCTGTTTCAGCATAGCTTACCATCCCCAAATTGATGGTCAAATAGAGTGAGTGAATCAAGTCATTGAAGATATGCTTAGGGCATATTGCTATCACGAACCCAAAAAGTGGATTCAATACTTACCACTGGTTGAGTTTGCTTACAATGCTTCTTACCAACAGAGTATTCAGATGACCCCTTTCCAAGCATTGTATGGGCATGATTGTCGTACCCCTTTGAACTTCTCGGATCCAACCTTGAGGGTAGAAGCTTCAAGAGAGATGCTGGAAGACATGGATGATCAAATCAAATCAATAGGACAAGACATTCAAGCTGTCAAGGATAGACAGAAGGCCTACACTAACTTGAAATGACAAGACAGATCCTTTGTCAAAGGTGATATGGTCTTCATCCATGTACACCCTAAAAAGAGTTCACTGTCCTTGGGAAAGTACAAGAAGCTAAGTCCAAGGTATTGTGGACCTTATAAGATCATCAAGTTCCTAGGGCCTAATGCTTACAGACTACAGCTGCCCACAACTCTAAAGATTCATAATGTATTCCATGTTAGCCTATTGAAAAAGTATCTACCTAATCTGAATCATGTACTTGATGATCAACAAATTGTAATGCCTACCCAAGGAGTCCTTGAGCTACGGCCTGATAGAATCCTAGATGTTAGGGATAGGCATTTGAGATCAATGACCTTGAGAGAATACCTCATCAAGTGGAAAGATTATCCCAAAGAGGATGCCACCTGGATGGATGAAAATACTCTCAACCAACAATACCCCCAGATCTTCTCGAGATGAGGATATCTCGATTCCTCTAAGGGGGAGAGGATGTAACATTTCATGTGCCTCTCCCATAAGAACCCCCCCCCCTTTTTGATATTTTTTAAAATTAGTTCAAAATTTTTTACCTCTCTCTCCCCCTGTTGTTGACAGCATGTCAAGGAGAGAGAGAGAGGCAATAAGAGTGGGAGAGGGGCCATGCACCCCCAGTGTAAGGGTGGCGGCCGTCAAATGGCCGTCTCCCCCACCCATGAACCACCCCCCCACTATATAAGGCGAGTCCGCCCCCTCTAACGATTGTGGTCTTCAATGCCACCCCCTGCTCCGTCTGACACACCACGCACCCCCCTGCTCCACCTTATTGCTGCCCCCATATCTTCGCCATCAACATTTTCATCTTCTTCATCATTCCCAGCACATTTGAGGAGGAGGAGACGTTGTCAGGACGACTAACAGAAAGCACGAATCTAAAGAAGCTTCTTAAGAAGCTTCCTAGAAGCTTCCACTAACAGATTCTTAAGGGTGCTTCACTCGCAGATCACGTGAAGGACAAATTTGTTGTGAAGGGAGTTCCCTTGTGGGAAGGAAGGATTGCCAACTTGTAGAAAATTTCAGCACACTCTCCACCTGCCCGACTTATTCCCAAATCCCAATTGCGATGGCCCCAGAGCGCCACACAAGATGAGCATGCGTGGGAGCAAGAGGAGCACATGTAGTTGTCCCCACCCAAAGCGCAAGAATCAATAATACCCCTTCTGCGGATGTTCAGGTTGTTGCATTTTTGAATGTATGGTTCATATGTTAAAAGATGCACTTATGCAATAATGTCCTAGTTGCATCTTGCATATAGGTTAAATATATATTGCGATGTTCTTGTGCATTGAAAGGTTTGCATTGGGTAATTTACATTGGAAAGAATGAATTATGTTGTATACAATGCATTTGTGCAATAAAAATCCCTTGTGATGACCATAAATAGGTTAATTCATAGAAGGATGTTTAATTAAAGAATAGATAGTTGCTATGGAGAGGAATAAAAGAGCTATATTTTATTTAGAATTTGCATAAGCAACTACATTCTTATTTTTGTGACTTGCATGGGAAAAGAAAAGATTATGTTTTTATAGCATTGTAAATTTACATAGCATAACTTGCATGCATAAGCAACTTGCATGCATAAGTAAATGTATGAAAAGAAAAAGGGTTATATTTTATTTGATGAAAAGCATATAGGATGCAATATGCATGAAATGATAGTTACATTCAATATGAAAAGATAGGTTAAGTTAAGTTAAAATATTGCTTAGTATTGCGCTTGCAGAGTTAATCCAACGTTCTCGTACTTAGATCGTTCTATGTTGCGAGTAAGAGAGGGTACTAGGCCTTAGGACACCAATACTAGTAATATCGACAAACAAAGGATGTTAAGCGACCAAGGGAGTTTCTTGCAAACTGTCGTTACGACCTTAGACTACGGAACAAGGACGTTTCCCTAGTCCAAGATAAATCGATAGGTTAAACTCTAGGTTGGATTATCGATCCAGGCCTACGCCTTGGATATTTAGAGAGGATAATTTCAGACAATCATCGGATTTTCTGATTAGACAATCTTACTAGGGACAAGTGGTCCATAAGGGAAAAGGACATGATCTTAGGGTTCTCATCTTAAAGATCGAAGGACCAAACGTTAAAATCTCACAAGAAATCCTAGAGCCAAATCAATCTTCAGCCTAGTGGGACTAGGGTTTTGGATTGGGGTCCATGGAACTGCCAAATCCTATACCTTGATCAAAGGTATTCTTAGTCAAAGAATGCCATATGACACGAGATGTAATTCCTCAAGATAGGTACTGCTACCTATCTCGTTCAACAAGTCTGCAAGGTCATATGCTATTACAACTAAATCATAAGATGCTACTACTACATCTTAGGCCAAGGAAGGCGAGATCTAATTACAACTAAATCATAAGATGCTACTACTACATCTTAGGCCAAGGAAGTCGCCCTACTTCAACTCTCTCTTGGGGACCGATTTGTCAAACTTAGGAAAATTGTGAATTGCCAAGAAGCAAATTGACAAGCCAAGGACGACGAGGTTGTCCAAGATCTATTTGACTATAGTACAAGGAGACCTAAGGTAATGATAATTAGGGTTGGTAGGGTATAAACCCTAACCCAAAGAAAAAGGGTAAACAAGCAACCTAGCTTGCCAATCCCTTGGAATCTCGCCAAGTCGCGAATGATCCAGGATCGAATGCTGGGAGTATTCGGGAAGAAGGAATCACACCTTAGTAGTTAGTCATACGAACGACTACATAAATGATCGTGATTGTACACTTAGGTACGTTGTTTGAACATTCTTTGCTCAAGAAACTAATTCAAGGCCAAACACTTAATGCTTCAAGTTAATAGCCTGGAGGGAGAGGTAGGTTCAGTTATCTCCGACTACCTTCGTGGCCCTATCCAAAGGGGTTGTTAGATGCACCGAGTACATGGACCGAACCCGTTGCGAGAGGTCTCTCCGTGGGTGCTTCTTGGAGCAGGAGGACGCTTGGGTGCCAGGGGAGGCTCTGGCTGTAAATTCCTTGCCTTCGGATCCCGTATAAGAGGCCTACCTAACTCGAGATGGGATCTCAAGGCCCATGTACTAGTCTACAGGCAAAACTTGGAGCAACAATCCTGATGATTGCTGGGATAGCCTTCGGGCAAGATACTTGATGTATTCCAAGACTATGATAAATAAAGATCAAATATTTGAAAAAGGAACTTGCTTGACATTGTTTTTTTTAAATGTCAATGCCTAAGTTATGTGAAGGAACCTGTGTTTAAATTGGTTAATTAAGGAAGCTACCTTTGCATGTCAAACATAATGTGGTAGGTAATTAGATAACTAAGCAACCCGAGGAAAGTGCGGTGGATGTGACTTGGGTCTGTCCTACAGAAGGGCGGTCCTGGTTAGCTGGGAACTTTTCTCAAAAGAAATGATAACGAAACTGTGAATACCTAGAGTCAGTAGAGTTAGAATCCCGATTTATGTTGTTTTAGGGGAGCGAAATGGGACTATGCCTTATGGGCAGAAAGGTTGAGCTTCGCATCCCTCTCATTTCCCGTTATCCATGAACCAAGTGCAGCATAAATCCACTTGGACTCTATTGTTCCTATGCAAAGTGGTTCATCTGGAGCTCGACACTAGCTACTTCCTAAAGACTTGGGTGATAGGAAAAAACCCTGACTTCAGGTCGGTCCTAAGTGGGAACGGCCGGATACTTCCGCTTCGAGGTAGACTCGGGAAGCCCTAGATCGCAAACCCTGTGACATTCCTTGTGAGTGCTAGGTGGTGCTTTCTAGACTCTCTTCTCGATGGGCTGCTAAGACGTGTCCCACAAGTGGACAAGTGGACACGTTACAATACCCCTTTAAGTGATACCTTCAATATATAAATAATGGATGAGAAAGAGAATCTAAAAATCCATAGTCTTGAATCCACGTGATAGACTTACATAGTTTTTGGTGACGCCCTCCCCTTTAGCAAACCCTTGAGTATTTGGATAAGTAAGGAATCTATTCTATGTATACTCACATATTTTCTCACATTAATATCAAAGGGTTTCCAAGCATACATATTAGAGGAAGCTAGAATGTCTTGGAAAATGTATATAAGCATAGTGGTGATATCCTTTTCTTATCATGAAATGGCCCACCATATTATTGATTGTACCATCATGAGCTATTCTCAATTTTACTCAAGTTTCTATTGAAGGTTTTAACTAAGGCTCACCACCCATGCATTGCTATAGCTCAATTCAATCTTCATAGCTTGAACAATAGCACAATTTTTATTGCTAGTTGTGAGCATCACGAGAAAAATTAGCAAGATTAGTAATGATTCCTTATCATTATCATAAATAGTGGTATTACTAAATCAACATCAAAAACTATTTTTGGTTTCAACCATTGTTTTTATTGAAATTTCTTACCTAGAAAGAGCCATACATGCACACAATCTATTGAATTGGCAACAAAGCCTAAAATTTGAACTATCATGCATGCTTTTGACTACTTTTTCTATCAATGCAAATATATCTCTAACATGAAACACTGGGAATTCCATTGAATCTAGGCATTGAAGAACCATAACTATATAATATAATCATTCAACTCTTTTCTTAAAAGTTAATTCTAAACTACTATCCATTGTCTACCACTCCTCTTACTTTGATTGCTAGTTGACTAGATCAACATGTGAATTTGTGATTATCCCAATGTGCTGAAACTACAAAAAAATTACTTAACTAATTAGATATCATAAACTATCCTACAAGCTCCTATTAGGATATATGGATGATTGTGAAAATTATCATAAATCTTTTTTTCACTCTTTCATACATGTGGATCTACATTTTGAGAGGTCTAATGCATTTTTGATTGATGTCTATTCTTGTTATAATTTCACATCTTGATAATCATGATATTACAATGGGAGAGCTTGCATGCCTTTCTTAGTCTATAGTCATAGCAAAGTATATGCTATAAAACTACGATTTCTTTTGGTGTCTCGCATGAATACCTTTGCCCAATTATGATCCTACATTCTCTCTTTTACTAAATTGACTTTTTGAGTGCTCCACTTGGTATTGGGATTGTATAGTTTGAGCCAAGGTAGACCAATGATGACTAGATATCTTGGACAAAATATGATATCAAATGTTATGTTTGTTACAAATTCTCACATGTTGCTTCTATAGGATGAGTTTCATAACTAATATCAAATGAAGTAAAAGGACAACCATCTATGACTTCTACAAGAACTGGACTAGATTTCTCTATGATTGTGATATCATGCTATCAGTCAAACTTCTCATCCATGAAACATTCATAGGCTCCAAAGTCCAAAAGTTCTTTAACACCTCATTATTGATCAAACATGTAGTGTAGAATCTTACTAAAAACATAGAGGAGATTCTCAAAGTTCTTGATTTTCACCTACTCACTTGGATAGAAATGAGGGCATTATAGAGCTTCATACTTGCATGCTATTGTTAAAAAAACATTGAAAAATATACCTAGGTCCTCCATAATACAAACATAATCCTTGAGAGTATTTTCATTGCATAGTTAACAATGGCTTGAATTTAGTTGAATCAACATGTATAGACTTGACATCAATTTCTTATCTTACTTGGGAGGTGATCTTTATTCTAGCAACTAGATTTAATGAAGCTCTATGATGCATCTTATGACATCTCTCAAATAGCTGGTTATTACATTCTATTTCTTGAGAAATGAAGTCACTTAATGTGTGAACCTTTGGTATTTTAAAGAAAATACTTTTACATCATCATTTAGTCTCTAATAGAATTCAATCATAAAATAATCCTCATTCCATGTCAAATCACAAGGGAGTTGTTAGAATTTAGATGCATCAATTGATGTAGGTCTAGATTCTTGATATAGGCTTCTTATTTTGGTCTTGAAAAATCTGGTTGTAATAGACTTCTCTCTAAAGATAGCTAAGAAATCTTGAATAAAAGTTTTGAAATCATAAAGTAGAGGTGATTCCTTCTGAAGTAAGGTTGCAAAAGAAGATAGGGTTGTACCTACGAGGAGTATGTGGATAAGACCTAGTTGAGAAGTATCATCAAGATAGCACTAAGGTTCCATATGGATGAGCAACTATACCTACTAGCAAAAATCCTCCAAATTTTGATCTTATTCCATCAAAATTTTTAGATAGGTAAATCTTTGGCTCCTTATAACTAGGAGGGTGGCTATAATATGTCAAAATTCCTTCTTGATATAGGCTTGCCTCTAGGAGTCCTTGGAGTTGCTTTTGAAGGTCTTGGATCGCTCTAGATCTTGGGGTTCCTTTACTCCTAATCATGCATTGCTATGATGAAGTTGTTTAATAAACATTTTATAAAGTGGCAATGAAAATTTCCATCATAACTAGGCAAGGTTAAGTATGGAGTCTTGCCAAATTTTTATGAGGGTCATAATAACTTGGCAAGTATGAGGACTATCACCTCACAACTTACATGAAACTACTTGGAAAAAGAAGACAAAGAAAGCATTGATTAGTTATGCATGATAATAAATTACAACACTATACATCTTGATACAATATTGACACAAAAGTGTTTATAACAAGGCTATATCTTGAAACAAGATAAGACTTTGATACAAGGCGAGATCAAATACAAGAGAAGACATAAACTAGATATAGAAAGATTGAACTTGAACTAGAGAGGACTTATCTCACAAGAGTCTCATAACTAGCATCCACAAGACTAAAGGGCTTGTAGTCCAAAACCCTTATTTATTATAGAGTTGAGGAGGTTATGGGGAAGCTTTTATATGATAGCATAACCATAGCTTACATCAGTGAGACAAAATAACCAATGCTCATGTAAGAACTGATGCAATTGCTCAACAACATTCAGAGATTTTTCTAGAACCTTCTTAGAATTCCTAGAACTTTCTAAGATCTTGTAGAAGTTTTTAGAGGATACTAGATTTCACTTTCTAGATGATACTAGGTTTCTTGGAGTCCATGACAATTAAAGACCAAAGCAAGGTTGTATTAAAATTTTTTTGAAGTATATATCATATAGCCCATACCTTAATCAAGTTAGGATGCAAACTTGTAGCATCTAACTTTCTTCTTCGATTATTTTTCGAAGGGTGGTCTTCTAGGAACTTCAACTCCTTAAGCTTAGGGTTATTTTTGGAGCCAAGTCTTGGGAACTAGAAGAGAAACATGCAATTTGGGAAGTGGTGCTAGATTGGGGGTTTGAATTGCAACTTTGAGTTGCTCTTGACAAGACAAATAGTAGGAGATATTATGTGTATTTCTCTAGTAACCCCTTACTTCTTCAATATTAGATTTTATGCATACAATATGGGTATAATTAGGTCCAAATACCAATTGTGGTCACCAAGTGCAAGCATATTGCACCAATTTTCTAAAACAAGAGTCTCTTGACATGATCGGGCCCGCAACACACATGCTAGCATTGTAGGTATTACAATCATAGCATAACCAATGTAAGACTACCAAATGTATCATTGAGAGAGTACTTAAGAAATGAAAAGGATGTTTATATATTATAGTAATTTATTACATTGTTCCACAACATGTTCTGAGTATGGGGTACATTCCAAAGGGTAACATCTTAGAGAAAATGCATGACAATGGACTAATAAATCATGGCTACCATCGCAACAATACAATGAATGAAAGAATGTGAGGTTATCTTAGAGCATGTTAAATCTTAGGGGCCAAAAAGATATCCGAGGATAGGGGAGAGAAAGGATAGAGAAAATGAAGGGAGAGGAAAAAACACTTATTTATTATTGTAGCTTGTGATGTCTGTATGTCATGAAGTCCATCTACCATAATCTGTGGCTAATGTGCCACTTTATGAATGCTACTTTTGGGTCACCAATGAAGGCTATTCTACACCTTTATGGTAGATGGACTTCATGACAGACATACATAATCAAAAAGTGGAAACTAGAGAGGCAATCACCATTGATTGCCATCACCATTGATTCCCTGTTCTAGTTTCCACTTTATGAATGCTACTTTTGGGTCACCAATCAAGGCTATTCTACACCTTTCATGACACATAGCTTGAACATAGGACTCAAATCTATAGGAGTCACTCTTCAATGTCACCATTGTCTTTCAGGGCGGTCGATGCATCCTATGCAGCTTTTGGTGGTATCAACATTGGATTGGAATTGGGATTGAGTGGAGCTAGTAGTGGCGGATTTAGTGAAATGGGTAGAATAGGAGGGAGAGGGGCCTAGGTTCAATGGTGTGTGTAAGAGCTGAAGCATGTTATCGTGCAGATGTGGTGCTTGAGTTAGAGATCCACATTAGTTTCCCTTTGAGTTGCTCCACTTTGGCACATAGTTTGATATTAAGCTAAGACTCTTTGTCCTATGTGCATTGGTCCTTGGCCTTCTCTTTAGACTTTTTCAGCAAGGTACACTTCTTTCGAATTGTGCTAGGACTACTCGAGTGCAAGGTATTGTTGTTGTTGTGGCTATGACTGGGACTAGGTTGGAAGAAGACACTAACACCTCATCACATAGTCCAATCTAAGGTTTTTAGGATCAATGGTAGCATGTGCTTATACATGTACTTGGCCTCGTCCTCATCCACCATTAGTCAGGTGATGATCCTTTTGGAGTACTTCGACTAGCTTTAGAGCCTCGTCTCATTGTTGCTTAAGGGCCTTGTATTCTTCCATGAGAAAAAGAAATTTGGGATCTTTAGAGGAGGTGTCTATTGAGAAATCAGAGAATCCCTAGGCAAGGCTTATTTGGGAAGCCTCATCGTCATTGAGGGGGATGGGTTCTTCCTTGATTACATTCTTACCTTTATTAGCTAGGGATGGCATTGGGGTGATTCTAGGCTATGCCAAGGGTGTTTGCAAGGCACGCTCCCTTTTCTCTTGCATCTTGAATCTAGGGATGATAAGGGTTCTAAGACCTTCTCTACATTGAGTTGAAATATGTATGGTAATTGAACTAGGAGGTCGAGTTGTTGTTGCTTTGCTTAGCTCTACAAACACACCTTGGAGAATAGGGGTTGGGGTGAAGGTTTAACCTCCTAGTGAACTGTGGTTGCCAAGCCTATGGGAGGCCTATGGTGGAAGGAGAGATGGAAATCATGGAAGAAGAGAGGACATTGGCTTTGGGATTATTAGCCAATGGGGCAGCGGCAATCAAAGTGAGTTGGGGAACTAGAGGCTCCAACTAGGCATTAGCATCTAGATCATCTTCTGAACATATTAGGGATTGTAGCTTGAACAAGCCTTTGTGAGTGCAACTCATACTTTTTGAAATGCTTCATCCTAACCATCACATAGTTTTATTTGGAAGCTCGCCTATAGCTCCTAAAGCTCCTACTACTACTACTCAAACCTAGGCTCACAGGGTCTCATTCTGCTAGCTGCCACACACCTGCTCCATTTTCACCTGGAGAATCAAAACATGATGTTGCAACTACTAGTGTCACTAGAGTCGTCCTACCACATAGTTCACGCGACATTGGGAAATGTCAAGATAAAAATTTATCGAGATGATGATTTCAGTGGAAGAGATTGGCCATGTGATTAGGTGGCCGTTGGGATCAACTGGATGGTAGTTGTAGTGCTAGTGGCAGTTGATTGCCTAGTTGCTTGCAAGTCTTCCTCTCAGTTGTGCTTGTGGCCATTAAATGATTGAATTAGCAGAGCACATCAAAATTTAAAGTCCACGTTGCTGTGCTCAAAGTTAGAGGACATTGCTTTTGAGGTGTTGTGGGAAGTACCCTAGCTAGTTTCCAGGATGGCACGTATGTCTTCCCCAACATACTCTTCTAGACATTCTGCAAAAGTATGGTCCATCTCCTCCTATAGAATGTTGGGCTATCCATTTGTGGTAGCTTGTACAATAGCTTGAGGGGATAAAGGTAAGGGATGTTCGGCATCAATGGTGGGAAGGAAGCATGTAAGATTGAGTCTAGTGGGAGGTAGGAATAGAAATATGAAGTGTTGGCCACACATGACCTTCAAAACTTCATTTTGTAGAGTAGTTAACTATGTGATTGCACTCTACTCAATGGTTTAAATCAAGAAAAATGCATGCCTAGATAATAACTAGGGTGTTTGTTAAGAAAACATGGAGGCCACCTTAATGCGAGATGTTGAAGGCCTTGGCTTGCAAATATAAACACTTATGTACCTCCTACTTGGACTTGTGGTTCCATGTGATGCTACTAAGGCAATATTCATTCCTCACAACAAGGTTGAAGGTGGCATCCATCTCATGGTAGGTGGGGTGAAGAGAAGGGGATTCTCATGCACTATCCATAGGAAGCCTAAGTGGGCCTCCCGATAGGCTTGCACATGCTACCACTACTCTTGATGCTCCCCCTACTACTATTGAATCTAGGCCCATAGGGTGTCATTCTCTTGCCACACCTACTCCATTTTCATTCAAAGTGTCAAAACTTGCTATTGCATGTACTTGTGTTCATGGAGTCCTCCTACGACATGGTTCATGTACCATTGGACAACGCTAGGGTAAAACTCTGTTGGGATGATAATTTTGATGGAAGAGGTGGGCTATGTGATCAGGTGAGTGTTGGGACCACTTGGATAGTAGTTATAGTGTTGATAATAGTCAACTGGCTAGTTGCATGTGAGTCTTCCTATCTACTACTACTCTTGTGGCCCTAGGACAACTATATTAGCAGAGCACAATATATACTTAAATTCCATGTTGCTTTGGTCAAAGAGCTAAAGGGTGTTGTTGCTAAGGTGCTATGCATAGTACATTGGTCAAGCATGTGTGTCTTACTCGGTGTCATGTTTTGGTCATTCCACAAAAGTGCAATCCGTCTCCTTTTGTACAATGTTGGGATATCGATCTATGGTAGCCTGTAGTGAAGGGTGAGGTCATAGGTATGTCCATCCCCTTCAATTTGATAAATCTAGTGTAGCTACAATAGAATTGATTCGGCCTAAGGGTGCACTAGGGTACTCTCCTATGATAGTGCAAGGAAGGCATGGAGGTGAGCATGGTGCACCCACAAGCTTACAACCTCCTTATAGTCTTGGAGAATAGGGATGACCCTATCAAGGTGGCGAATGATAAAGGAAAGCATGGGTTTTTTTTGTAAGAGATTATCAGAAATGGTAGAGAGAGCACAAGAGAGATAGTGCTTCCAGAGCACAAATTGCTGAGAATAGAAATCATAGTGCAAAGAAAAATAATTTAAACAACTAGATTTGAGGGGACTAGGTGCATGGAGGGTGGGGGGGTTCAATCTGGTCAATGCATATTTTCCATGTTAGCACATGATCATAAGGAATAATGAGTCCCATGCACTTGTCGGTGCATCATATCATAACCTCTAATAGGAAGTGAACAACAATATGATGCATGATAATTAATAAGAGCCATGTCACCATAGACAGTGGAATCAGTTGATTTTAATCTAAACTTCAGTGATCAGTGGATATTCAGAACTAGGTTTGGAGAGCTCTGAGGAGAGTGTGAAAGGTATTGTTGCATGGCCAAGATTGCACTCTAGAGTGAGCCAAAAATGGCACACCAATCCGTTTACACAGTAGTGCCGTAGTCAGAATCCATTGATGGGCTAAAGAAGGAGATTTCCCTATAAATCTGTAAAGTACAAATAATTAGATGTGATTATATGAAAAATTCAAAACTGAATGCTCCATCTCATCTTCCATTTCCCTCAAAGCCTTGGATAGTAGTAGCTAGACATGTTGGAATGCTAAGTCTTTCGGCTCATTCCATGTGAAGGCTACTTTTTGGGATGTGGTCTAGCTGATTGAGAGGGGTCTAGTTGATTGAGAGGGATAGCCATTTGTGCTAGGAGACATAAATTACATCCATGCTAACAAATTTGGTAAGAAACCATAGCACCATAGATGGGGAATTGGGTATTGGGGCTTGTAGAATGATAGCTAATTTTCGGTATCCACAACAATGCCATCATAGAAAATAATGTGACCTAGAAGAGCACCACCTTTCACAACAAAGATAGGTTTCATGGGTTTAGACTTAGATTGACATCTTGGCATCTCATGAAAGAGAGCTAAAGATGATGCAAGTGAAGCAAGAGTGTGTTGAGAACATTGATGTTGCCCAAAAATACCCGCATGAAGTTTGTTTGGTAGGACCTAAAAATTTATTGTATATCTTGCTAGAATGGGGCCTTCTTCTCAACCCAAATCACATTAGTATACATACAAATATAACCTAAGACATAATGAAATCAGTCTTAGGTTGATAATACAAAGGAGCAAGTTAGACCTGGTCAAAATCGTTGAATTCATCCGAAAAGGAATGCATCTCATGACTAGCAACCTCATCGAGCATGTTCTTAAGATAAGGAATAGGAAACAAATTTGGAATGGTAGCAACATTTAGCTTCTGGTAATCTCAACTTCCTTTTTTTCATGGGGACAATAAAATTAGGTGAAATCCACTATACCTGATCCATTAGAACAACGAAATCAACTTAAGGGAGTAAATTTAGCTCTTATTTCACTAACTTTGCAATGTGTAGATTCATGTGATACCTCAACATATGGATTGACCAATTTGAGGGGATTTTGGTGTTGATAAGACATAGGATCTAGTCCTTTCATTTTAGAGTAATCCCAAGCAAAGATATATTTGAATTCTATCGAAAGGGTGACAAGTTGGTCTTGAAAGTCAACTAACTATAGGTGAGCAAGCACTGATCTTCACTAGCTTTGTTTTTTTTGGATCTAGGTAGACTATAGTGAGGGAATCCTTTGTGACCCTTGTGACCTTCAATCATGTCTAAGCACATTTAGAATTTCTAAATTGGTTATAGTGGTAGCTTGATTTGCTTCTACTTCGGAGTCCATACTTTGGATTTTTGTATCATCAAAATTTTGGTCCTATGTTGGGATCAGCTCCTAGGCAAGGCAAAATGATGAGTATGAATCTAAGTACTATTGAATGATCTGCAAAACATCTACCATATAAAATGGTTCTAAATGGGCATTAGCTACCAAGAATGGAGCTTTCTCATCATCTTCCAAGTCATCCACCATGTTGACCATTTTTTGCCCACTATTGGTCTACAGGCTATAGATAGAGGGGGAATCATGTTTAAGAAAATTCAAATGTTATTGTGATCTCTCGATTTTTTAAGTAGTGATCACAATCTGAATTGGGACTATTAGCCACAACTAGGGCCCTCTGAGCAATAGATAGTAATCTTCACTTGCATGATTTATGTTGAGTACTACCAAGGAAATTAGGAATGGCATATTGGCTGCCTCCATGAGAACTGATCACATGATGCTAAGTAGGTGCACTCTTTGTTACTTAGCCATTCGAATCATGAAGGGGATTGGCTATTAGTTCATTAGCCCAAAATCTTTGCAAGTTGCCATAGTGATGATGTTGACTCGAGACCCACTATCTAGTAGAACATTGTTTATAATCTAATTTTAGAATTGTAAGGAGATTATTAGAATGGTAGGATCATGATAATGGTCCTGATGGAACCGACTTTTGTTGCTGTATCTTTTGCACTTTCATCTCCAGTGCGGATGTAGTTAGGGTTATTACTAATCTTGGTAGTACATGCCAATCTAGTTGAATAATTTGTAGCAAGTGATCCTTGAATGCTAGGACCTGATTTAGTAGGTCTCTTAAAGGGATAGTAATGGAGATTGGGTCCCACATGACCCAGGGGGTCCACTAGGGTTTATCATATGGTACCACGTGAGTGTAAGGGAGGGGGGTTATTTAAGGGAAGGAAGGTACATTTTATAAGGTAAGGTCACATAAATAGGGGGTAGATAAGGGGTATTTTTATATATTTCTTGCATGCAGTTGACGTCTCCTTATTACTACTAGTGAATCCCCCATGCCACATGATCTATGTATCTAGGTTGGTTGGAGTTGCCTATGACAAGGACCAGGCCTTAACTTGTGAAGCAGACTAGTTTCCTTCCACCCTAGTGGATAGTGTTGGAGTCAATAGGGGGCGTTGCATAGTTGGCAGTACTTTGATGGTCACTTTTGGTCAGGAAGGTGTTGATTTCAAACTCAGAATCAATTGTAGTCTTTGCAATGTTGCCAATGGACTTGTTGTTCCTTCCACATCTACATGTATTTAATTTGGTACATGAAGTGGTTTTGGGTCTCTTAGCACTACTGCTGAATGACCACATTTACTTCTAGTTTAGGGAGCTCTTTGATTTCCATTATATTGATAGACAACAATGGAGTCTGGGTGTTTTTAAGCATCATATTGCTAGTTTTTGAGACACCATCATCTCAATGTAATTCTGCATACAAAAGAAATCTTGTTTATTTAGGGAGTGATAATATCTTCCTCTACCTCCTCAATTTTCTCATCATTATCCTCAGCCCATGCCGAGAGATAGATAGTCTTGTTGTGTGTAAGCTAGTGCTGAGGTCATAGCAGAGCAACAACACAATAGATGGTCCAGGGATATTCCAATTGGTAAGCTGTACTCCTCCCAAAATATTTTCCAATCTGATTATGAGCTTCACGTTGGCAAACCTTTGTATTGTGGATAGTTGTATCACAAATGCCATAGGACCACTAATTAAGACCACATTGACTAGCTAGGTGACTTGTATTATTGCACTCTGTACACTAGAGGGTTTTGAATAGAGATTTTTGAGTGCTCTTTGGGGATTTGTAGCCCTTGTCCTCCCTCTTAGAATTTCTATACTTTCAGTATTCCTTATCCTCAAAGTCCTCCTCCTTATTGCTACTCTCTTCCTGTAGGTTGAGATCTGTATCAAAGTCATTGGGCTTGACTCCTTCCTTTTTTAAACTTTTCCTTAGCTAGAAATATATTAACGCCGCTAGCATGTTTATATAAATACTTCATTTTATTATTGAATAGATTTTAGGGATATTTGACTAAATCCTTGCACGTATAAAGAGTGCAACATTTTACTAGTAGGCTGGGTGTTTGAGGACATATGCCATCTCAAGACCTTAAACTAAGCTATATAGCTCTAAACTATGGCATCACCTTATTTGAGCCTATGTAGTCTCTCTAGCTTCTAGGCACTAGTTTGAACTACAAGCACAATGCAACCCTGATATCATCAAACATTGCACAACTGTTTTGAGCCGCAAGCTAGGCTACTGCCCCTTTTTACATCGACAAGTTAGATATGGCCACCTTATTGGAGAGATCCATTTGGGTGGAAATTTTGACCATATATGCCACCTCAAATCACCTAAGGAAGGCATCCAGGTCCTCCATTGATGACCCAGCAAACTTTTAAAACTTCTTGACAATGATAGTAGTTACAAAACATTATACTAGTTTTGCCATTACAGCTGTACCGGGTAGAAGTAATTGGTTCATAGAGGACTTGGTCATGTGGGACACAAGCATTAATATTAGTTTTTAGAGAGAAAGAGAGAGAAACAAACTCATCTCTAGAGCATCTCGTCTACTGTATCCTAGATTTGAGTAGGGGCTAATAACTATTTAAAAATAGCACCTCATTAATGACTCAAGCTCTACTTACACCATGAGATAATCAACAATGTTTTACGTTAAGCACCATAAGGCATTATCAGTCTCCACTATGTATTTTCCTAGTATTTGATATTACTTGTGAGTGCATCTCACACACACACACACACACACACACACACACATTTCTTATATATTAATAGAAAAGAATCATACCTAGCAACCAAAGATTGAAAATAATCCCAAGCCTACATATCACTCAATGGGTGATCTCAAAAGTTGACAGAAAATAAGTTTGGGTTTGTTAAAAAGTAAAGTAAAATTAATTGGATTGGCATCATAGGTTTTCAAAAATAATGTGGATCCACTTACTCTTGAAGAAGTTGGGTGAGGAGACGAGGGAGATGATCATCCTGTTTGTGGAGACATGTCATGGGCATTGAGGTTTGACCTTAATTAAAATATCTCAAGTCAATGTGTTTCTTGGAAGTTATTTCTATAGCTTGTATCCTTGACTCTTTGAAATCATAGATAATCTTCACCATGTTGAAATACTATTGGTGGCAGCATGTCTCAAATGTGTTTGACAACTTGAACTAAATGTTTTGGAAGTTATTTGTAGAGCTTGGATCCTTGACTCTTTGAACTCATAGATCATCTTCACCATGTTTAAATACTATTGGTGGCAACATGTTTGAGGTGCGCTGGACAACCTGAGCTAGATGTTTTGGAGTAGTTGATTTGTCTACATGTATGTTGAATTATGTGGTTATTGCACAATGTTGATCACGTTGAGCATATGTATAGTACATATCATCTAATGAGAATCATGAGAAATTCAAATTTATATTTTCTTTGTAGATTTAAAAGTATCTACTATAGATATGCATGTCTCACCACCACCTTTTTAAGTAAAGTGTCTACTCGACATACTTCACAGTTGGTGTCATGTGAATGATGCAAGGAGGAAACCTAGATGCAAGTTGATGAGAATAGATAAGAAGTGTTGATAAGGGTATGTTGCTTGGTATTTTGAGTCAAATTGATACACCTTCTAACTATCAAGAACCCTCATGCAACCATCAAACTAAGTAAATGTCATAGTAATTCAATAGATTGACCCCATGCCTACCACCCCAACGACCCAAAGAGGAATCAAAGAGTACATCCCATGTAGCACTAGCTAGATCTCTTTATCAACGTACAACAATTTCACATAAGCTCACAAAGAACTATGAATATTTCTCACCAAATTTGTATGCAAAAGGCACATAAATTACCCATCAACAGTCCTTTGTAGCAAGAGGCATCCAAGGATCCTAGCATGGAAGAATGTATGAATAGGCATAGATACCTTAAGTCTTGCATAAAGGAAAAGATAGATACCTAGGTCTCTCTAAGATTTAGGGCTGCACATATAGGATTGAGCTAAGAAATACCTCAATCCTTTAGAAGTTGTGATATAACCATAAGAACTTAAGAAAGCTCACAAACCATTATACCATCCACACCAAAATTACAATGACTCATATTTATAGTGAAGCCACAAAATGTCAAGAGTACAATAGGATCTAGAGACTTGAGAGAATATAGGCTATCCACTATAGATTTTGTGAGGCATCCACCTTGTTCAAAGAACTTTACATCATATGCATATACCAAAACAAAGAATTCTTGGAACTATAATGTATGTGACATGGGTACATTGAGATATCTACAAAAACTCAAGAGACCTTGCAAACAATAAGCATCCCTACTATGAAACTCTGAAACTATGTAGTATCACATAAATTGAACAAGAGACAAGAGAATCAAGGAGGACAACACCATATTCGATGTGACAACTATACTGGGTAAGCTTTCTTCAACGGTGATGCTACCTCCAACTTGCATGTAATAGTTAGCTATCAATAGCTAATTTATATTTATGAACTCCTTCTCATTATGCCCATAATTAAGTTGCTTTCTCTCTTCCATAGCATACATGATGGCCACTATAATAGAGGATTTTGTGATTATTCCTCATGTTACAAAACATGGTTGAGCAAGAAGATAAGATGAGCCATGGGGGAAAGAAGAAGACGAAGTAGAAAATCATATTGACATGAAATAGACTTGATTGATTTAATAGTGAAGCAAATACATTTTTTAATAGCCTTTTAGCTATGCCACTCTTCCTTCTCTTTGCCTATGGGATACATTTCATACATTCTAGGTAGCCTCTTTTGGGAGCCAACTCATCCATCCTTATCCATCCACATATCTATCCATTCTCATAGAGTTACTTTGCATCAAATATGCCAATAACTCCTCCCCTTCCCCCTTGATGCGTGGTTGGTTATGACCAATTTCCATTGTCATCAAGGATGTGATTACAAAATAAAATTGGCCCTTGTTCCCCCGAGTCCCATATCATCTCATAAGTATGTGGTGTGACCAAAATAGGATGTAAGTAAATAAAATTGGATTTAATAGGAGGTTTCTCCCCTTAGCTACATCATTGGTGCCAACAATGGACTTTACAACTGTCGGATTTAGAATAGGTATCCATTAGATGGAGATACATCATTGGATTCATTTCATTTCTATGCATCATGGTTTTGATGGTTCTTTTCATAAATTTATTGGTTGGAATAGTACCCTCTCTCAAAATTACCAAAACATTTAAAAATGTTTATTGATGTTTACCTTTGTTTCTACAATTCTTTTCTTCGTGATTAGTTAATCCACAATGATTGCATTTGAGCCTTGAGTTTCTTGTAGTAATGAAGAAATTGTCATGAGTAGTGGTTGAGGTGCTCCTAATGGATTTAATCTCTCTCTCTCTCTCTCTCTCTCTCTCTCTCTCTCTCTCTCTCTCTCTCTCTCTCTCTCTCTCTCTCTCTCTCTCTCTCTCTCTCTCTCTCTCTCTCTCTCTCTCTCTCTCTCTCTCTCTCTCTCTCTCTCTCTCTCTCTCAAGGATGCCTCAATGTCATGCAACTTCAAATCTTTCATATTAGATAATGTTTCAACTAGATTTTGATAACTAATACAACACAACTTGCTAATAAAATATCTTTGCTCTCATTTTCATCTAGTGTTCTTTTCAAAACAACCAATGGTTGTTTAATGCCGTGATATTTTTTCAAGTGATTTGTGAGATCTTCATTTGGGTTGAACTTTAGAATATAAAGTTGCATTTGTTAGTTTTACCTTAGAGTTCTTGGATTTGGTTCCAAAAATTTTGTTGAGCTCCTCCAATGCTAACTTTGCACTTGGAATACCTTCGATGTAATGTATGCATTCATCACGTAAGCTTGTTGCTATGTATCTCAATGCTTTCTCATTGTTTTCTTCATAATACTCTCCAAAACTTGTTGTGCCTCTCCCAATGATAATGCCCCATAAGCTATTCTGCTAAGAAGATACATGATCTTTTATTGCCAAATGTGGAACCCAAATCTTGTATATTTATCAATTACACCTTGAGTTGACATGATGGAGAGTTCCTATTGGGCTTATATACAAGTATCCAATAGTGTTAGGATTGGAAATATTTTGAAGGCTAGAATGATATCTAATCAATGCAAGAAAGGACTCTCTTTTACAATATCCAATTTTCAAATAGTGTGAATATGGGCAATAAGAAACTAGTTTCCTTTACAACAAGTGTGAATAGGAATTTTTAAGAGATGAATTTTTGAACCTTAATCCTCAAGGTTAATTATTTTATAAAAAGAACTTATCCATTAGGGAAAATATGGACTAAAAAAGGGCCCTTTAGCTTAAGAGTTAATGACTCTCCTAATGACAAGAGATTTGAGATGGGACAATGGGAGAGGGGGTGGTGTGCACATTTTATCCACTCCCTTTTACCACATGGTCCCACCAAAAGTAAGTTTCTTCCTCTATCTCCACTTTATTTCCCCCAACCCCCTTGACTTTTATCTCTAACAAGCTTGTTGCCCATCCTAGGTGGGCTCCACATGGCATCCAAAAGTTACAATGAAAAAATTAAAAAATTTTCCTCCTCTCCCAAAGGCCCCTTCTCTCTCAAAAAATCAATTTCATACTATGTATAGTAAAAAAAAAGCTTTTAACAATATATTAGAGAATTTGGGAATTCTCATATAGTTTGGGATCTCGCAATATAGTTAATATTTAGCCACATGACCAAATCTTGTCCCCTTACTTGAAAGTGCAGTCTACCCTAATTACTATATATGTTGTTTTTCCAAGTCCCACTTTGAAGCATGGGTTAAGATTTAGCCACATGGCCAAATCTTTACCCCTTATTTGAAAGTGGGACTTGAGAGATTACCAAATTCTCCAATATGGTGTTTTTTGTGGTGTGTTTCTCTGAGAACTACTTCATTTGGCATTCTTCCTCTCCATTCCACTAATCCATCCATCAAAATTTTCCACTACCTCCCTCCTTCCATAGCCATAACCGTAGCCACATGGCACCATTGTTTGTTGGTACTTAAGAGCCACTATTTCTCCCTTTCTTGTAGTCAGCTCCTTGCCTTTCTCACAATAACTACAAGTTCCTTCTTGCTAAATCATTCTAATGGCATCTACAAGTCATCAACGACATCCACGAGATTCCATCGATGTTGTACATAGCACATATACATATCTGAAAGATTATTGAGGTACACTCTTCAATACCACAAATCATAAATCTCTATTCTTCTCTCTCTCAACCTGCATCTCCGCACACAAGCTCCATTGCAGCTAACTCAACATTAACAAGCTTAGAAAAATAAAAATGAACAAAGCAATGATGCCATATTTTGTTGTTAAGATTGCCAGGAGAGCTATAACAACATTTGCAACATCTTCATTCAAAGATAACTAAAAAATATTACCATTTCGAGGAGAAACATCTATGATTTAGCCATTTTCTCAATGCAACACTTGATATGGTCAAAAGTAACAAAGAGACCAAGATCCACAAGTCTTACATTGAGAGAAGATTCCTTTGTAAATCTAGGACGTGTAAAACTCCATGCAGAATTCTTGTTGAAGAAAGAGTACTGAGATATAAATCACCTATACCTTTGACTTGACAGGTTGTGTCATCAACAATATAAACCAATTTTTTGACAGGAATAGAATGATAAATATGTAACCATTGGGACTAATATGTCATATTTCCCATAGCACTAGAATCAATAATAAAAAGAGATCCATCACGAAGATGAAGTATCCTTTCTGGAGAGATAGAGCAACTCACACAATTTGCTTCAGTAGTGTTGTCATGTGTAATAGCATCATATGATCTATTACAATTTGAATCAGAATGCCTCTTGAAACATAGATGGGTTGGATGATCATTCTTTTTGTAGTAGTCATAAGGAGAATGATCTATGGATAAACATGGTCATTTATATGTAATACACTGTTCTTCATCGTATTGTTTTACCCAGCAATCATCTATAGTTTGACCATTTCTATTGCAATAAGAACAGTGTCTATTAGGAAACTTGAGATGAGAGAAGCTACCGCCATGAAAACTCCTACATGTAGAGCATGGAAAGGGACACCTTCGAGCAAGTAAAGCTTGGTCAATTTGTTCTGACTATGTGTCCTCTTGTGAGATCATAACTCTTTCTTGATTTGTGTATCGTCATTCACATTGTTGTGAATATTCAATCAAATATATATAAGCTTGATAAAAAATGATCCCATCTTTGTAAGATAAGATAGTAACAATATTATCATAAGCAAGATTCTTTACAATATTAAGAAGTTGTATTACCAATTTCTTTCGTGGAATAGCATCATTAGCAGGTAGCAAGCTGACTGATAATGTTCTTGAATGATTTTATATGTGTTTTCATAGAATTTTTGATGTTGTATTGTAACTCAGTGAGCTAACTAGGAAGTAAAGTATTTTTTTAATATATTTCTTCTCAAATTTTTCTATTAAATACTCCCATATAGCTTGTGAGGTTGAAAGATTACATACATCAAGCATAAGAGATTCTTGAAGAATAGAAAGAATATACCGACAAGCTGATTTGTTGCATCCAACCCACTCATTATAAATAGTTTGTCATTCTTCAAAGATAGATCCTTCAGTTACAAGGGTATTATCATGAACCTGATCAATTGGTTGAGGTGGAAATTCATAATTACAAGGAAAAATATCATGCAAGTCATAGCCTTTAAGATTTTGCAGCATCTTTACTTTCCACCCAAGGAATCCTTGTCCTTGAAAGTGAGGAATGGAATGTTGTTGAGAAGGAAATCCATTGACAATTATAGAGTTCGACATAGTTGGCTAAGAGAATATGTACAATATGAGATCATAGAACTTGCACACCATATACCAAACGACGAGATGAAAGTACAACGCAACAAATCATACGTAGAAGCTATGCTATAAGGAAAGATGTTTAGTTCAAAAAGTATACTCTAAAAGAAAGAGACCCAAGATAAATGGAAATGTGGGTAAGAATAAAGTTACCCAAAATAGACAAAACGTGTGAGAGAAGAAATTGATCCAACATAGACGAGAAATATGAACAACACTCAAAACTTTATTGCTTTACTTTGTGGCCAAGAATAGATGATGATTCGACTAATTTTCGTATAAACTCAGAAATGCAAGAGTGAGTAATCGTGATGAAACCTATGTCATAGAAGTTTTGCACAAAAAGTTATTGTCTTGTTTGTTTTTCTATTTTAAGGCTAGTTTACCTGAACTAACATAACTTTTGACATAGAACTCCAAATTGAGAAAAGATTTGATAGGAAGAAATCTTGTGAGTCCTAGCTCATCATAAAATCTGGTTTTCTTGAGAAAGGTGTTTCCTTAGGACTTTTCCAAATAGAAACTTTTAAGGTGTCCAAGCAAGGCATAAGATGCTCATAACATACACAATACATCAAATTTAAGCATGAAAAGAACATGAATCAAGAATTGAAGAGATACTACATATATATACTTCTTAATTGTATTCTTCAAGGAATTGGTTGTATCAATCATGATAGCTTTGGTACCATGTTGAGATGTGGAAAGAAAAGATATGCGGAGATTCGAGAGGGAGAGAAGAGACACACCATATACACTCTTAAAGACTATATCGTATTGATCACAATCTACATACATATAGGTGAGACCTAGTCTATATAGGGTGAGCTATATATAGCTCCAACATGAGTCACAAGACTAGATGTCCCTAAAGATGTCACAAATCATAGAGGTGACAAGTATCCACTAGACCAATGAGATGGGGACACTGCATTGATTCCTCCACAACACCCACCTAAGCCACCCTCTTTAGAATCCATATGAGAGTGATGAGTAGCAACCGACCATGGTCTCATAGCATCTACATCTCTGCAGTATCTCCCTGAACCACTCCCTCCATTTAGGGCCAATCTAGAGAGCATTTACTCCACCTACTAGAGATGAAAGCATTAGATTATATTGAAGTACATATCCTAGAATGGATGTGACAACTCCTGGCTTGCCATATCTCTAAAGTGGGCTACCTGATCCAAAGATGTATGCGTGAAGATCTTCTACAGATCCTCATCTGTCATTCCTTGACTCATCCTACTCTTTGATTATCATCAAAGGTAATGTGCACAATAAAAAAATGATGTTAGTGTAATCAATATAAGGATTTAGGTAAAGCATAACAACATAACTCTACAAAAAAGGGTGTTAATTAAATCACATATACTAAAGTACCCTTAAAAGTGAATTATCAATCAATTGAGTAAGTAGATGTAAATATGGCTAGGCCTATGGCTCCATGTCAAGCACTTGGTATAGCTCGGCATACACTTGAATGTGTATACATAGATCCCTAGACAGAGAGGAGTCTACTTTATTCTCGAAAAATCCTTGGCCTCCTATCTCTTCATCTATGTTACTTGTACACTCATGTGCAATGATCATTTTGTTGGGACAGAAGATTACATGTTCAATATCACATATAAGTGTGTCTCAAAGAGTTTTTTTTCTTGAAATCTACCTTCATAAATCTAGATGGACCTCACCAAATGGTTGCCCCAAGATCCTTCCAATACCATTTTAAACAATTGTACATTGAGTATGATCATGGAGAAGCTACAATAATCCACTGACATAACACTTTGCAAGTTACCAAAATACTCCATCTCATCTCATCCATGCCCTTAGGACATTGAATCGATCGATGGTATGTACTACATTGAGATTTTGATTATGCTCCCTCTCACTCTTTTCTGCCATGTGCTCATACCACCGAGCCACTTCTCATGGATGCATGATGCAACATATAAAAACAATTCACTTTCTCCTCCATGGCACCATCCATCCTCTTTTATTCCCTATCTTCAACCACCACATTCTGGTTAATATATCATTGTCCTTTAGGATCCATAGTATACCATTATCTTAATCCACCATCACTAGCCAGTCTGAAATATGCACTAATGCATTTTCGACACTAGCAAAATTTAATCCATGCTACCTTTTGGCCAAGCACTTTTGTCGCACAAAGTCCTTCAAGGTTTTCATGAAGTACTCCAAGAAGAATATCCATTGCATATGGATGGGTCTCCCAATCTCCACTTCATCCACAAGATATACCAGGAGGTGAGTTTATATCATGAGCATGATCATGGGTAGGTACTTCTCAAAGAGACAGACCGTCTCCACCACTCCCTGCCTTGCGGATTCAATAGGATGTCTTCATCTCCTTCTTTGAGATCCATTGCACTAAATTTGACAACTTATAAATCACCAAACCTATTTCTAGAGTGAGACATCCCCCAATCACGATTGATTTATGAAATCCCAAAAATTTAAAGCATTATGAACATCAAATTGATACAAAATAGTGAAATACTAAGGTTACTTGCTATCAAGGTCAAAACAAACGTAGTATATCTTGTGCCAATCATGGGATTTTAGTCTTGTTAGTTGGTCATCCATTAGGGCCAAAAACGTTTCAAAACAGAACTCGTAAGAAAATGATTAAGTTGCTAATTAAAAGAGGTTTAGAAGAGAAAAACCCTTTAAATTTGGTTGCCTGAACGTGATTAATAAGAGAATGTATGATTCATTTAAGTGGTCGGGTATTAAATATCATCTATCTTTAATGGATGTTAAGTGTTACCTTTTCAGTCTTATTCTCTTGGAAATTGCAAAATCTTGTATTTTTGAATTTTCACACCAAAAGATGTTGCTTGTTTATTCCTCGATGTTCATTTTCTACACCTCTCTTTCCTGTGGTTCTATTTCCTTCTCTATGATATTGTTGCCATGTTTAGGGTTCCCTACCAAAATTTTTACCAGTACCTCTTCTAGCAATACAAGCGCAGCCCCACCACGCAAGTATAAACCTACTATTCAGTTAGATCATGCCTATTCATCTTGGAGGAGTATACACCATCGAGCATTGTTGGACAAGGATGAAGCTAAGAGGTTGCAATTACAAGGAAAGAAGCATGTAGACTTATGGATGGATGGAAATATTTATCCTCCGGACCCTTTATACATGTAAACATCCTCGTTTTTACAATATTCACAACTTCATAAGGTATGTGGGAGATGGTTGTGATGAGATGCTTGGCTATTGCATGAGGTTATATTCTGCATCTTTTACATTTAGAGAACAAATGCATCAAATGAAGGAAGAATTAACATTTGCACAAAAAACTATTTCTGAGCTGACGAACAAGGTTGATAATCTAGAAAAATCTAATCAGTCATTACAAGAAAAATTATTGAGCTTGAAAGAAACTCCAATAGGATTTAGACAGAGAAAAAGACCACTTGAAAATATAATGGACTTGTGTAGTCGGGTGAAGAAAAGGAGACTAAATCTTGCAAAGAGATGTGTCTCTAATATCTCAAGTATTAATATTCGAGAGAATGATGAGAGGATTAAGCTTATTAAAGAAACCATAACAAAGAAGGACATTATAAGGATTATTAAATCACTTGAAAATGTAGACTTAAGAAGCCAAACTCTCAAAAAGTTAGTGAAAGATTTAAAAGGAATAGTTAAACTAAATGAAATAGTGGAGACATGTGACAGTATGGGTATCAGTTGTAGAGGTTATCCTGCTCTCTCTAAATTGTGGTTTACAAATCTTAAATGTCATAGAATAAGTGCATTTGGTTTGCCTCGGCCTCTTATAGTTTCAATTCCTAGGACATCTATGAATCGTAGGATTCCAGATGTTTTTGGAGAGTATATCCATATAGAAGGATCTATGCCCTATGAAAAACATAAAACAAAGGCCTTTTTTGAATACAACACTTTTAATCATATTTGGATTGATCTTAAAAGATTCCTGATTGCAATGGTCCATATGTATAAATTTACTATCCAAGAATGCGGTGGTATTTTGAAGTTCGCGCTAAAATTGGATGAAGCACAAACTCAAAAGGAACAAAAGATAGAAAGAGTCAGCATCTGTATCATGAACAGAGCATTGGATTATAGTACTGGTAGGGGGCAAGAACAACAGTTTAAGATACAATCCGAGATGGAGCTTTGGTGGATTGGTGCACCCAAGTACCAACTGAAAGTCATGAAATCTTGAAATGCTTATTCTCTCATATCGGTATTCCTGATATTATAAAGTCTCAAAGTGAAGGTGAAATGTTGATAGTCAATGGTGTTGGTAGTTTTAATGTTGAATGGCATATGAGTGCTGACTTAAAAAGTATCAAATGTATGCTTCAATTAAGTAATGGGTCCAATGCAAAATATCCTTGTATTTATTGCATAGAGAGTTTGGGATCCAAAGAATGGAGTACTTTGCTGCCAGCAAGAAGAGCCTCGACTCGGAACTCTATAGATTTGAGCAAGTTCAAAAATGTGGATGGCTTGTGGGATCCTATTCTCTCAATCTCCCTAAGGAACATTCATATTTGTACACTACATGCATAGATTAGAATAATTGATAAGTTGCTTGGATTACATCTTGACTATGCATATTCAATAAAACCAATATCTCTGTTAGACGACTATATTGATCAATGTGAGGCTTTATTGTCAAAAATGGGTTTTCATGGAGGTCAAATTCACCTGAGAAAGGATCCAATAGCCTCAAGGAAAACAAGAGAGGTCTTAGCAGATGTCTCTATGGGGGGTGCAAAATCTAGACAATTTCTAAGAAATCATACTGGTAAACAAATGGACGCATTGTGGGAGTGCCGGAGAGAGTTGTGTGCAATCACAAAAAATGTGGCTAGCACACCACGAACTACATCCCTACAAATAAAGGTTTGGAGACACCTTGACATATTTTAAAAAATGCTCAGGGAACAAAAGATAACATCTAACTATTTGAAAGAGTACAAACGTTCAATTGTGAATCTTGTTCAAGCAATTAAGGAAGCTTGGGGAGAAAAGGATATTACTTTCTACTTGGTAAGATAAACATAAATTTGAACCTTTCTACTTTGAAAACAAGGTTTAATGATTTAAACTGATTATTGCTTGTTGGGTTGTCACGACATATTCTTCTTGTTCATGGGCCTTATTTTGTGGAAGAGCAAGGGCCCCTAGCAACTTACAATATCCAAGGTATAGAGAAATCTCACTACCAAGTACGTATGTGTTTCTTTTGGAGCACTAGATATGGAGGAGGAGCAAAAAAAACCAATGCCCTTCAGGAGTTAGTCAATTGGTTTTTTCGAAGACAACTTCAAAGATCGAGAACACAATAAATGCGGTGGAATCTAAAATACCGATACTGTTTTGTAATATTTCCGCTCGAAATATTAAAGAACTTTGATCACCGCACGCCTGCGCAAAAGCTGTGCAAAGTCATCTCCCGCGTCGGTTAATGTTGGTGGCTAAGTGTTCCCTCCACGCACCATGTTAAATTCCGACTCTATGTCATGCAAAAGAGGCCGGGGTTTAAAACCCGCAAGCCACACGAGAAACACCCCTTATGTAAAGGAAAATGGATAAATGATTAAAGTAGTGCAAATTTTTTTATTATTTACACCCCCCCCAGCCAATGCATGGCGGGGGAGAGGAGTATGAGAGGGAGGGTGAGTAGTCCATGAGTGGTGTGGGGAAGCATGAGGGGGGAGGCATGCACAAGCCCCGTGTGTGGCTACCTCTCCCCCCTTAGACTATATGACCCCCCCGAGGCACGAAGAGAGAGAAGAGAGTGCCATGCTACAGCTTGCCAGATCGCCACCATGCTAGGACCTGTCGCCACTGCACTGACCCACCGCCACCTCATCTCCTTTGCCTTCACCGTCATAACCACCTCCTTTGTCGTCATCTCCCCCCTTCCAAATCATTCCCCCTCCACGTCATTCTATAAGAAGCAGAAGCTTCTTAAGATAAGCTCCCATAGGCCTTGTACACGCGGCCTTTTCCCCGTTTCTTAAAACCCACATCTGTAAAGAGAATTCCTGTGCGAGGGGAAAATAGGCAGATTTTGAGGCTGATTTGCCAAAGCTTGGAGAAAGTGCAGAGATCGCATAGAGGCAAGGACAAACCGCGGAGTCCAAATTCCACAACATCAACAATGGCTCCAAAACAAAAGATGTAAGGCACACGCGTGGAAGTCTTCAACCCAAGCATACGCGTGGACATCCCTACGAGCCCTCAAGTCGAGGTTCTTAAAAGAATGATTCCGCATTTAAGCGATGCATTAGGCACATTAAAATTCATGGGAAGAATGCATTTACGAATGTTTCTAATTCATGTAGCCTAGTTAAAATACATTCGGGAAAATGTCTCCTAGAACGATTTACAAGAGTTAGTGCATGTCGTGCAATTGGGTTGCTTGCATATCCAAGTTGCAAATCCCAAGCGCATATTGCTTAGGGTTAAAAGATGAAAATTTTTAAATGCATCTTTGATTGGTCGCGGAAAAGAAAAGCGCATAAGGCATTTAGGTAGTATTTTTCTACTTGTAGATTCGTATGGCATAATCGTTGTCGATGTTGTCCAAGTAGTTGCATTGCATGGAAATGAAACCATGGACTTGCATGTTGCATGCGAAGATGCTTTTATTTTAAGACGGATTAAGTGTCGTAGATCGGATTAAGCTAACATTAGTCTTATGTCATTCGTCGTACATGAACTTCATTTATCAAAGTTGTATCTAGAAAAGGTTGCATGTCACATATTCGTCATGCATGAACTTCAAATGTCGAAGTTGTATCTAGAAAAGATTGCAGGTCATATTAAAGCCTGAAAATTCAATTGCATTAAACAAAAGGTTGTAGGCATAGCTCCTTGATGTAAATCTATGTAAGTTTTATGCAAGTAATTCCCCAAATTGTCAATTATCATGATTTTAGCAAGTAAAAAAAATAGTTATTGCAAACCTTACAGTTGCATAGAAGTAATGAATCACATATTTACACGTAATGTGATGTCTTGCAACTATTTACACCTTTAGAATAAGTTTAGCATCACTAAGAAAAGATTGTTTCTTGTCCCAAGACAAGTAGACCAATTTAGCTAAATCACTTGTAATCACATAACCGACATGGGATTCTTAAAAGCATAAGTAGTTAGTACAACGAACACCTCAAAGTGCTAGCTAGGGTTTAGCACGTTAAAAATTCTTCCTAGTATCACACTTGGGATGCCAAGTCGAGACTTTCGAACCCAAAGGTCCTACCCACATTCACGAATGTTTGGGTTAATTGGACGCCCATATAATAACGATCTAGGGTTTTACCCTAAGGATCGATCGACCTAATACTAAACTTCCGATTAAGTTTAGAAACCCTAGGGCCAAACGTTATTGGCCTAGTATGGTTAGGATTGGATTGGGTCAAGAAGACTCCCAAACCCTACCTCTTGATGACTAAACATATCTCTTGACCAAGAAACGCCGTTTGATGGGAGAAACGATCCCACAACTTAAGTACGACACTTGTGCACAAGTTGCAACGTCTCATGGCCTTGTGTTTTAATCACAATATAGATTTGCCACTCCTTGGAATAAGGTTGGCAGGATCTAGTGCAAGCCTATTGTGCAAGAGGATGAATAGAAATCGTGCTACATCACCCTTCTTGGGCTGATTTGCCAAGATAGGGTAACTATGAATTTCCTAGCAAGCAATTGACAAATCAAGTTAGAGCGACAAGGTCGCAGGATTTACTGTCTTAATTTAAGAAACCTAAGGTGTTGGTTAATTTGGGTTAATAGGATATAAACCCTAACCCAAGGATAAAAGGGTAAACAAGCAATGAAACCCTTGGGGATCTTGCCAAGTTGCAATTGATCTCGGATCGGATGTTGGACGCATTCGGAGAGAAGGATTCACTCCTTAGCAATTGGCCAAATAAACGAACACTGGATTGATTGTGCTTATACAATTTAGGAGCACTGGTTGTATTGATTTGCTCAAAGAACTAAAAGATGGAAAAATAATTAATGATTCATGTTGAAGGCTTGGAGGGAGAGGCAGCTTCAGTTACCCCTGACTGTCTGCCTGACCCTAACCAAGGGGGTTGTTAACCGCGCCAGGAATGTGGACCGAACCCACCGTGAGAGGTCTCTCCGTTGGGCGCTACTTGGGCAGGAGGATGCTTGGGTGCCAAGGGGCTTTGGCCATAAATCCCTTGCCTTCCCGGTCCTCCACAAGAGGCCGACGTGACTCGGGATTGGATCTCGAGGCCCGCATACTAGTCTACGGGTGGAAACTTGGATTAGTAATCCCCGAGGATTGCTGGATTGCCTTCAGGTGGATTATGGATTGCCTTTGGGCAGATTATGGATTAGCCTACGGGATGGATTATATGATGTATTCCAAAGACTGATAGATAAGATAACTTGTTGAAAATGAACTTGTTTGACACTATTTATCTATGTCAAGTGCTAAGATTACGTGAAAGAACCGGTGATTAACTGGCTAATTAAGGAAGTTGTTTTTGCGTGTCAAAATAAATGTAGTAGGTAATTAGACAACTAAAGCAACCCTGAGAAAAGTGTGGTGGATGTGGCCATGGGTCCATCCTACGGATGGGTGGTCCCAGTTGGCTGGGAAATTTTCTCAACAACATTGACAGCAAGGAATGATGACCTAGAATCTAGGTTACTAGAATCTCGATTTATGTTGTTTTAGGGGAACGGAATAGGACTATGCCTTATGGGCAAAGAGGTCGAGCTTTGAATCCCTCTCATTTCCCATTCTCCTTGAACCAAGTGCAGCATGAATCCGCTTCGACCCTAACATTTCTGCATAAAGTAGTTCGCCTGGGATTCGACGCTAGCTGCCGTTCAAGGAATTTGACCACTAGGAAACCTTGATTCAGGTCGGTCCTTAGTGGGAACAACTGAAATGCTTCCACTTCATGGCAGACTTGAGAAGACCCAGATCGCAAACCCGGTGACATTCCGTGGGAGTGCCGGGCGGCGCTTTCTAGACTCTCTTCCCGATGGGCTGCTAAGACGTGTCCTGCAAGTGAACATGCGGACACGTTACACTATTTTCAAATTATTATATACATGGCTAGCTCTTAAGAGCCTTTACATCCTCGTCCTCCTCAAGCATTTTTCCTCTATAACGTAAAAACTTTCTTCTCTTGTATCCAGCTATGGATTTGATATCTATTTTGTTTGCTTCTAAAACATAATATAAGTATGCTAGGAAGTATCTAGCCCTGGAGGCAGAGAAGCCGGGACCATAACCAAATATTCGGATGGCTGCTGTCTTTCCAAAAACATAACTTTGTGCACATTGTACTGCAAACCTGAGTATCCAAGAATCCTTGTAAGTGCTTTAACACAGACAATTGGCCATGAGGCCTCCTCTGAGAAAGTGCTATGCAAAACCAACAGAATATTGGGATCAATCTTCGATATATAATGCCCAAGTGCAACATCCTTTAGGGAACTACCACCAATTCTCGATCGTTTGGCTCTTCCCAAGAAATTATCCTCATCTGCAATCTCCAGCTGTAAAAGCAACAGTCAAAATGAAAAAAATGAAAATATGTATGTGGTTCCACAAAAACAAAAGAATGCATTACCATTTTATTTTCATCACTCTCAATTTTTCTTGGATTCCATAAGTTAATTGATGTCTCTTCTGTGGTCTTTTTTTCTTTCTCATGTAGTCTTGTGTCCTTTTCATGGGTGACATCTTCAACCTTAAGACCTAGATCATCTTTATTCTTTCTATATGAAGGCACATTTAAAATATTGAAACCCTTCACATCGGAAAGGGAGACTAGCTCAAGGACCTTTGAAAACCTGTATCTCAATCTCCTGAGAATTATCATGTCTTTGTCCATAAGTCTAAGCCTATATGCATGAGCTGCATAAATATAAGAATCTTGGAATAACTCAATCAAAAAATCTTTAGCCTCATGAATACAGTTGAGAGCTACCCTAGTCCACCTAAAACTATCAAGACTATGCTTATCACAAATTTCTCTGGCAAACATCTGAAAAGATAGTTTTAGACATCCTTGAGCTCCTTTACATATTCTGACTCCTCCCTTCTGAAATTGGAGATTCTAAGCTTCTCAGAAATTGGTCAAACTCTTTGTCAGCGACCTGTAACTCTCTCTTAGCATCTTTAACCTTGCTTAAATATAGGGAAAAAGCATTTGATGCATCTTTGGAATTATCATCAGACATTTGAGTATCTAATTTGAGTAAGTTCTCCTTGGACTCATTTTCAACATTCACTATGCCTTTTGCATCTACAGATGCCTCTGCAATAATTGCCAAGCAATAATCTTCTCTCAAATTGAAAAGAATTTGGAGATTAGACAATAGTATGTAATCCTTGTCTTTAATTGGGAAAGTAGGCAAAGATGGAACAATAAGGCTTGAAGGAGTGTCAGATGGCTCATCAACCTCTATAGTGGTCTCTTCAATTATTGTCTCTGCTCTGAATTCAGTAACATCCAGGTCCTTTGCAACTAATGCTTCCATCTGGGTGTCTAGTTGCTCCTCAACATCAACTTCATCTACAATATCTTTAAGAAGGCAACAACTAGATAATTTTGAGGTTTCTTTACGCTTTTCATCAGATCTTAGAGGGTATTCCACAAGGGCAAATACAATGAATGTAGTAGACTTAAGCATAAGCTTGCATTTTTTTGGGTGTAAATAGCATAACTCAGGTGCATAAAATCTATCAAGAGAATGATAACAACATTTCTTGGTAAACAAGGGCTTCTCAATGCTTGACCTTCCAATTGGGGTGTGAACATACTCCTTGGAATCCAACTGAAGAGCAGGATATGCCAACTCTTCAAACTCTACAAAATCTTCCTTCATAAAGTCATTTGAGAAATTAAGAACTTGATCAAGTTCCCACCCTCGATTGAGAATCTCCCTAGTTGTTGGATAGAAACGAATGTCAATATTGTTTTCTATGAGAAAATCAAAAAGTTTCTCAAAGGCTGTGACATATGTAATTTGAGATAGCCCTGGGATCCTCACAGGAGACTTTGAAGCCTTTTTCTTCTTTGGATCCTTACTTGAACCTTCAGTTGTCATAGACATATGAGATGCTATTGAAACATCTGAGGCAACTGACTCCTTAGTCATTGTGGGCTCAAGGACTGCTTGCCTATATAACACGAATATCAAGGTATAAGCCTTTTAAAGTGGTGCACTCACTCTGTGTTGGAGGAGTTGGGAATACGACACAAATAAGAGCCTTTCAGAATCTCCAAACATCAATATCGCGTCGTTTCTGCGAGAGTAGGAAAATGAGTGTTGGATGAGTCAGGAATACAATGCAATAGGAAGAAAACCAAAAGCTTTCTATTTATCTTCTTGCGCTTCGTTGGATGAGTTAGGAATAGGACGAGCTAGGAATATCATGCGATATTATTGTGCCTACGGTGAGGATGACCTTACGGAGGGGGGTGACGAGAGTATGGACGGAGGGGGGTGACATGGAGATTGAAGGCAGAGTATGGACGCAGGGAGTGACGGAGGGGGTGATGGAGGGGGTGACGAAGCAGGTGATGCAAGGAGTGACAGAGGGGATGACAGAGGGGGTGATGCAAGGGGTGATGGAGGGGCTGTCGTTGATGAACAAGGAGATGGAGGGGGTGATGGAGATTGTTCAACGTGTGAAGAAATGAGAAGAAAAGTGTGCGAAAAAACTTGGCTGGCCTTAAATAGGTGCGAGGGGGGGAACAAGGAACATTCGAGAAACCCTAATCAAACGATCAATGAGAACATGACACGTGGAGATCAGCACTGGCGAGTATATAAGAACTTCTTAGTTGGCGCGAACACGATTTCACACCTTATGTCATGACTACCATTTTTCTGATAGTTTTGATGTATCCAATCGACAAAGGTTCCATACATCTGATGTTAATGACGTCCAAAGTCGATGAGTTGTTAGAAATAACATGGTAGAATACTTCAACAACTTAAGCAAGAACCTTCATCACGTTGTATGGTTCTCAGTTCTCCGAAACAGTGAGATATCATACATCATAACTTTTGCAACATCCTGAATTGCATCGTATCTGACTTCACTACACTACGACTGGGGAACTCGTGTATTTGCGTTGCAATGGAATCGGCCAATACGAAGCGATTAGGGCAAAGCAGAAACTCAAATTCCCTCTATCGTGTTGTATTGGTCCAGCCTTTATTGTAAAGCGAGGAGGAGGAGTTTAAGGCTTCCATCTAGTCTCTATTATGGTGCTGTCGAAGGGTTTTCGGAAGCAAAGTCGTGACCACAGAAGACCTTGATAAATTTCAAGATGAAAGATCAATCAAGCATATTCAAACTTCATTCAATGTACCCTCAAGTCATGAGTGAACTGTTCTTATTTATTGCTGTCTACTGTTGTTAAAACAGAGTAACCAAAAGCAGTATCTTTGTGTGATTTACTTTTAATAAAGAATTGCAGTCATGTCAGTGTTATGTAACAGTCCTTCCTTTGAACAATCCTTCAGCAGGCCACCTCCTTTTCTCTGTTGTATTATGCTCCAGAAAAGTTATGATGTTGATGAAAAAGATAATGCTAGTTGCCAATAACTAAAGACGAATAGAGAACCAAAGGCTTGCTGCAGTCTCTGAATATGAAGTTCATTGAGTTATTGTAATGAGATCCTCATTTGTGGCACTAAACATGTTTTAAAGTTTAAAGGCTCGTATAATAGGTGATCCATCGAGTGTTTCTGTGAAGGAGCTGTAGGCTGGAGAGTGTGAAGTACTGAGAAGTCTTCGTAATTCACGTGATGTTGATCAATAACATTTCTGGACTACAATGTATGAGCAATTTGACTCATAACAGATCATCTGAAGTTCTGCTGTAATAAGGCAAAACATTAATTAAATGGTTGAGGTATTAGATGAAGAATCTGCAGAATCATGGAAATCTGAATCTGTATCATGATCTTTAGCAAGACTCAAATCATGTGGGTTTTTGGTTTTGGGATTGGGAGATAGCGCACTGTTTTTCTTCTCTGCATCCTTATCTCTTTGATTGACAGGACACTTCTTTGAATTGAAGAATTTTGTAACAAGGGACTTCCATTTGGGTAATTCAAGCTCAAATTTGGTAATGACGAGTCACGGATTTTTAATTCTGAATTTTGTGATCCTTCTTTCGAAAGAGTGGACAGTCCTGTTTCCACAAAGAAGAATCAATCATAACCAGAATTGGCTGAGAACGGCTGTTCAAACTCTTCGTCTCCTTCTTTCCCTATGGCTATGCTGGTTAGCGCATTCCACGTTGGCCTCAATTCAATCCAGTGTGGTCGCCTAGACATGCAACTCCCTGTTTTTCTTCTCCAGTTTGCTTTCCATGCTTTTTCTCCCCAGGCATGTGATCCTCTTCTTTCCTATATGTGCATTCAACATGCATGCATGTGCAGGCTTGTGTGTACTTCACAATGTATCAAAAGCATTGTCTGCAAGGGCAAAATCATTGGAAGGTAACAACTCTGAATATCTTGCTTCAGTATGCCCTTAAGGTGCGTATACATACATCCTGCAGTAGTTCATTAAGCACAGGCATGCACATGCCTTCTCTGAAATCAATCTTGTGATGCACCCCTGCTTTATTCATAAAAGGAACTCCAAGCTCGTACATTTGGCAATCAACATCAAAAGCAATTATCTTGCCATCATTTGGAAGAGCCAAAGCAGTGCCCGTGCCTCAAACTGGCGAAAAATTTTCCTTTTTCTTTCGTCCAGCTCCTCTTTCTTTATGTTCTCAGACAGCAGTGATGTCTCCAATTTTGATGTTTGACGAGCACTCTCCTTTTCCAAATTGTGTCTTCTCCATTCTTCAAATTTCACCAAGTCAGATGGACTTCGAGTAACTAGGCAAGTTGCACCAGTGAATGCTTTTTTTTTTGCTGTTGAAATGTCAGAATGCTTCTACTTCTCCTTCGTCTTCAACTCCAATCCGGTCTGCCAGCTTTGCCGGTCCATCATTTCCTCTGATGTTCGCCTTCCGCCAGCATAATGATTCCACCACTCGGTTCCCAACAGTAGCATTCTTCGTTCTTCTTCTCACCTTCGTCACCCTATTCACAGCATCATACGCTGAAGATTTGATGCAGTCTTCTTCTCGTAACTGTCCTCTGATGTCACAGAGCTCCTCGGTTCGTCGTCTTTATCTTGCATCCTTCAGCAGCAGATCAAATAAACATTACCAATTTCGTTGTATTTTGTGTGCTATCCATCATATAATTCTTCAGCTCTCCTTCATTGTTTTTTTTTTAAGATACACACAATTCTAGTCTAAGGTAATATGGTTCAATGCAGGCTTTCCAAGTTGGTGCAATCGAGGATGCATCGAAGCCTCTCCATTGTCAGGATTCTTCTCCGTCACCTCTCCCATCCTGTTCAAGATCCATCCACCATAACAGCCCATATTTTTCTTCTGACAATCACGCATCTTCCCTCCAAAAAGCCCCCTTTTCAAAAATAGCATCCGTGTCAAAAATAACCATCCCTGGCTTTTCCTTTCCCCCAGGCTAAATTTGCCATAGTCATAGCGCAGTCCAAGGTCTTGAATTAAATCATCCAAAGTAAACGTGTGATTGTCATGTTTATAAGTCCCAATCACATAGAAATCCAACTTGATATTATCCATGCTGGTCTTAAGGACATATTTCACAGTGTCCCCATAAATGGAGGTATCAACACCTGTAAAACTGAAATAGGGTAAAATCTAGGCATTCCCACATGCCAATGCTTTCTAATATCAAAGCATGATAAGATCCTATCAATATGTTCTGAATTAGATGCGATAAGCTGAATATCTAAACCAGCCTGACCTTCTATAATCCCAAAAAGTTCCTGAACTTGTTCAACTGTAGCATTCTCGCCATAAAGACTCAGATCTTTTTATAAAGTCCATAATACAACATTGTGCTCAGCATGTTCACAAAACACGATCTCCGCATCCATTATATTTCCAAAATTCCCATACATACCCATCACTATGCCTCCAAACTTCTCTCCACTATACTCATACACAGAAAATAAATGTAAACACAACAACTAAGTATGTACAAAGTATCAAATCACACACACAACTTTTGGGTGGTTTTCACACCTCGAATGCGCAGCAATACGACATCCACCCCCTCTAATCCTGCGCATCCTCCGGATGGGCCAACTACCCATGATCATTATCATCAAGATCCACAAACAGATCAATCTCTTCGTTATGCATTTTCGGTAGATCAACAACATTATCTATCATATCATCTGTCTCTTCCATTGGAGTTTCTTCTCATTGCTCTTCTCTTGAAAATTCTTCCAATGCATAATCCTCATCATCTCTTTTCTTGAAAATCTTGATTCTTTTTCCAGCAATAGGCACTCTAAGCACTGTCCCATCCAATTCAGTCATCTCATATGTTGCATTATCAAAGACATGTCTGACTATATACGGCCCAAACCATCTTTTCACCATCTTCCGAAGTGCAGTATGCTGATTTTCAAGGCTACTATCAAAGACCAATACCCAATCTCCCTCTTCTATTGCTCTAGGCCGCAAGCGATGCATGCTGTCAAACCTGTCCTTATTTCTTAGTCTAGCAACCTTCAACCTGTCAATAGCTAGCTGAATATCCTCAGGTCTCCTCTCCAACTGTCGAATCCGAAGAGCTAAGAGCTCCTCTCTCGTCAAATCCTCATGCCAAGTAAAACTAACCAATTCAAAGCACAAGTCTCAATCGGCATAACAGGTTTCTGACCATACATTAACTCTGCAGGCATATATCCTGTGGTAACACTATGAGTCGTACGATCAGCCCATAAAGCAAATGGTAGAAGTCTCGGCCATTCTCCAATTCGTCCTCTGCATGCTTTGGCTAATGCTTTCACTATTGGCGGATGCCCTCTTTCACTCTTCCCATTTCCCTCTGGATTATATGTTGTGGTTAGAGCCAACTTGATTCCTAGCTGAGAGAAAAACTCCCTAGCTTCATCTGCATCCAATTCACCACGATCCGCAGTGATCTTACCCACACAACCATACCTGCAGAAAATTTCCTTCAATAAGAACTTACACACTGCACTAGTGGTCTTCGTTCTCAAAGATCTACCCTCAACATGATTGGTAAGATCCTCTCTAGCCAAAACAATATACCTCATCTGCCATAGACCCATAGGCATAGTAACCAAATCAACTACCCACTTATAATGAATGCATAGTGGATAGGTCGGATGAAGCTCATCTCGATGACGCACTACCGAATACATCTGGCAGTCTCTGCAAGTCTCAACAAAGTGAGAAACATCTCTGTACATGCCTTTCCACCAATATTTCTCCTTGATTTTCTCATAAGTAGCCCACACTCCTCTATGACCAGCCCAAGGACTCTCATGAAACTCCCTCATTACCTGTAACTGTGTCTCTCTATCGCAGACAACCCGCAAAGGTATTCTGCCTCTTTTCTTCGGATGCTTCCAAAGAAATCCGTCCTTGAGAAAATAACCATAGGCTTTCCTTCTGATCTTCTTGAACTCTTCATCTATCCATCCATCTCTTTTGCTTAGTGTACTAAGGTACCTGCCAATCTGCAACCAATCTCCAACATAGAGTTCTTCTATGAAAGCCACAATATCATTGACATGACAAACATGATCAACCATAGTGGCTGAAATTTCTGCATCATCCTCTTCTGCAAGTAGAGTCTCCTCATCATCATATCTGGCTCTAGACAACATATCTACCACTGGATTATCCTTCCCTGCTATGTGTTTAAATTCCGGATTTAATGACTTGATGTATGCAATCCATCTCAACATGGCTATATCCGGAGTAGAGCAACTCGTAATCATACCAATCAATGGCAAGCAATCTGTCTCTACCACAACTGAAGCTCCAATAAAGTACTCCTTATCACATTTGAGAGCCATGACAATCCCCAATAACTCCCTCTTGATTTGCGGATATCTCCTCTGTCTCTCGTTTAGGACTTTTGCCCCAAACCGAATAGCATAACTATTTCCATCTGCATCATCTTGACCCACAGCCCAACCTATGCCAATTGGACTAGTATGAGCTGTCAATACAATAGGCCTTTCACAATTATAATCCGCTTTCCTGAGAGTAGGAGCATTTTGCAATAACTTCTTCAATTTCCGCATGGCTCTAGTGTGGCTATCAACCCAATAAAATTTCTGCCCCTTTCGAAGCAGCTGATACAAACAATCTGCTATGTGTGCAAAATGAGGTATCCAAATCATATAAAACACACAGACTATGGCTGTAACTATATTGAAGTCTTCTGAGTCTCTTTTGCAAAGAAGTTTGTGAGCTGCCTCTGTGAAGGGCCTCGATGTCTTGGAGCAGCTATACTCCTGAGGCGCATGTCATGAAGCCGTCGTATCTCAAGAAGAAAGAGGCCAAGGTATCGCTAATCGGTAACGAGTTCTATTGTCAGTGGATAGAGTGTTGCAAGCAACTATTGTTGGCAACGGTTGCTTTGGTTTCTCAGAACACACGGATGTGTCTGGGGTTTCACCGCTATTAGGAGAGGCATCAGTGGATTCATTGGTGGATGGACTCGATGCTTTATTCATCAGCTCTCCAGCGCCCTTCGTCTCAATGTTATTTGGGTCCACAACCACCTGCATCTGTTGTTGTTTTCTCTGCTTTCTCCTCTTTTTCTTGGTCAATGAAGGTGCCTTTCTCAACAACTCAGGACCCTGGGCTATAGCGACCATTGACATGCTTGGTCGGGCCTCACCATTTCCCTTCTCTAGTGTGTCCTTATGGGGAATAGCCGTGGTTTGCTGAATAGCCTTGCCTAGTTGTGAGGGCACAAGTGCCGCTCTTTTCGGAGAGTCTAGCTTTTCAACCAACTCCCTTGCGTTTAACTCCTCCAGCCTAGGCTTTAGGCTCTTTGAAAGTGCTGGAGTTTTTGAGGAAGTTGGTTGCGACACCTCTTCCATAGGCGGACTTCTAAGGACACGTTCCACATAGGGTATTGTCACGGCCAATGGCTGTGGCTGTTGTGATCCCTGATTGGAAGTAGTAGCAGCTAGTTTAGTGGGCTGGCTACCCTTGGTGGATTGCGGTGTTAAGTCCCTAGGGAGATCAGAAGTGGTCATGTCTTTTGTTGGCCTTTGAGCACTCATCTGTGTAGATCGAGCATGAGTTGATTTAGTCACATTAGGTTGCTCATGCATATCCTTGAGTCGAGAGCTACAGATGGCGTCATGTCCCACCTCTTGGGCATTTGGAAACTTAGATGGAGATGGAGATTGGAATTGAACCGTTTCCCTTGACAACCGCTGTTGTGCTTCCTGTGTCTATTTGGGAGAAGTGGGCATAGGAGATCTAGGGCTCCTAGGTGGATGTGGCACTAGCTGAATGATTTTCTCAAGGCTATTAGATGATTGTGCCATTTGCTTTGTTGAGTGAGTAGCCTTGCCATGAGCAATGTTGTGCCTATGATGTTTGTTCTCCCCTTGGGAAATCAAAGGCTCTTTGGGCACTAGTGATTTTTGTGCATGCTCAATGGCCACATATGACATCTGCTTATTAAGCATGCTAGGTTGAGGCTCTTTCTTTCGAACACTCATGTTTGGTTTCCTGCCTCGAGACCTAGAGTTTCTCTTAGATTTCCTCATGTGCTTGGTTGCTTTTGATGCACTCTGGCCTTCAGTCGACCAGGGAGGTTTAGCAAGGAGTTTTGGCATCCAAATCCATCGATTACCTGCATAATACCCTTGAGCCCGGAGCAACGCCTTGGCTATCCATCATGGCGTCGTGCTGGCTCTCCATCGATGCCTCCATCTATAAGGCTTGGGCTTCTTTTGGGGTCTTCTACGATATTTATAAGTCCAGAGCTCGTCCTTGGCATTGTCTCTTGACCTTTTTGTTTCAAGCATGGCCTCACTCACTGGTCCTCGTTGTTCGACCTGTGCTTGTATCAACTCTTCCAACAAGTCCTTGCCCTCGTTAGTAGGCTTGACTGTTACGTCAGCACCTTCCTTGCCTTTCCCTTGAGGTTTGATAAGGTCACCCTTGCTAAAGGTTGTGACTATCCTCACACCCAGTAGTGTCAGGTGTATCCTCTGTGCTACATAGTCAGCCTCACACTTGGTCGCCCTTTTGAAGGGTCTTCCTAGGAGGGTTTCTTTCCCGCAGCTAGCACTATTTGGAGGAACATGAAATAGGATATGCAAGCTTTCCGTTTCAATTGTCGCAAGGATTTTGCACTTCCCTATGAGTGCTTGTGGGTGTCCCCCATAAGGGCTAAGAGTTGCACTAGTCGATGTCAGCTCTGGTTGGCCTAGTAGGGTCCATGATTCATAGGTCAAGATATTAAAATCTGCTCCTTCATCAATTAGAGCATCAATAGTATGCTCTCTTTTTGCGGTGAGTTTGACCCTAAGATAAGCAGGTGGTACTATGTCTTCATCTTCCGGGTCCTGGCTTGTAAATTTAAGCCTTCTGACAGATGCCCTTGAGTTCTCGACTGCACGACCAGATGTGGATTCTCCACTGCTGTCTTGGATCGTCAGTGCAGTGCTATTCAAGGTACATCTCTCGTCAAGAGTGTCATGTCTAGTCATCTTCGCATTTGTAGCTTGCTGAAGTTGCATTCTGCTCTGACTAGACATGGTTTGAACACAATGTCTTTGTGTTCTCGTGGTGTGGCCTTTTTGCCCTTGATGGCTAGATTGGCCCATTGATGTTCTAGGGTCTCTGTTTCTCTCTGTTCGGGTATGGGCTTTTGGCTGATCTTTTGCAAGTGAGAATCCATGCTCATGTAGAGCCATTACTTCACTAGGGTCCAATTTGGAAGACCTGTCACAGCGCGCATTTTCTCTCCAACCTACTCGGGGGAGGTGCGGAGGGGGCAGAGCCCCCTCTGCGGGGGTCCGGGGGGGGCAGTCCCCCCCGGCCCGCAGGGCCGTTACGGTAGACACCGTATGCAATTTGGAGGACCGTTTATAGCCAAATTTTGAACTACGTGCTCTGAATTCTAGCCTAGTGAGGATCTGTGATGTGCCTTTAGCTCCACATAGGCTTTGAGATCAATCTCGGGGTTTAGATGTATCAGAATTTGTGTTTTAGACACGTGTCCGATTTTGACAGTTTTCTGTCCGATTCTCAGATGTCCGATTTTCAGGAGTCCGATTATCAGAATCGGACGTCCGATTTTGGGTTGGTTCGATCGGCCCAGTGGTCCAATTTGGTTCACGTCCGATTCTAGGAGTTGGATTTTCAAGTGGTCCGATTCTGGGAATCGGATCGGACAGGGTGGTCCGATTCTGGGAATCGGATCGGACAGGATGGTCCGATTCTGGCTGGTCCGATTCTGAGACTCGTCCGAGTGTCCGAGTCAGACAGATTGGTCCGAGTGGTCCGATCGGACAGGATGGCCCAATTGGACGAGCGTTTGAGTTCGAGTGGTCCAAGCGTCCGATTCTCAAAATCGGACGGGTTGGTCTGAGTGCCATGTGGCACGTCCGATTGGGCTGGTCCAATTCTGGGAATCGGACGGTCCGACTCCCAAACTCGGGTGGTCCGATTCTGGGAATCGGACCACTGCGAGTTGGTCCGAGTGCGTTGGCGGCGGGCGCAATTCCCGCGCGTTCGACCCCTCCTCACTGTCTGGTGCACACAATCATCACAGACTTTCTAGATCTGATCAGGGCACTTGTTGGAAAACACTAGACTCACCTGGAGCAGCACGAATCACCGATGCCTAGGAATCGGGGCAGCACTTCCTCGTCCTGTGAACCAGAAGTTCTCTCTCTCTCTCTCTCTCTCTCACAAGGCAACCTAAGGAAATGAGGTCTGTCCTGGCCTCTCAGGCCTCTTAAGGTCCTTTCCCAGCACTGCAGAACCTCACAGCTAGTTCCCTGTCCCTATCTTCCAAGAAACTTGAATCTGGTCCCCTGTTTCCCTGTTTTAGCCTGTTATACAGCAACAGAAAACCCTACTGTTTGCTTGTTTTTTCTTCTTTTTCTTTGTTTTTTCCTACCCTAAATGCATCCAAATCACAAAATAAATACCTATGCTACTCCATTCCACAGCATAAATCTCAGAAAGTAAAAAACCTACTTGCCAAGGAGATCGAATACCCTCTTCAACCCCCTCTCTTTCTACCTATCTACCTCAAGCACCGTTTCGGGGCAAACCCTACTCCAATGCTCGATTCGAAGAGCGCAAGCGCTCAAGGCTTGAATCCGTAGGTCCCGGCAACGGAACCAAAATGTGGGAGCTTTCACTCAATCGCCAAGACCCACGGACCGCTTATTGTTTCAAGCGTTCCAAGCCGGGCACTAATGGCTACCTCTCACATAGCCGACGCGCCATCCATATCTACGGGTGTAGTGAGCTTACCTCCATGCCGTTTGAGTTACCTCCTCTCCTGCGCACTCCAGTAGCTCCACGATCCAAGTGCAAGCTTCAAGCAAGCTCCATCCTCAAGCTCCACGCTCAAAGCTCCATTGCCGCGAGCAAGACAAGAGAAGAGAAGAGAAAAGAAGAAGAGAGGAGAAGATGGAGAGCTTCTCCTCCTCGGTCCCTCACCCTCACACACTCACTCCCTCACACTCTCACACTCCCTTTCTCAAGCACAAGCTCAAGCAAGCAAGAACAAGAAGAAGAAGAAGAGGAGGAGAGCTTTTGGCCACACACAAGAATGAGCTTCTCATTCACTTTTCAACTTTATATACAAAACCCTAAATCCCTTTTGGGCGGTCATCCCCTTTTTCCCTTTTTACATGGCCGGCCATAGCCTAGGCCCTTTTTCCCATTGTCTTTCTATCTTCCTAGCTTCCTTTCCACCGCCCGTCTACCTTTACAAATTGCACGGGTGAGAGCCCGGCGCTCTTTTACAAGATTTCAGGGTGCGCCTTTTTATTTTAAAACGTGCCTTTCCCCTTTTGCCTTTGCCTTGGACTTTTAAGGTTGCCCTTGCGCTTTTGGCCTTTTCTCCTTTTCTTTCTTCAATCAGGCTATCTTTTTCCGCCTTTGCCCTGTGTCTTTTCCACTTCTTTTTGCTTTCTTCGTGTTGGGGTTAACATCCAACATGGGCACACTAATCCAATGCATTAAAGAGTTGTATCGTTGGCTGGAGAAGAGCACGTGCACCAACTTTGCCTGCAACCTGGCGTCAGTGTCGGGGATGTCTTGGATGCTTATGCCGTCATTTGTAAGTACATCTTCCTTCTTCATTTTTATCAAGGCGTAAACATCCCATTTTTGCCGCCTTTCGGTCCTCGGTGCCAATCCCAGAGCTTTTTCCACCAGGACTGAGTCCAATCGGACCGGTACCTTCTTTGCGCCCTCTCGTGGGCCTATTGTTATAGTGCCCGCTTCCTGGTCTGAATTGTATGTCCTGAGGAATTCCACGCATTTGAAGTGATCAGGCTCCTGCGAGAATTTTTCAATATATTTTGTCAAGTTGCACTGTTCCACCACTCTTCTGGCTGCCTCCTCCTTCGCCACCACGACTCCGATGTTGTGGATGGTTTGGAACTTCAGCTGGCCGAAGGTGTGGTTTTCCAATTGGATGCAATATAGCTCCCTTTCTTCGTCAGTGAATGGGAGCCGATGGGCTCGGTCTTGCTGTGACATTTTCTGCTCCTGCCACAATTCATAACTTCCTTAGTGTTTTCCATATAGCGCTTTGCTATTTTTAAAATCTTAACTTGAATTTTTGGAAGCCATTTTTTCCATACTAATGCTTATGTCTTTCACTCCTTTTATTTTACCATACCCCCCTTTTTATTCATTTCCTATCTGATTCCCTCCATCGTATTTCCCACTTTTCTTTTCATCGGGTTTTTGCACGTAAATGCATACCACCTTTCTTCTGGCTGAGAGAAGAATCCTTCCTAGGATTGGGAGTTAAAGGGTGGCGTTGGTGCTGTTGGGGTAGGAATTTACGTGTGAAGAAGCCACGTGTAGAATTGTGGGTTGTATTCCAGTTGCGCATGACAATCGAGAGCAGCCGGTTGGATAGAGACCTGGGAGATGTAGGTCAAGACATCATGAAAGAGATCCCCAGTATTAAGGCGGCTAGCGACATGTAATTCCTCTTTGGTGAGGAGTTGGTCAATATAGAAGTGGGCAAGTACATGGTCGTCTAAGTGCTGATTGCAGGTGATGGCCAAAACCCTAAACGAGATAGGTGCCACATAAGTGGGATCGTATTCAATGGTCTTAATTGCCCTGCGTTGCTCAGCATTGGTCATTATTCGGCAACCTTTTTTCTCCCATTGGATTCGCATAGCAAACCACTATCGTAAGAACGTGGAGGGTGAGCTTGCCATCTGCATGAGCTCGTGCAGTTCGTTTTCAGGAACAGAGCGGGGAGGCTTTCGAGTGAATCTAGTATTTATTACAAACAATTTAAAATGAGAATGGGCTCTAGATTTGTAATGAGTATGGTTTTCGCGATCTTTTCAACTTATTTTCTTATGTTGAAGATACAAATGGTATCGACAAGGGAGTTCAAGAAGACCAAGGAATTAGTACAGTTTCTAATTTGGAAACCTTAAGGAACTTAGGAGCATTAAAGCATAATAATCTGGCCTTCTCTACACCGATATACAACCGGCTTCTTGGAATTTTTGCAAACTTACATGTGGGGGTGCCAATGTTTGTGACATTTCAGAAGTATCATGTGGATCATCACAGGTATAAAGGGGTGGAAGAGCTGGATATGGACATACCTAGCTATTTAGAAGGAAGGCTTATTACAAACACATTCTTGAAAGCTTGTTGGGTCTTATTTCAGCTCTTCTTCTATGCCCTTAGGCCATTGTTTCTAAACCCCAAAAACCCAGGATTATGGGAGTTCAACAATGCTGTGGTACAGGTGGCCCTCAATGTTGCTCTAATTAACACATGAGGTTGGAGACCATTTCTGTACCTTCAGTTGTCTACCTTTGTAGGTGGCAGCTTACATCCTATTGCTGGCCATTTCATATCTGAGAACTATGTTTTCCAAGAAGGACAAGAGACATACTCCTACTATGGGCCTCTGAATTTACTAGCATGGAGTGTGTGTTATCACAATGAGCACCATCATTTTCCTCGAATTCCTGGGAGTAGGCTACAGAAGGTCAGAAAATGGAGTCTTTAGCCATGCCTGGTTCACCCATTGGCAGTATCCCAATCAAGAGTATTCATGAAGATTATGAGGTCAGAGCAGGGTTTCCATCGGTACAAACTTCAATGCCAGTCCTCAATGTTGTTAAGCAGGAGCCAGAGGAATTTTCGGACAGTGAGGGAAGGAGCAAATTAGCTAGCTATTTTGAGAAAAAGTAGAAAGAAAAGGGGACAATCTTATTCGCAAATGGGTGTGTTTTGTCAGTAATGCTTGAAAGGTGCTTTTCGATGTTATGCAGAGGCTATGCTTGCTCACGTGCAAGCCCCTGCCTCCCAAATTCTTGACAGCACGGCTTCTCTTTGTGGACTTCTGGTCAGAAACCGTGTCTGCTGATGATGCCACTCCGGAAGCTGCACTGAAGCGCTTTTCATAGCGCCCAATTTTTGAGAATCCTTTTGACAGGGTCCCTCACTTCTCTGCTCTGCTCAACATGCTGGGATTCCTGTTGATGAGAGGAGGATCGACTTTATTGATGAGAGGAAGATCGAATGCTGGGGAAGGAGGAAGAGGTGCTAGTTTGATACAATGATGAGCATGTGTATCTGTTAATCCACTCTACTTTGCTATTGCTGGTTCTGATAGATATATCGGAATTTATGACATCACGAAAATTCCTTGGGGTGAGCAAAAGATTAATGATAATTCGGTTATTGCTCACGTTTTTGCATATCTGAAGGGAATCGGAGTGTCATTGAAATCACAGAGGAGCAAGAGCTTATGGAACATCTTCCAGGTCCTGATTTTCCAAATGGTGGCCCAATTCTTGGCTCTCTTGGTATTATTGAGGCATACAGAAGTGGTAAAGATAAACTGACAATACGGGAGGTTTCTTTCGACCTGCTGGGGGATTCCTGGTGCTATTGCAAGGAGCATTTAGAACCCATGATACCCATGACACAACAGATGGCGGGTCTGCTATATGGTCTTTAAAGTTGGATGAGTCAGATCTGTAATAACTGAACAAGGTATAGACCTATGCAGAGACAATGGAGAGACAGGATGCGAGCTTGACCTCTTTGCATTTGGCATGGACTTAAAGCTGGTGCAGATATCAAGGAGATGAAGGATAAGAATCCTGTTGACTTCGATATGTCCTCCTTTCCTTCAAGGTGGAATGATGTAGCTAAAAGCCACTTATTGCTACAGTGAATGGCTTTACTTGGAGCAACATTTGGATTGAATGATCAGAAGGAAGGCATGGCTGCTTTTATTGAAAAGAGATCTCCTTAGTTTAAGAACAATTGACATGGGCACTGACTGACGAGTAACTTGGTTGTAGGTTCAAAGAGGAGGTGCTCTCTTGAAAGTGGCTATAAACTATTCCGTTTTACTGCAAATGACTCTGTTTACATGAGCTCAAAGCTAGAATTTAATTGGCCATTCTGTTCTAAGTCAGCCTACCAAAGTATAGATTCCGGAAAAGTGCTTGAACAACAGAAAAAAAAAACAGGCTTATTGGACAGTCTTCTGTTTGTTCATCACATCACTTTGACATTATGTATAAGCATGGTTTTGGACACACCTAAGCATCTTCTTAGCAGGACTCATTGTTTGAATCTTTAATTGAGACTAAGATGCACTGCGCAGACTAGGATTGGTCTTCTTCTTTTGGGAAATCTCTCAGATGCATGTTAAATCAACAATCTTTGCATTCAATATGAAGATTTTGGAGTTTACTGATGCATAGCTTGATCTGGCTTGATTGATCTTCTATCTTGGAATTTCTCAAGAACCTCTGTGGTTGCAACTTTGCTTTCGAAAATCCTTCAACAACGGGAAACACTCCGACATACGTTAATTTGTGGGTGGGTGGGTGGAGATGATCAAGCAACACCATGAGTAAATGGATAGAGATGATCAAGCAATAAAAGCGACATGTACGCCTCATTTATGGTGGAGTTTGCTAGAGGCTAAGAAGGGAATCAATGTCTTATGCACCTTAAGAATGAGAGAATTTTCTCTATATAAAGACCAAACCCTAACTACTAGGGGTCTTATACAAGGATAGATTCTTAGATTTTGCAAAGGAAGAGAAGAGGATCATTTAGCCTACTATATGATTAATGGATAAGTCATTAGCATATAGCTAAACCAATTATGATGGGGGTCTGAGATGACATGCAAGGATCTTTGAGAAGACCTTCAAAGTTGTATGGAGTCATTAGTGTCAAAAGGGCCCATACCAAAGGTGATAGGATACATGTTGGAGTTGACTCTCTTGTCATTGCCATATAGAGCTAATACCAAAGGATTTGAAGAAGTGGTTGTGCTCTTGATCTTGCATTGAGGTAGTACATTGAGATGAGGAGGCTCAATTAATGCTGATTAGGAACATGACAAGAGGATCTAGATATGTGTATCATGCTATACTCCATTTTTTCCATCCACATCATGAAGCCCTTGGTGCATCTGGTCATGGGTGGCCTAGGGATTTCTGGGTCGCTATCAGAAGTAACATCTGATTCAGAGTTAATCCCTCCATTTTCACTAGAAGAGGTGGTCTCCCCTGGTGGCCGCAGTTCAGATGGTGATTCGGTTCTAAGCATTGATGTCGTTGCTATTTGGGCTAGGTCGGCTTGCTCAGGGTCTACAGCTCCTATGCATTCCAATCAAGCATGATCACATTTCATACACATGACTCCTTGGTCCATTCTAACGGCATGTTTTTTCTGTGGCTTGGCGTCTGCCCGTATCTGCTCAATTTCTTGTCCTTCGGTGTCGTACTCTATGGTATCCACTTCACCCTCGCTTTCATCACCAAAGGATTGGCAATCTTCGTATTCATCACAGGAATCTTTAGCGCTCGACTGCTCATCGTCTCCCAAGGCTTGCTCTGCCTCGTCTCGTTGGTCAGGGACCAAGGCCCAGTTATACATGAGGTTCAGCTCGTGCACCCTGGTCCACTTCCACTCGGACTCCTCCAAGAGGTCCTGGAGCGGCTTGAAGTTGGCGGCTGAGTTGCCCTCTAGCCGGTCCGTTAAGTACTCCAGTATTCCCTAGAGTTTCCTTTTGTTGGAAGGCACTTGGAAGGTAACAGGCTCAGGCCCTCCATGGGGGCTTGCTGCCATCATGTAGAGTGGCGTAGAAAGTGTTCCGTTTGTCCTGCCGCTCGCTTTGATGGCTTGCTCATATGCCTCCTGGTCAGAGAACGGCAGGTCAATTGTAGCGAGGACGTGCATCCAATCATGCTCATCCTCTGGGTATGGGATATACTTGGCCAGGGACTCATAGGGCTGCCTGACCTGAGTGTTCCCTTTGAGCATAGCCAAGATGGTGTCCAAGTTGACCGGTGAGGTCTTCCAAGTGTCCATTTCTATTCTACGGCATTAGTTCTATTGCCAAGGAAGATCAAGCCATTACCCCAGTCTTCGATGACTCTAGCGTCGTGCATCCGGGTCGGCCTAATAGGACATTGTAGTCCACTCCCTTCATGACTATAAAGTCAACGGAAAACTCGACTCCTGCGATCTTCACTGGCCAATTTTTCAGGACCCCGAATGGTTTCACTCTCATACCGTTTGCCAGCGTGAAATTAAACCTAACAGCTTCAACAGGCGGGTTTCCCCAAGTCTGCAGCACTGCATGGCTAAGCACACTAACCCCGGCTCCCATGTCTACGATTCCCTTCCTTGTTGCGTCACCTAGGGCTAGGACCGGCAGGACTACGTGCATCTCAGAGCCTTCCCAAAAGGCGTTGACGTGCAGAGATTTAGGTACAGAGTGCAGCGTGAGGCTGAGCAATTGTGTTTCTGCATCCTTGTCTTGAGGGTCTACCATGACCTACTCCTATGAGCCCTCAACCCACTGCCTAAGGTCTTGCCATAGGGCAGGGTGCTGCTTAAGTAGATCTCCCAGGCCAAATGTTACAGGAGTGGTCACTAGTGTGGTCAGGAGATTGCTAAATACTCGTCCCTCCTTTAACCTAGACTGTCCGGGCCAATGGCCGTGGCTGATCTGTGGCTCTGTTGCATCGAGATTTGGTCTCAGTGGCACTGCTTGTGGCATGGTAGCCTCGGCTGACTTAGGTTGAGGCGGTGACATTGGCGTGCTTATGCTGGAGAGATCATCGATTTCGTCTTCCATGGTGGGTTCAGCATCTTTGAGGTGCTATTGAGCCTCCCTCACCCATTCCTTCACCTTTTCTATGGCCTCCAATTGTCGCTTGGGGTGCGGGTATTCCCCTATCTTAGCGCTTCCCTTTTCGGCTATCTTAGGGGCTGAAGTCTCTGCCTCCGCGTTTGAGACTTTCTTCCTAGTAGTTAGAGTCGTAGCACTCTCAGTCTTCAATGCGACCTTAGCGTCCGACCTCTTCTTTTTCCGCCTGCGGCTTTTCTTCCCTATTGAGGCTGCGTCCAGGTTGCTAGGTCCTGGCAGAGAGATGCCGGCTTGCTTGGTTTGGGCTCGGGTCATAACTCGTAAGGGAATAGGTGTGGCCTCCCTATCAGGGTTTTCGACACCAAACAGCCCTAATGGGACGGATGGCAAATTAACTGCTCTAGAGGACGGCTTCCGCTTTGGGCAATCAAATGAAAAGATGTGTGATTCCGCACTCTGCGCACCTTTGATCAGCCTTGTCCCTGTTTTGCTGCTCTCTTTCAGGGCAGCGTAACGAGACATGACCGGGGTGTCTGCAAGTCCAACAAGTGACTGGATCCTGTGGCTACCCTCCTAGGCCTCTACCCCGTCCTCTCCCCAACGCCATCACCGGCACGGGTTGATAATCCATGAGGACCGCATTACCCTCGTCGTCATGTGAAACGTAAGGGTATATGTAGGTCTCTTCATCATTTGGCTCCTCCACGTAATGAACTGGAGCGCCGCTTGGTGGGTGGATCACATAAGGACCAGGCGGTCTGGGAATGCCAGTGGGATTTATGTCCATTCTAGGGACGGCGGGTTTCATATCATTAGGCGCGGGTAGAGCCAATGGGGCTCCCCTTCCGAAGAATGGTTGCGGCCTGTTAGCTAGATAAGGCTGGCCGTAGGGTTGCGCGTATGGAAACCTTCTTGGTAGCCTGCATTGTGTGACTTCATGGCCGAACCTCCCGCAGTTGGCGCAAGGTCTTGACACTCAGCCGGCAAGTAGTTCCCTCCATAGTACACGCACTGGGTGTGTGGCCGCGTTGGTCGTCTCAGGATGTCCTATATCTTGGTTAATTCCATCCTAATCTCCGCCAGGCCTTGGTCTGTCTCGGTGGCTTTCCCCTTATCTTGGGGTGATGGGTTCGACCGCCCACTAGAGGCTGGCGTTCTCTCTAAACTCCGCGGGTTGGTTTCTTCTAGGTTTGAGCTCGTGGAGCTCCGCTCTTTCAGCTGGTCATCGACTCTGATGGCTTCCTCAAAAACCCTAGCCACCACGTCTCGCTACAAGCTTGAGTTGCCTGCTAGTGCCTTATACAACTCCTCATCTCGAATTCCGCTGATGAATACAGTCGATACTGCCCTGTCAGTCGATCGCTCGCCTAAAGGGATTCTTTTAAAGAGGCTCCTCACGTGGGTCACATAGTCACAGATGCCCTCCTTCTCCTTCTACTTGACATTCATCAGGCGTACTAGCAGATTGTTGGAGTATCCGGGCTCGACAAACCTCTTGAAAAAAAGATCCTTGAGGTTATTGAAGTTGGCCCGTGCTATGGCATCCAGGCTTGTATACCATGTCCTACCTTTATTGCTTAAGCAAAGTCCAAATGCTTGCAAACATTGAGTCTGGTCGTTCAGGCCATTGGCTTCGCAGACTTGCTCAAACTGCTCGACAAAGCTATACGAATCGTCATGTGGCTGGTACTTGTCGAGTTGCTTGGTGACAATAGGTATTTTGGCCTGGCTCTTTGAGCCCTGGTTTGCCCCTAATCCTGCAAGCAGCGACATTGCTAGTGCAGTGGCACTCTGCTCTACTGCGGTGTTATCGAGCAGCCGTTTCATGAGGAGCTCGCTCAGCGTCAGGTCTCCCTCTAGTGCTCTTTCCTGGTCCGTACGGTTCCGGCCCACCAAGTTTAGCACTCGCTGTACCTCATGCAACTCCATGCTTTGCCTCAGGCTCCTGGCTTGTTGATCCCTATTATACTCGATTATGCCTTGCAATGCCTTGCGGGCTAGCCTTCTCTCCTCCTCTAGGTCTCCAATGATTGCATCTGTCGTTCTGCCATGGTGCTCGTACCAGGCAGGCGCATCGTAACTACTCACCATATGCTGTATAGCATCTGGAAATGTGCTCACGTCGAGCTCCTCGGTAAATCGATGGTTTGAGCCTTCCTCCGTCATGGTCGAAGCCTTGCGCCTCGCTGCGCTATCAATCAGGTCACTAGTCATGATAGACCCTTGTTGTTGGCACTCCTTGCTTGGTTCTCTTCTACGTTTTGCATGTCTATCTACGTCCTGGGTCTTCTCCTATTGGTGGGTTCCTTGAGCGATTTATCTGAGTGAGTTCCCTTAACTACTGAATACAATTCTTATTTTACCGCCGCTCGGTAAGTGTGCTGTTCCTCATGCACTTGTGCCCAATCAGGCTTTCGGTTTCCTTAAGTGTACTTCAAGTGCAGAATTCAAGGTGAGTGCAGCAGGCAATTCCCCGGCGCCCCACTCACTCTCGCTCGTTTCTGGCCTGATAGTCTTATGGGTCCATTTTCCAGCCGTTTAGTCAGGGCCTAGGGTTCCTTGTTTGTTTCCTTATTCACTTCTGATCGATCGGGTCTTCGTGGTTCAGCGGCTTGCGTTCTAGTCCGTGGATCCCTCAACTGTCTACCGCCCACCGCTAAGCGACTGTGTACTACAATTTCTCTTAGCCCTGGTGCCAGAATCAAGTTCTGAACGCCCGAAGGGTTTCGACAAGTCGTGCTAATGCGCGGTTGCCGGGCTGGTCAAATTTCTGACAACTCTGACAAAAAGCTGCACTCGCACCAGGTGGTCTTAATTGCAGGGTCCGAGCGGGTCACTCGGACGGGCCGAATGGCATGGGACCAAGGGCCGAATTTCGAATTCTGGCTCAGATGATTTCTACTCAAACGGGCCAAATGGCAGGTTTGACAGACTCGGACAGGCTAATTCGAACAGGTCGAACTGCAATTGGCCAAGGGTCGAATCCCAGGTGTGGCCGAGTCTAGTTTTGGAATTCGGACAGGTCGCTCGGACGGGCCGAATGGCACAAGGCTGAATGTGCCACGTGGTCAAAAAGTTTTGGCTCGAACGGTCCAAGGAGGGTCTCTCAGACGAGTTAATTCGGACAGTCCGAGTGCAGACTAGGGTTCTAGCCGAGTGACCGAATGGCAAGGGGCCGAAGGCCGATTCTGGGCCTCGGCCCAGAAGCAATGGCTCGGACGGGCCGAAAACAGCGCGATGGAAACCGCGCGATGCCGATCTTGCCCAGTTCTTGTGATTTACTCAACCATTACAAGCACAAACCTCGAGATACCATCTAGGGGGTTTGAGGGAGGGATTCATGTACCAGAATGGATCGGTGAGTGCGTCGGTGCTGCGATCGAATTACACGGCCTGGGGCTGCCTAGCTCTCTCTCTCTCTTTCTCTCACACTGAAATGGCACAAATGAGTTCTCTTTTGGCCTCTCGGTTCTTATATGCCCTCCCAGCTGTGGCATTGACACCCTTGATCCCTCTCTTATCGATCTTAGTCCTCATTAGTGAGCATTTTGCGCATTTGCATGACTTTTTTTCCTGTTTTTACTCTGTTTTGAAACAGTAAACCCTACCCTTTCCCGGTTCGATCTCTTAGCTCTAACCTACGCTAAATGCAACAAAAATCGAAGACAAAAAACTGGGATAGATTTTCCATGCTTTCCAATCATCAAACAACCAAAATATCCAAAATACTTACTTGTTCTGAAGATTAAAAGCAACCAACTTCCTACCTATCTCAAGCTCCGTTTCGGGGATGAAAACCCTACTTCGATGCTCGATGTGAGGCGCGCAAGTTCTCAGGCTTGAATCCGTTGGTCTCGGCAAAACGGAACCAAAATGTGAGAGCTTTCGCTCAACCGCCAAGACCCTCAGACCGCTGATTCTTTCAAGCGTTTCAAGCGAGCTCTAATGGCTATCTCTCACCTAGCCGACGCGCCGTCGATCCTACGAATGTAGTGAGCTTACCTTGATGCTCGATCGAGTACCCTCCTCTCTCTTGCACTCCGGTAGCTCCACGATCCTAGATGCTAGCGCAAGCATCCTCAAGCCTCCTCCATCTCCAAGCTCCATCCTCCATAGTCGCGTGCGCAAGGGAAGAGAAGGGAAGAGAAGAGAAGAAGAGGAGAGGAGATGGTGAAGAGCTTCACACTCTTGATCCCTCACCCTCACACACACTCACTCCCTCACACTCTCACACTCCCTCTCTCAAGTGCACACACACAAGCAAGAAGGAGAGAAGAAGAGAAGAAGAAGAGGACTCCTTTTGCCACACACCAAAGAATGAGCTTCTCATTCATTTTTCAACTTTATATACAAAACCCTAAATCCCTTCCGGGCGGTCATCCTCTTTTCCTCTTTTACATGGCCAGCCGTAGCCTAGGCCCTCTTTCCCATTTCCCACCATTCTAATTTACCCTATTCCCACTGATGCATACACTTTGCACAGGAGCGAGCCTGGCACTCTTTTACACAGATTTGGGGGCGCTCCCATATTTTAATAGTGCGCCTTTTCCTCTTTTATTACTGTGGCCCAACCCCGAAGCCTCTTGAGGGTCGTGTCTGAATATTTGAATTTTTCAGGGATTGGTTGCCAGTCAAGGCGCCTTTTTTGCTCTTGCACCTTTTTTGCTCTTTCTCCTTCTTCCCAGTTTCCGCTCCTCTGTGCTGCGGTAACGTGGTCGGAAACACGGTAGCATCTATGCATAGGTTGATCCTTCATCTAAGACTTTCATGTCCATATGTATAGGAGTGATGTACATATGTCCAAGGCTAATGGGATACGAAGAGGAATCTTGCATGAAAAAGTGTCTCTCATCATGTACATCTCTAATAGTAATCTTGACATTCAAGCAAGTTGCATACAAATCCCTATACATGGCTTTCAAACTAGTATCTATCCTTGATCTTCTCAAAGGTAACCCCATAATCCCCTATGACCATGCCATAAGCTCTCATGAAAATCTCACATAATTAGCAATTGAGTATCCCTCTCACACACACCACTCGTAGTTGGGTATTTCTTTTGTTCTCTTTGGGTGTTTTCAAAGAAAGTCATTCTTTAAAAAGTAGCCATATGCTTTTCTCCTAGTTATTGTGAAGTCAACATCAATCCATCCATCTCTCATGGTCAAGGTACTAGAATATTGTCCAATCTAGAGCTACTTTCCATTATGCAACTCCTCTAAAAAGTTTCCACTCAAGACACATGACAATCATGAATAAGTGTAGCACTTGCAATTTCAGCTTTATCATCCTTAGCCATCGTATCCTTCTCATCATCATACTTGGCTCTAGACAATATGTCTAACCTTCCTTGCAATGTGCTGAAATTTAGGATTCATATATTTTATATACAATCCACTACAATATGGCAATATCAGAGTAGAACACCTTGAAATGATCCCAAAAAGAGATAAACAATAAATCTCCACAATGATTGGTGCTCTGATAAAGTAATCCTTGCTAGATTTTAGAGTTGTAACATCTCCCCATAATTCTCTTTTTATTTGTGGATATCTCCTCTACCTCTCATTCAACATTTTTGCCTCAAATCTAATCGCATACATGTTTTCCTCATCATCATCCTGGCCAATAGCCCAATCAATTTCAATAGGGCTCATATCTATAGTGATGACAATGGGTCTTTCTCCTATCTCAAAACAAGTGCAATCTTCAACAATTTCTTCAACTTGCTCATAATCGTTATGTGCATCCTAACACACTATAATTTTTTCCCTTATCTCAATAAACCAAGATAGAGCATCTGCAATATGCGCAAAATGAGATATCTAGATAAAATAAAATACATAGGCATCCAAAAACCTCCTCGCCTTTAAGACTATTGAATAAGGAAAGGCTAAAGTCACACATTGTGATTGTTGGAGTTTCCACATATGATGTCTCTCTCCCTTGGTCTCTTGCTCCATTTGCCATAGCCCTTGCTTCCACTTATGTACTTTCACTTGGGCTCTATCTTTCAACTGGTATTACATTAAATTAAGGTTAGGACATAGTTCCAACCTGTTTATTTATTTTTTAGCCAAAGACTACTAGGTATTTACTTTTGTCAATTTAATTTTATTATTTTCTAATAATTGTAAATGCTTCAATTGATGTGTAGAGCAAGCACTAGTGGCGTCGAGAAGCACTAGGCTATAGTGTGTATTCAGATTACCTAGAATAAATTATCATTTTTCATGGGCGTGCACCTTATCATTAAAGGCGTGGCACTAATATTTATTTAGGCGTGCTTATTTATTGAAGTGATTGATAAATATTTATTATTTTGTATGTGCATGGGCGCTCGATTTAAATATTTCATTATTGGACATTTTATTTGGGCATTGCTTGACTTTTGGACTGCCCAACCGCTTTATTCTTTATTTGGACAAAAGTAAATACAAAAACCAAAGCATGCTAATTGTAAAATTGGGCTATTTTTTTAGCTTTGAGATGAATAAATTTATAAATACATGCCTTGAAAAGTGCTCACACAAGGCATGGGGGGAGATTGTACCCAATTTGTCTCTTTTCTTCTTATCATGCAAATCTTCGTTCTTGTTTTATGAGCTTTAGTAGAGTTCTTTTGTTCTTGGGGACCTTCCGGCGCTCGCCACGTATGCATCCAGCATCCAATTTGTGCACCAGTATTGCTCCTTCTTCTTCTCCTCATTTGAAGTGTTGTTTGCTGCCTGTAAATTGTGATCACGTGCCATGCAAATTTGCAACTCCTTCTTTTTGCCATGAGATCTCCCAAAATTGACTGAAAATCCACTTTCCTTTTGCCTGTCACTCTATTCTAAAAGTTTTATATACCTTTTTAGGATATTAATAAGAAATAATATCCAAAATATCAAAAATAGACTAAACTTGTCCAAAAATCTTGTATTTTAGAATTAACCATACTATGAACACTATCACTGATGACTAAGATGACATTGACTCTCTAGATTCATAAGAAAGCCAAATGATGATGCACTCCAAGTCTATTCACAATGTGTGTGCGTAGTAACATGACATCTATCCCCTCCGAACCTGCACATCCTTTGGTATGTGCCACTAATGCACCACCTAAGTCAAACACCCATAGCGTCAACTTGCCAGTCATCATGCATATAAGAAGGCATCCCCTAGATCATCCATCAAAATACTTAGCATTTGTACAACTTGAGTTACACCTAGTACCCCCTCTAGGGTCATAAGGCCTTGGGTGCATAACATATACTAGAGGCTGTGGAACCTCCATATATAGGCTATCAATGCACCCATCAATAAATACATACCGACATGCCTACTCTTTCAAAGTCCAATGGATGGAAATCTGCTTATATTGATAATTGTGTACCACATCAAACATAAACTGACCCTCACTTGCATCCAATACATGCTGACCATTACCAAAAATAATGAAGCATTCCATATCTTGAAGAATGTTTGAATTGCCTATCAAGGCCTTTGACAAAGCATCCAAAATAGTTTCTAGTTGTGGAGCATTACATCTAACATCCTCTAAAGGTATATCGTCGAGCTCATGAATTGTCTCAAAAATGATAATTGTATCCTGCAAATCATGTGCATCCAACACTTCACCAATCTCCCTGAGTCCCCGCATCAAGTAAAATGTGAGCTTCTTCATAAACCTTTTCAGATACATTAAGAAAATCTACAAATGCAATGGCTAACTCTTTCACTAAATGATCTTCCAAGGCATCTGTGGTTGTCTCAATATTGGATTGTAACTTATATCCTAGCTCTTTGTCCTTCATGTTGCCCTCTTGTTTGCTATCATTTTTCTACTCTTGCCCAAACCCTTCTATAATATGCTCGGGAGGTGGCTAATTTGTAACTTCAAGAGGATCCACACTTCTTCTTGTCACTCTCTTAGATATCCCTGCATTATCTTTATCTCTCTTCTGTTTCTCTTCCACAAGTACATCTGTACATTGCCCTTTTTCTAAATATGCATCGATCGGTGATTCCCAACACCAGTTATGTCACAAATGTCTTGCCCTACATGAGACATTTCACTATCAGTAACTTTTCTCTTTTCAGTTGTATGCAAAGCATGTGTCCATATTATAGCCTTTGGACCAACCATCACTTGGCAAGGTATTCTATCCAATTGTAGACCAAAAGTAGAAGTGTGTACAACTGCATAAGAATTTAAGTTGCAGGCAAAGCATGTGTCCATATTGTAGCCTTTAGACCACTTGACCAGGTATTCTATCTAATTGTAGACCAAAAGTAGAAGCATGTACAACTGCATAAGCATTTCAAACAGCCAAGTCTTCCAATAACTTTTGCATACCTCCCTTTTCAAAATTCAAAGCAAGAGGCAATCCCATTTCTTATGCATGGATCTTTTCATCTTTCCAAAAGATGAGCTATCATGTTAAGGCCTCTTGATAACTAGCACAATCCTTTCTTTCATGCTGCAAACTATCACACTACATACATATTTTCCCTAGTTTAGGGGCTACTTCCTATCCCCTTTCCTCTTGTTCTTTCTCATCCAAATTTGCAACCTTCAATTGAAGTTCTTGCATGCCTTTAACTAATTCATCTAATACATCTTTCTCCCTAACATAGGGAACATTAGGTGGTGCAGCCATAGGATTAGCCACAGAATGTAGCCATATAGGATTAGCCATAAAAGTGGATGCTTATTGGATACATCAACTATTTTTTTCGTAACAGTGGATGGGCAAGCTAGATGCATACAATCTTTCTCTTCTTCTATGCTTTTCCACCAATGCAGTGACAGCTTCCTTAACATACCTCCACTCTGTTTTAAGCCATGTTTTTGTATTTTAATCCTCTAACAAATCATCAAGCTTCTCTTGAAGCTCAGGAACTGCCACTTAAAGGAACAATTCAATTTTCTAGCTTGCAAGAGCTTGCTGTTCTACAAGATCTAACTGCTCAAACCGACTTTCGAATTCTCTTAATAACTCTGTAGCTACAAGACCCTTATTGGGTTGTAGAACCCAGTCCTTCTAGAAAGCCTTGCAGGTAATCAATCTATATCTTCAATGTAAAATTCTTCCTTGAGTGTCTTCTTGAAAACTATCCAGTCAGCATTCTACATGCACAATTCAGTAACAAGGGCTTTCAATTCATGTACAGTGACCCGTTTAAAATACTAGCTCCATGTAAGTTGAGCCACCCCAAAGAACTCCATCTTTTGAGCATAGGTATGCAAATATGCAAATACATTTTTGCCATTAAACAACTTTATCTCACGCTTTATTGCCAGCATAGTGTTTATCACAATAGTTTCTATTTGAGCAGAAGCCTACATCACCTATTGTTGTTGTATCTACATAAGCATATTCATATGTTGCACTAACTGTTGCAAAACATCACTAGAAATTGTGCTTGAAGGTTCTCCCATCCTGTCTTTCCTTCCAACGACCTTTCACATTTGGTTCACCAATGTCAAAGGGCTTTTAGTCGAAAGGTCGTATCCACTGGGAATCAAAGAGAAAAGGAAGTATATAATAGGCGATAGAAGAGAAGAAGAAGAATAGACAAGAGGTACATAAGGTAAAGACAAAGCTCAATGAATCAAAGCACTATGTATTGATAGAACCTGAGAAGATAAACAAAATCCTTGTCTAGAACTACTTGGAAGCAATCTCTAAACATTAGATCTCCTAGAGCTCCTTGGTAGACCAAAAATGCACACCAAATATTAGCTTCTTCTTTGCTGCTTGGACCACAAATTTGATGATTCTTTTGGCTCCGAAAGGGGGGTAAAACCCTAGGATACCTTATCAGAATTCTCCCAGATCACTCCTTCTTCTTCTCCCCATTTGGAGTGTTGTTTGCTGCCTGTAAACTGCGATCGTGTGCTATACGAATTCACAAGTCCTTCTTTTTGCATGAGATCTCCCAAAATTGGCTCAAAAGTCACTTGCTTTTTGCATGTCACTCTATTCTAGAAGTTTTCTACACCTTTTTAGGATATTTACAAGAGATGATATCCAAAATATCAAAAATAGGCTAAACTTGTCCAAAAATCCCATATTTTGGAACTAACCATACTATGAATACTAGCACTGATGATTAAGATGACATTGACTCTCTACATTCATAAGAAAGTCGAATCAGTATGCACTCCAAGTTTTTTCACATTGTGTCTACATTGTGTTTGCATAGCAACACGACAGCACAAAGATTAAACATAATAAGATGAGGCCTTATACCCCCAAGCTAATGGGCAAGTGGAGAGTACTAACAAGGAACTTATGGGGATTTTATCCAAGATTTTATCTAAAGGTAAGCGTGATTGGGATAAGAAGTTGTATGTGGCTATTTGGGCTTATAATACAACGTTCAAAAGAGCTACACACCATATCTCTTTAAAATTACTATATGGAAAAGACTGTGTTTTATATTTAGAGATTGAGCTACCCACACTAAGGTTTGCTCTAAATCATTCCTTGGGAGAAGAGGAAGGGCTATCACATTATTTATTAAGCGGCAAGACAGTCTTCTACATGGGGTGTTAAGATCTATTGCCATCACTATCATTGGGTTCTTACTAGTATCCCTATTAAATTCAATGAGGAAGGATGGATTGTACCTGTGTTACACCTTCTCTCTCAATTAGACTTTGACTATCATAAGTACAAGCGAGTTGATTACCATAGCAAGTTGTATCAATGAAGCCTGGGGTTTACACATTACATTTTGATGGAGCTTCTCAAGGACCTTTTAAGCGTGCGAGTGTAGGGGTTGTCATTACAGACCCTTGTCATCGAGTGGTTTTAAAAATGGGAGAGTATCCGAACACTACTTTTGCAAATAACATAGTGAAATATAAGGCATTGATTATGGGATTAAATCTAGCCAAACATGGTGGTATTCACCGATTATTGGTGAAAGGCGACTCACAATTAGTGATCAAGCAATTGAATGGGACTTAAAGTGTGAGAGATTCCATTCTAAGGATGTAACATCGTGCAACCTTGGACGCCCTTGAGATCTTTGAGATAATGACTTGCCAGCTGATTCCCCAATAGTGGACTCCCTGGTTAATCATGCCTTTGTTGAAGATGCCTTTGTTAACTATGGTCCTGAGGGACTTTTACGATTGCCTCCTGATGTTACTTCTTCAGGGCTACTATGGGGATTGCTTTGCTAATATATCTTGTTTTGGCCACTAATGATTAGTGTTGGTTATGAGCCAAAAAGCAATTGACTATCTTCCTATTCTCTCATGGATGCATCAAATCATTCAACGGCATATTCGTAGGACACCTCTTGCTATTTATGCAAGGGGGTTAGCTAATAACCTAATGCATTTAGTATAGGGCCTAAATGGTCATCCCCTTAGTCTAGTTTTATGCTTCAGTAGGACTTATGTAGGGACCAAGGGTTTGTTTTCAGCAGTTGGCTGGTGAATGGTGTGCTTTATTGGTTAATTTCGTTAGGACAAGAGGGCCCTTTGTTCTTGTGGGGAGTTGTTTAATCTTGTTAGGCCAAGAGACTCGTTGTTTTGTAATGAAATGGATTTATCTCATTAGGCCAAGAGGGTGAGTTGTTTATTTGGTGCAAGTGCGGTTAATGGTTTTTTGTTTTAGTACTGCACTAAACAAATTTGATGAAGTACCTAGAGGGAGTCTCTTGCTGCGCAAAAGCTTCTTATGGCCAAGTTCAGGTGATCTCCTTCCTTTACGATGTATTTTCCTTTATGCTTTCTGTGTATATGTACTTGGGAAATTTTTCTTTTTGTGGGGAACCAACATTCAAGACATGAAGTCCCAGGGCTAGATTCGGTATATCTGGGGAGGTTTGAGCAATTGTCCGCTACCTGTAAAGACATTGTCTGGCACTCTAAGAGCTATTTTGAGAGTAGTCCTAGTGACCCTACGTCGTGCTAGGCAGCTATTTCTAAGAGTCTCTATTAGTTGTGAGGCAGATAGAGAAGCTTGCCAAATAAAAGAAAGGGAAGAAACAATGAAAATATATGAAAACTATAAAGTACAGAGGTGTGTAAAAAAAGGGTTCTAACCCCTAAAATAATAAAATAAAGAAAGAGAAATGTCAAGAGCAAATGATCATTGCCTTGCGATGGCCTAGTAGGTTCTTGGGGACAAGTCAAACCTGGGCCAAATGCCTTGTCTTCCTGGGGGTGAGATTTAGCCGAAAAATATATAAGGATAATTGAAGTGAAAATAAAAGTGAGCGAAAGAAGAAAAGGATTCATTGTCACCTCAAGAGCTTAGTAGATTCTTGGGTACCGAGACATGACGACTTGAGGCCAATGGCCTATTCTCCTTGGGTCACGATACACTCAGCTCCCTCTTTTTTACATGACCGAGTATAGAACACTGAAAGGGAAAAATGTGGTCAAGAGGAAAAATATGTGACTTTTTATAGACTAAGCTATAGGTGCCCTTACCTAATATAAGTTTTTGGTCCAATTGTCCTAGGTCACATAGGCAGGTCAAACCACCACTTAGGATGACTCCTTTGATAGTTCTTTTTAGCGGGTCTATATTGGAGTAGTTGATTAGCATCTAGCTCTAGATCTCTATTAGATTATACTTAGCCTATCCCTCGTGGACCTCATGCTTTGATTTTATCAAGGGGTAGGATGAGAGCTGTGTTGGTGTTTTGTTGTGTATTTTATTTGTAGCAGCTTGATGCTCTTTATGGTTTCTATATGTGCATATCAGTTCATGGATTCGACGGGCTGAGTCATCCTATTCCATGGTTGCTAATGAGAGTGAATTTTAAAATCGAGATTTAAATATTTTTTAAAAAAACTAAGACCCATAAAAAATGTATTTTTTGGTGCAAAATGAAATGGTGCCGATCAAGGAGCTAGAGTTTTTCTAGATGCATTTTGACTCTAAGAATCCAACGTAAGTACTCTGTGTTATGAAGCAGCTACTCGATCTAAAGGCTAAAAAGCATGTGACAGAGGCCAGGGTGATGGATTCTAACACAAGAAAGTCGGTCATCCAGTCGGATCACAATTCCAAGATCGTTTGCCCCTCAACTATGCTGGAACCACTTTGGCTCGTGTGAAAAGGTCAAAATGAACTAGATAAGCTATAGCTTTGTATGAAACTTGATTAAGAAGGGGCTAACTAATGAGAATTGAAATGACACGGAGGGGGTAGGGGGTGCTTTTTTTTGTGCCTCCTCCATTCCCCAAAAATGGTTTTTTTCAACCCCTTGCAATGATTCTCTTTTCCCTCTTAGACCTTGAATGCTTCAATTTTTCACTCTCCAATGCTCCAATCTGCATTAAAAAATGTTGTAATATTCAACAAGATAAAAACTAGTCTTTCTCTCTCATATTTCTCTCTCCTCCTTGTTCCTTGTTTATGAGAGAGAGAGAGAGGGAGGGCTGATTTGATGAATTGGGGAGCTGGAAAATGGTTTGAAAGTACAATGGAAACTAGACCAATGATTTGGAAGCATAAGCGACGACTAGAAAATCGCATTAGCAGCTCCATTTTCTCAACTTACAAGATGTACATATGCAATTTTTTGAGTAAGTAGTCTTTATTTAAGTTTAATGATGAGTCTTAGTGCATATGATGAGAAAATGGTTGCAATGATTGAAACATGTTTGTGATATCTACAATGTCAAAAAATCACTCATTTTCCTTTTTGTATATTAAAAATGATAAAATCGCAAAATTTGAAGCATTGGATTTAATGAAAAATGGGATCATTTTTTAAATTTGGGGGTTCAAATGATGTTCATATGGAATGAAATTCAATATGCTAATGCATTACACTTCTCATAAGTCATACAAATCAAAAAACTCAAAAAAACCAAAAAATTATGTTTAAATAAATGGAAATTTTCATTAAAAATAATCAAAAGAATAGAGAAATTAGAAAAAAATAGGTTTTGCACATAGAAGATTATGAAAAATTAGGAGAATATTTGTGAATGTATAACAAAAGTGAACCATGATGGTTTGTCTCTGTTTGTCTTTGTTTATGTGTTAAAGTGAGTGTTTTAGGGCTCATTTTTATAGAAAATTATCATGAAATCTTCCTACATTTCCGCAATCAATCTAAATGTAAACGATAGGGGTTGTGGGATTGAAATGGAAAGATGTTTGATTAAGTTTTTTTATTTCTTTGCATATCTTAGCATATAGGCCATGGGGTTCGTATAAGTTTTAAAGGGTTTAGTAGCACAAGTTAGCCCGGTGTTGTTTCTTAGCAATGCAACACAATGCTAGTAGAAAGAAATCATTAAAAGATTGTTTGTGCACTTCAAGTTGGTTGGTTTTTAGTTAAGTTATTTGAGGATAGAGTGCCATACACTTTGCATATGCAATTTAAACATGGTATCAGAATATAAATTCTTAGATGCATTGCAATTGTATAACTAGGTAACGACCAACCTTTGTTGTAGGTTAGTGCGATATCTTGGGGAAAATCAATCAAGTGAGGAATATATATAGTCATGTGGATCGTTGCATTCATATTATGAGAGAACCGTATTCTATGTGTAAGATTATGCATCTTGGGACAGTCCTCATGATGTAGGAGAGCTGTAGGGAGACCAAAGCATTTTGTTAGGGGGAGCTCTTTATATATGTGAATTGAGATATTGATCACCTATATATTTGGATACTCCCTCTGTGGATTTGGGAAGGGAACCATCGGAATGCAATCAATACAAATGCATTATTTATCTAAAGTAGAGTATGACCTCCAAACACTCCTAGCTCCGAGGCTGTGAGGGTAGTTTGGTGAGTTTAGGAGGCCCGGGCTAGAGTCCTAAAGCTAGTGTTGAGCCTCGTTTTAGGTCCCAACACACTAACTCTAACTATATAGAATAAAGAACTAGTAGGAAGTCCATCTCTAGGTATGTCTTCACCTTTGGTGGAGGTATTATTTCCTGGATATCTAGGGTGTAGAGATGCATGGCCTTATCTACTATTGAGGCAAATTATATTGCAACCACTGATGAGGCTTACAAGGAGGCCTTGTGGTTAGGCTGTCTAGTAGTAGACCTTGGTATTACTGTTACTCCTACATTGCATTCAAATTCTATGAGTGCTATTCAGTTGGCCAAGAATCTGGTCTTCCATGTGAAGATAAAGAACATTGAGGTGTGCTATCACTTGATCAAGGAGGTGGTAGCGACAAGTCTGTTGAGCTTATCGAGATCTCAACTCACAAGAATCCTGCAAATCTGCTCATTAAAAGTCTCTCAGCGTAATGTTTTGTCGTCCTTAGGAAGAGGATGGGAGTAAAATGAGATTAAAGCTATTCCTCATCCTATTGTACTTTATATACATTTTGTACTTTGTCACTTTTTTATTATTCTCTCATCACTAAAGACATATTCATCTTTAAGTGGGAGGTTATTGGGGGTAAAGGTGTTGAGATGTAGCGAGAAAATATATGAAGAGACGCGAGAGGGAGAGAAGAGACACATCGTGTACACTCCCAACAAAGACTATTTCATATTGATCACAATCTACATATATATAGGTGCAAACTTGTCTAGATAGGTGAGCTATATATAGCTCCAACATGCCCACTAAAACAAAGGTCTCTACTTGTAGATGAAAAAACCCGTAGGGAGCACAAGGGAAAAACCTGAGCTCCTATATACAAATCTAGAAACATGATCAAGAAGGATTATTGTGTGCATATAAAGTAAATCCGTGCATGTGAAGTGAAACTAAATATGTACGTACAAAGATAACCAAGAGGTCTGAGGTGTATGTGCATGTGTGAAGTATATAGTGCCTACAAGGAGTACGTACAATGGCAATACAATGTCATAGTAGATTAATTCCCAAAGATTGAAGTTGAGACAACTCCAAGTTCCAAGTGCAGTAGAGTGAAGTGTGCTTCATTGAGTCCTTTTGTGAATATATCTGCAGTCATTTGATCACTCAGACAATGTTTAATCACAATCATGCCTCTCTTTACTTCATATCAAACATGATGATAATGCACTGCAATATGTTTAGACTTGTTATGTTGAACATAGTCTTTAGCAAAACTAATAGCACTTTAGTTATCACATCAAAGTGGTGTGTTAGAGAGAGAAGGATGGCCAATATCTTATAGAATTTTTCGAAGCTATACTAACACTCGAGTTGCTAAAAATGCAGCTACATATTCAGTCTTTGTAGTGGAAACAACAACACAATGTTGTTTCTTGCTAGTCCAAGAAATAAGACAACCATTGATGAAGAAACAATTTCCACTTGTAGAACACATAAATAAGTGAGAATTTTCCCAATATATATATGTATAACCCAAAAGTTGAAGTGAATGTAGAGAATGAGAGTTTTGTTGGCACCGATAAATCAACCCAAAATTGTTAGTGCCTTTCAAATACTTCAAAACTCGTTTAGCTGCAGTCCAATGTTTAAAGCATGGAGAACTAAGATGTTGTCTAAGAAAATTTGCAACAAAAACAATGTTAGGGCAAGAATTTAAAGCAACAAATTGAAGACATCCAACAAGATTAGCATAAGGTTGATGTAATGCTAATTGTCCATCATTCTATAGAAAGTGAGAGTTTTTGGTAGAGCTCAAAAGACAAGGAGTACTAGTAGGATGTGCAGAACCCAAGCCAAACTTTTGAATAATATCTTCAATGAACTTTGTTTGACACAATAATTAAACACCATTTTCTCGATAGGTTGAATCTAAATACCAAGACATGAGTGTATGTCTCCAAGTTCCACCATGTCAAATGCACAAGATAAAAACTTCTTTACTTATTGACGGAAGTTGAGATGGTTAGAAACAAGTATAGTATCATCCACATATAAAGCAAGAATAACAAAACTATCATTGCATCCCTTGACATATAAGTTAGGATCTAAAGAACAAGAGATAAAACCTTGTTTGTAAGGAAGAGATCAATCTTTTGATACCAAGCTCATGAAGATTGTTTGAGACCATAAAGTGCCCTCGATAAAGTTTGTAAGCCAGATTTTCCTTATGTTTGACTATAAATCCCTTTGATTGCTCCATGTATATCTCTTCCTTTAAATTTCCATTAAGAAAAGTAGTTCTCACATCAATTTGGTGAACCTCCAAATCAAACTCAATAGCAAAAACTAATAAGACCCAATATTGGTATTATGAACAATAGGCGTCCATGTGGTAACCTAGCAAGAAACCATGTATCTTTAGAGAGAAGAGATTCATACTCAACTTTCATAGCCTCCTACCATTGTTCCATTTGTGGGGATAACATGGCATCACTATAAGAGACGGGGTCTTCACAAATATTGAGAGCATTCTCAAGAATATCAGCATCATAAACATGACAGGCACCATGCTCACTAACAATTGGAAGATCAACATAAAGATCAATGCCAAGGTCATCATCACTAATAATAGGTACAGGTTGTGAATCCTAATTTGAAGAGTCAATATTATCTCGTGAAGGAGGTCCATCATCATATAGAAAAGGAAAAGCAGTGAATAATGGCTTTGTATCATCAACATCCTCTAGTGACCACGTCCTCCCAATATCCTCATGAGACCATGTGCTAGCAGCCCATAAGTTGCTCATTGAAAATAGCATCACAACTTATGATTGCCTTCTTAAAGGATGGATCATAAAACTTGTATCCCTTAGAAAAATTTGAATATCCAATGAAAATAACGTTTAAACCAGGAGGATCAAGTTTTTTGCGAGTCTCTTTGGGTACATGAATATAAGCAATACATCTAAAGGTTCAAAGATATGAAACAGAAGGAGTTTCACCCATCAAAGTAGTAACTGGTATTTTATGAGGAGCTATCTCAAAGGAAGATGATTTTGCACAAATACTCCTATTAAGACTGCTTCATCCCGATCAGAAACATCGAAAGAAACTAGAATGAATGAGCATACATTGCAAGGCTTTTACGATAGTCCTATTCTTACATTCAATAATTCCATTCTGTTGAGGAGAGTAGGGAACCGTATATTCATTATGAATACCTTGATTATTATAATAATCATCAAAATCATTTGAAATAGTCCTATTTTTATGTTCAGCAATACCATTCTGTTGAGGAGAGTAGGGAACCATATATTCATGATGAATACCCTAATTATTATAATAATTGAGGGCTGAAATGATGAAGGGGTTGCCTCTTACCCATCCAACCTCCAATCCTCACTAAGAGAACTAAAGAGGGGCACCACCTAGCCAGAGGGAGAATGGGCTAGGACATCCATTTTCTCAAAGAGAATCAAGAGAACCAAGACACAAATTTACAAGAGAGAATATATATACTAGACACCATATTGAAATATAAGAGAGAGAGAGATGAGAGGAGAGGGAGACAAGAGGAGAAGAGGTAGAAGAAGCTTGCCATTATGCTACATGGAATGAGAAGATGAGAAGAGAGGAAGATAATAGGAGAAGAGGTAGAGGAAGCTTGCCATTATGCTACATAATAAAAGAACTCACTCATAGCTTCCCTCAAAGAGATTAGGGTATTCTAGAATGCTCTCATGGACTTGTCATTGGCCTTCTCTCCTTCTTCATCTCCATGGGCTCTTTATATAGCCTCCATGAGAGATTAGATTAAGCTAATCTTCTTGATTAACATAATCCTAGATGATGTATGGCATCTTTGAAAATATGGAGCATAGTGAATGGGACAAGTCCCCACCTTGGTCATCATGCAAGAAGCCAAGGGTGGTGGTAGACAAAATAGAGAAATGGAGCTACATTACAAGAGGTGGGTGCCCAAAGCACATTATTATAATATATTTACAAGAAGGATAGAGTGGAAAGTTGGTGTGGTGAAAGAGAGAAGAAAATTGCATGTAGCCAGCAGTCTGCGCCTTCGTAACTTCAAATCCGTGAGGAATTTGAAAAAAGTTTCTTCTGCAACTTTGTAGACCAGGTCGAAACCGATCGGCGGAATTTTCTTGAAATTCGCTTTTTCTTGGGAGTTATTGAGATTATAAAAAACGGCTTCTAAAAGTTGCTTTGACTTTAGTCCCCCATATGTATATAAATACATATAAGCATGTGACAAAAGGGGTCCATGCTTGTAAGCTTTTGTGCAAGATCCAAATGACACCATGATGTGGATATTGACTTGTGTGCTAGGGTGAGGTGTCCTCTAATGATGGTGATAGATTCCAAATCTTAGTGATGCAGACGGAGCCCATGTGTAGTTGGAGGCTAGTCCTTTGAAAAATCTATGCATTCACTCAACTCCTAGGTGTAATCCATTTTCATCTTCACTAAGATAACCATCCCTTTGACCCTTTACATTGACATGCCTTCTAAGAACTTGTTCCCCCCATTTGCTAGAGTTATCGTAATCGAGAAGCAATGTAGCATACCTAGTGCTTGAAGAGTAAACCCAAAGTGATATGGTAAGCTCTTGATAGGGGCTTTGGCCAAAATTTTGTGGTAATAATCCGGGTTGTAAAAAACCCAGATCATTAGCCCTCCCCTTAGGCTAGAGGTATTCATGCCTCTAGCTTGATAATGATGGTCCAATAGAGCAAGGATGATTGCACCCCCTCATTGGTGGCTCTTCATTGAATGATTGCTCCAAAGTGTTCATATTTCTTTGAAAATAAGGCTTCAATCGCCATCCATTTACCCTTGTCTTGTGAACCTTCCCATCCATGTCACCTAGCTTAGAGCTGCCATTTGAATATCTCCTTATGACCATGAATGGCCCTTCCCACTTGAACACAAGTTTAGCATCCTTTCTGTTATCAAAGCGATTATCATAACGTAGCATAAGTGATCCTTCCCTTATGTGTTTGCTAGCCAACTTCTTATTAAAGGTCTTCCTCCTCTCTTCAGCCTGCATGGAATAGTGTTGGACTGCTGCTTCTCTATCTAACTCCAGCCTCTCTAGATCCAAGATCCTTTCCTCTAACTTCTTATCTTGATTCTTCTCTTGACTCGCTACTAAAAGACGCAAACTGGCCAGTTCCACCTCTATAGGAAGCAAAGCTTCTTGGCCATAGACGAGGTGAAATGGAGTATAGCCAAGTGAGGTTTTAAATGAAGTCCTATAGGCCCAAAGAGATGCATTCAATTTTTTATCCCAGTGCTTGGGGTGCATGTGTACCTTCTTGGTAATTATCTTACAAATCAGCCCATTCACTTTTTCGACCAAACCATTACATTGTGGATAATAGGGAGTAGAATGCCTGTGCTTGATTTTTAGCCTTTCCATTAGCTCCCCTACTAGGTTCGCCCTAAAACCAGGGCCCCGATCAGAGATAATTTCCAAAGGTGTGCCAAACCTGCAATAAATATTTTCAAACATAAATTTTCCCACTTCTTGGGCTGTGATCCTACTAGTTGCTGAAGCCTCTGCCCACCTCGTCATGTAGTCTACTCCCATTATGATGTATTCCTTGCCAGATTGAGTTCGTGGGAGTGGCCCTATTGCATCAATCCCCCATTTCTCAAATGGGCCATATGTAGTTATGGGATTTTGTTCCTCATGCACTAGCTTCCTTGGTCCGGCCTTTTGGCAATCGTCACAAGTGCGGCACCAATGTTGCACATCTCGATGTAGACTAGGCCACACAAAACCGGCTTGGAGAATCTTTCTGCTGGTTATTTCTTGAGCAAAATGTCCGCCACAAACCCCTTCATGGCAGCTCTTAATCACATCTATAATCTCCTTTGCTGTTGGCACGCTTCTAAGCACTGCATCCTTTCCTTTGCAATACAACACATCATTTATCAAGCAGTATTTAGTGGCCTTAGTAGCTAGCCACCTTTTCTCACTTTTACTCATATGTGTAGGTGCCTCACCATGCTCAAGAAAATAAAGCACATCTTGTAGTTGAAACTTACCCTGAAACAAGGGAAGCTTTACTATGATGATGCCCACCATTACCTCTTTCAATTTTTCAGTTGCTAGAGCATCTGCGTCGCCATTTGTGCACCTTGGCACAAAATAGATTTGCGCTTTCTGTAGCTTTCTCATGAGAGTTTTAGCTTCCCTCATTTTCACTGCTAAGTTATCATTTTTACAAGCCCAGATTCCTTTCATTTGCTTAACAATTAGCATAGAATCCCCAAAAACATTCAGTCGAGTGACACCATGTGAGAGACACCACCTCAAACCTAAAAGCAAGGCTTGATATTCTGCCTCATTGTTAGAATGGACATCCTCCAAGCTGATACCTTCTCCATAAAGTTTGTCACCTTCGGGACTGAACACTACTATTCCTGCTGCCGCTTTGTCTTTAACACGCTTGTAGGCTCCGTCAAAGTAGAGGGCATGGGCATTCTCCACCCGTGGCGGCTCCTCAAGAGGAGGTGTCTCCTCTTTTACCTTTCTCTTCTCCTTTTCCTTCTTTTGATGGCATCTATGGGTCAACAAATCAGCTAGGCAAGCTCGAGTAGAATCCTCCACCTTGAAGGTGTAGTCAAACTCTTGGAGTTGTATCACCCACTTAGCGATTCTAGCTGAAACATCCATGTGATGTAAGGCATAGGGAAAATGCTCTTCTGTCGTGATCACTGTGAATGGCCTAAGGAGAAGATAAGGACGAAACTTTCTTACAGCAAACATTAGAGACAAAACCATCACCTCGACCATCTTGTATCCTCGTTTTGATGCTGTCATTACTCTACTAGAAAAGTAAACTGGTCTCATTAGGCCAGTTTTAGCATCCTTTTGTATTAGTGCTGCCCCTAGAGCATCTTCCCCAAAACTCGGATTGACAAAAAACTCCTGATCCCAACAAGGCTGTAAAATTATAGGAAGGGTGCTAAGAGCCTTCTTCACCTCGTGAAAGCACCTTTCGCTTTCGTCACTCCACAGGAGCTCCTTAGAGTGGGTTAACTGTTGTAGTGGAAATATTAATTGGGAGAGGAGATGAATGAACTGCCCCATATATCACACCTTCTGAATGAAAGAGGTTAGTTGCTTCACAGAAGATGGTGATGGCACCGCCAATAGGGCCTTAACTTTGTTTGGATCTGCTTCAATGACCCTCTCACTTACAACATGCCCTAACAAAGTTACACTGCTTTCGCCAATGCGACACTTCTCATGGTTTAGTTGCCCCCCCATTTGTGCAAGGCGGTTGAAAGCTTCATCCACCTTTCCTAGATGTAAAGCCTTAGAACTATAAATACAAAAATCATCAATAAAGACCCTGATGGATTTCCCAAAATATGGTTGGAAGACATAATTCATGAATCGCTGGAAGGTAGCTGGGGCATTTGTTAATCCAAATGGCATTACTTTGTAAGCAAAACAACCCCAAGGTGTAATGAAGGTGGTCTTCTGTTGATCCTCCTCAGCTATTCGAATTTGGAAATTAACCTGAATACCCATCACAAACAGTGTATCTCTCATGCCCGGCCACCTCGTTGAGTATTTCATCCTGAAAGGGAATAGGAAAGTGATCTCTCTTAGTTGCAGCATTTAGCGGCTTGTAATCCACACAAATCCTCCATTTTCCATTCTTCTTGGGTATCACCACCACAGGTGAAACCCACTCTGAGTCCCCTATTGGATAGATGAAGCCTGCCTTCAAAAGTCATTGCACCTCAGTGAGTAGAGCATTTTGTTGAACTACTCCCAACTGTCGTAGTCGTTGCACCACCGGCCTTGCTCCCTCTTTTAGATTAATGTGATGTTGTACTGCTGTCACACCTGTGATGTATTCATAATCAGAAATAAAAAGTGCAGAGTGTTTTATCACCACTTCCATGTAGGCTGCCTTCTCCTCAACTGATAGATCCTTAGCCAACATTTTTTCTAACCCCTCCTTCTCGACCTTTGGAAGCTGCTCTGGAATTGCACTACTAGAAGGCCCTTTTAATGTAATCCCCATCAATTCTAGAGAGCTTTCTTCCTCCTCATTAGAAGACTCTCCCTCTATCATAGATGACCAACCCTTGCTGGAACTCCATTCATCAGCGGTGGTCTCTAACACAAGATCCTCCTGTCGGCCCTCCTTCATGTTGTAGATAGTGCTCTTCCATTTTTTATGCAGCCCCTTTTGTGGCCTTAGCTCTAAAGCCCCTGTCTCCCAATCTTGTCTGGCTTTCATTCCCATTAGCCATGGTCGCCCAAGAATGAGCGGATAGCCGTCCCCTTTCACTGGCATCACATACATGTCAAGTTCCAATTGCACTCCACATACCTTTACCTTGACTTTCTTTATAACTCCCAAACAATTTACTACTACATTGTTAGCCATTTTGGCCCCAAATTTAGTAGTTTCATTTACCTCTAATCCCAAACGATGCATCAACTTTTCCGTCATGACACAAATCTCTGCACCTCCATCCACATATGTCTTTGACACTCTTTGCCCATTGATTTCGGCTTCCACTAGAGGCACAATATCTTTCATCTTTCTAGCCTGGATTGCATTCACATGTCTATTCTTCATGGATCTAATGCTTACCATCTTGGACCATTGTCATCGCACTGTTGGAGATAGATGTAGTAATTGTGGCCATGAAATTTTTGGCCCTTGATTCTTCACATCAGCAAGCAAATCATAAGCTTTAGTACCTTTACCCAGGGAAAAATCATCTGGCTCAATGTGTCGGCGTGAGCGAGCCCTCCTCTTTTTACTGTTGCGTGTCTTTGCAGCCATTGATGACTCTGCCTCCTCTTCCATATTTTCAACCTCCTTTGGTGGTGTAGGCTCCATTTTCTCAATTCTCCGGGCTTTCTTCACCGGCATTGCTTCAACCTCTACTATTTTGGCCTTCCCTTTGACATCACTCTCATCTAAACTAATTATCCTAACATCATGATTCTCTGGCGGTTGAAGAGGCAAGGGCGGCACCTCTGCAAGTGGTCGAGGATGCTGGAGAACTTGAACTAGTGGTGGAGGCCCTGGATTTGGTGGAACAAACCTTTCCCTAGGTGGTGTCACTTGTTGTCCCCTCCTTGGTTGGAACCCATTTCCTGGAAAACACCTGGGATGAGGGCAAAAGTACATACCATGGCCAGTCTCCCCACAATTATAGCAAATATACTCTCTTTCTTGTCTTCTTGGACCTCGATTGCCTTCATTTATGAGGGGAGGGGGTCGCACTCCTTGTACCAAATTTAATGAAAGGCTTTCAAGTTGATTAGTAATGCGTTGTAGGAGCTCTTGCTGTGGTATCTCCGGTTCAGGTGCGGCCTCTGCTATTTCTCTAGGCCTTGGCATGGTTGGTAAAACCTGCATGGGCTCAACTCCCCCCTTCAACTGGGCTTGATACTTCAATTTTCTATCTTTCTCCCTCGCATAAGTGACTGATTCTTCATAGGATGTGGGAAACTTTCCTTTGACCTTCTCCCTTAGTAGAGGATGGAGTCCGGCTAGAAAACAATCTTTCTTAAGGCAATCAGGTACTCTTTCTCCCTCGGCTAAAGATGATGTCCATTTATCCCACAATTTTATAAACATACCTTCATAGGTTTGGTATTCCCCTGCTATAGTTTGACGAAGATCTAATAGTTGTCTCCAAATATCTTCAGGTGGCTCTATATCTTGGTACTTGTGCATGAATGCGGTCTTGAGATCCTCCCAATTACCCCTTGTAGCCTCTGAGAGAGCTTGATACCACACTCGAGCATCACCCTTTAGAACTAAACGAAAGGCCCGTACTTTGGTTGCTTCATCATCCCGGCCTGTGACTAGGAATGCCATTTCTAAGTCATCCAAAAAGTCTAAAGCTTTCTCCCCTTTGTGCCCAAAAAAACTTGAAAATGCCATGTTGCCTTAGTAGAGTATGAAGATGAAAACGTCTAGACTTAAGTTGTATTTTATAAGGGGAAGGATGAATGGGTTCACAGATGCATTGATTTCAGCAAGACGTCTAGGCCCCAGTATGCTTCTAATAATGCCTTGAAATCTAAGTTTTGTGCTAGCTACAATATGCACAGTTTGCATAGCAAGTGGACGGATAGGTCCATACAACTCGTTCTGATTCATGAGAAACTATTATAATAGGATAAATACATGTACATTGAAGGATGCATTGTAGTCTAGCATTGGGAAAATTATAGGTTCTGGTGATACAAGAATCTCCCTTAATCTTTCAGTCCCAAAGTACATGACAAGACGTTGCTGGAAGAAAATCTTCCTACTGATACATACATTAACTCTGATGTTTTGTACAGAGTGAAAGGTGTAGAAATTCGGTCCATTGTTATTATTCATGATGAGTGGAGACTACTTAAGGGAGTAGAGAGAATGCACTTTCTTGAATTACGAAGGATTTTTTCCAAAGTATTTTTTTTTGGAACCCACCAACTTTGCTATACGGAGAATTTGCTCACCAGTGATTGTTCTTGCCTTGGTGTGTCCATCCTCGGCGACATATATTTCATAAGGTGTGATGGCCACCTTTTCAACCACACCCAACCTTCGGGCTAACAACAGTTGAAGGTAGTCTCCATACTTTGCACTTCTACAAAACTCCACACCGTTCATGCATAGTTGTCCTCCTTTGATGTGGATTAGGCCAGAGAGAGAGAGGGATTTGATGATTTGGAGACGAGGACCTCTCGGAAGGGCCTTCACTTTGTTTGCAAAACACTCACCACAATTATGAGAACCTAGCAATTGATGGCAACATATTTTTTTCCCTTGTGAGATAATGGAATTTCTAAAGTGAACACCTTTTACCCGCATGCGTGCCGTCATCCGATAGGCATACTTTCTTTCTTGAGCTTCTTTAGGAGACAATTTTGGGAGTCGTGGACTTCGACCAGCTTCAAAAATAGTTGGTGAAGGCGTTGAGGAAGAGCCACTTGGGAAACTTGTTGTAGAGGATGCACCACCATGTGTTGTATCATTCCACATAAGGAGGTAGAGAATTGTGGTTGAGAATGTCCTCAGTGGGGGCACCAAAAATGAGGGCTGAAATGATGAACGGGTTGCCTCTTACCCATCCAACCTCCAATCCTCACTAAGAGAACTAAAGAGGGGCACCACCTAGCCAGAGGGAGAATGGGCTAGGACATCCATTTTCTCAAAGAGAATCAAGAGAACCAAGACACAAATTTACAAGAGAGAATATATGTACTAGACACCATATTGAAATATAAGAGAGAGAGAGAGAGAGAGAGAGAGGAGAGGAGAGGGAGACAAGAGGAGAAGAGGTAGAAGAAGCTTGCCATTATGCTACATGGAATGAGAAGATGAGAAGAGAGGGAGATAATAGGAGAAGAGGTAGAGGAAGCTTGCCATTATGCTACATAATAAAAGAACTCGCTCATAGCTTCCCTCAAAGAGATTAGGGTATTCTAGAATGCTCTCATGGACTTGTCATTGGCCTTCTCTCCTTCTTCATCTCCATGGGCTCTTTATATAGCCTCCATGAGGGATTAGATTAAGCTAATCTTCTTGATTAACATAATCCTAGATGATGTATGGCATCTTTGAAAATATGGAGCATAGTGAATGGGACAAGTCCCCACCTTGGTCATCATGCAAGAAGCCAAGGGTGATGGTAGACAAAATAGAGAAATGGAGCTAGATTACAAGAGGTGGATGCCCAAAGCACATTATTATAATATATTTACAAGAAGGATAGAGTGGAAAGTTGGTGTGGTGAAAGAGAGAAGAAAATTGCATGTAGCCAGCAGTCTGCGCCTTCGTAACTTCAAATCCGTGAGGAATTTGAAAAAAGTTTTTTCTGCAACTTTGTAGACCAGGTCGAAACCGAACGGCGGAATTTTCTTGAAATTCGCTTTTTCTTGGGAGTTATTGAGATTATAAAAAACGGCTTCTAAAAGTTGCTTTGACTTTAGTCCCCCATATGTATATAAATACATATAAGCATGTGACAAAAGGGGTCCATGCTTGTAAGCTTTTGTGCAAGATCCAAATGACACCATGATGTGGATATTGACTTGTGTGCTAGGGTGAGGTGTCCTCTAATGATGGTGATAGATTCCAAATCTTAGTGATGCAGACAGAGCCCATGTGTAGTTGGAGGCTAGTCCTTTGAAAAATCTATGCATTCACTCAACTCCTAGGTGTAATCCATTTTCATCTTCACTAAGATAACCATCCCTTTGACCCTTTACATTGACATGCCTTCTAAGAACTTGTTCCCCCCATTTGCTAGAGTTATCGTAATCGAGAAGCAATGTAGCATACCTAGTGCTTGAAGAGTAAACCCAAAGTGATATGGTAAGCTCTTGATAGGGGCTTTGGCCAAAATTTTGTGGTAATAATCCGGGTTGTAAAAAACCTGGATCAATAATCATCAAAATCATTTAAAATGTAGTCTCCACCATTATCATTGAGAAGTTTCTTAATGCGACAAACAATATAAAGTTTTGCATTTTTTTTATATTTCTTAAAAGGTAATAAAGCTTCTGATTTTGTGTCACAAGAGAAAAACAATGATGTATCTTGTGAAGTCATCAATAAAAGTCATGAAATATTGATATTGAGATTTCGATGGAGGAAAAGGTCCACAACTATCAGTATGAATAAGATCAAGAAAATCTCTAGAATGAGTTGTAGTGGAAATGGAAAAAGGTTTATGAAAATGCTTTCCAAGTGCACAACATTTGCAAATACCCATGTGAGGACGAGTTTTGAATTCTATACCTTGAACAAGGTCACGCCAATAAAGATCGACAAGCTTAGAAAAATCAAAATGAACAAAGTGATGATGCCATATTTTACTGTTAAGATTGCCAAGAGCTGTAAGAATATTTGCAACATCTTCATTTAAAGATAACTCAAAAAGATTACCATTTCGAGGAGCGACAACTATAGTTTGGATGTCTTTCTCAATGCAACACTTGGTATGGTCAAAATCGACAAAGAAACCAAGATCCACAAGTCTTGCAATTGAAAGAAGATTCCTTTGTAGATCTAGGACATGTAAAACTCCACATAGAATTCTTGTTGAAGAAAGAGTATCGAGATATAAATCACCTATATCTTTGATTTGACAGGTTGTGTCATCAGCAAGATAAATCAATTTCTTAACAGGAATAGAATGATAATTATGTGACCATTGGGACTGATATATCATATTTCCCATAGCACCAAAATCAATAATAAAAAGAGATCCATCACGAACATGAAGTATCCTTTCTAGAGAGATAGAATAACTCACACAATTTACTTCTTCAGTAGTGTTGTCATGTGTAGCAGCACATGCTCTATTAGAATCTGAATCAAAATGCCTCTTGAAACATAGATGGGTTGAATGATCACTCTTTTTGCAATAGTCACAAGGAGAATAATCTCTGGATAAACATGGTTGTTTATTTGTAATACCATGTTCTTCATCATATTGTTTTGCCTAGCAATCATCTGTAGTGTGACCAGTTCTACTGCAATAAAACAATGTCTATTAGTAGGAAACTTGAGATGAGAGAAGCTACCACCACAATGACTCCTGCATGTAAAGTGTGGAAAGGGATGCCTTCTTCGAGCAAGTAAGCTTGGTCGATTTGTTCTGATTATGTGTCCTCTTGTGAGATCATAGTTATTTTTTGACTTATGTATCGTCGTTCATGTCGTTGTGAATATTCAATCAAAGATATACAAGCTTGATCAACATTGATCCCATCTTTGTTAGATAATATGCTAACAATATTATCATAAGTAGGATCCTTTACAATATCAAGAAGCTGTATCAGCAATTGCTTTCGTGGAATGGCATCACTAATAGTAGCAAACTAATAGATAATATTCTTGAATGATTCGATATGTGTTGTCATAGAAGTTTTGATGTTGTATTGTAACTCAGTGAGCTGTCCACAAAGATAAAGTATTTATGTAATAGATTTCTTCTCAAAATTTGCTATCAAATACTCCCATATAGCTTGTGAGGTTGAAAGATTACATACATCAAGCATAAGAGATTCTTGAAGAGCATAAAGAATATACCGATGAGCTACTTTGTCGCATTTGACCCACTCACTATAAACAGTTTGCCATTCTTCAAAGATAGGTCCTTCAATAAGGGTATTAGCATGAGCCTAATCAATTGGTTGAGGCGAACATTCATAATTACTTGGAACAATATCATGCAAGTTGTCACCTTCAAGGATTAGCAACATCTTTACTCTCCATCCAAGGAATCCTTGTCCTTGAAATTGAGGGACATAACATTATCCAAAAGGAAATATGTTGACAATTATAGAATTTGACATACCTTCCTGAGAGAATACATACAATATGAGATCACAAAATTTGCACACCATATATGAAATGATGACGAAAGTACAACACAACAAGTCGTACTTAGAAGTGCTATAAAGAAAGATGTTTAGTTCAAAAATCATACTCCAAAAGAAAGAGACCCAAGAAAGACGAAAGGTGGGCAAGAATTAAGTGACCCAGAATAGACAAAACGTGTGCAAGAATAAATCGGCCCAACATAGACAAGAAATATAAACAAAGATCAAAGCGTTATCGCTTTGCTTTTTGGCTAAGAATAGATGATGATTTGGCTAATTTTTGTAGAAACTCGAGAGTGAGTAAATGTGATGAAACCTATGTCATCGTAGAAGTCTACACTAAAAGTTGTTGTCCTATTTGTTTTCTTATTTCAAGTCCAGGTTTACCTGAACTAACATAACTCTTGACATAAAACTCCAAATTGAGAAGGGATTTGCTAGGAAGAAAGCGTGTGAATCCTAACACATCAGGAAAACCTAGTTTCTTGAGAAATGCATTTCCTTAAGAGTTTCCTAAATAGAAACTTTTAGGATGTCCAAGCAAGACATATCTACAACTCAACATATCTGCAATCCAAATGATGATCGAGTGAACTTTTTCTATGCTTAAAATTCATAACATAAGATGCTCATAACATACACAATACATCAAATTTAAGCATGAAAAGAACATGAATCAAGAATTGTAGAGATACTATGTAGATATACTACATGATTGTCTTTTTCAAGGATTTGGTTGTAGTTAATTGTGATAGCTCTGATGCCATGTTGAGATGTAGAGAGAAAATATATGTAGAGATGTTGTCAAGCATTTTTTTGAAAACTAAAAACCCCTAGAAAAGCTATAGATAAGTTGAATTTTTGATAGGTTAGTTGTTTGCGTGGCTATTTGTTTTGTCATTTCATAGTTGGATTTTCTGCATTTGTCTAGCTTAGGAATTATTTTTGTTATTTTGTTTGAATTTTTTGAGTGTGAAAACTTGATAGCCTAGTCGAGATTGGTTTTTTTTTTGTCAAGTTGGAGCTAAAGTTTGTTGTAGCTGTGGAACATCTTGAAATAGGTATGTTTTATGGCTGATGCTCTTACACATCACGGGGTTTGTGGGTTCACAAGCACTTCACATTGCACTTGCTGATTACAATGTCCTCGAGGGTCATCTCCTGATTTTTATCAAATACTTCCATGCCATGGGTTGGGTTGATGCATGTTTTACACCATCATTAACCACTAGCACAACATGAGGCCCTACAGCTATATGTAGTAAATATTAGTTGCATGCGCACTTGAGAAAGCATCATGCACTGCTATTGCACGCACAAGAGTTAGGATATTCATCACCAAGTTAGGAACCTTTGGATGAGTTGGAAAAGGTGGTTGTGTGAGTTTGTGGGTCGTGAAGAACGCCGTCAATTGTGAGATGGGTTGTTTTCTTAGTCGAAATCATGAGGACCATATTTTTATTGAGAGTAAGTGTGAGATTATGGATGGATGGAGCGAAGTACAATATTTTCTTGTTGAGTAATGAGAGATGAGGCTAAGGATTTAATCTAATAAAGAAAATGTGTTTGCATTTTGCATGAGGTAGCACACATATAGATAGGCTAGGTACTATTTTTCCAATGCATCCATCTTTTTGTGTGGAACATCGCTTATTTGATGGCATAACATGTGTTCAATATTGCGTCTAATATCAAATCATGTTTGATTGAGCATGGCGTACATTTTCAAAGCATGTTCTCTAGGACACAATGCATGAACAAAGGCAAGTACATCTAAAGCAACAAAAATAGTTTCCAAAGACTCAAAGGGTGTGAACATCATATCATGATGGAGTTTATGGAAGAAGGCATGTGGAGAATTATATGAATAAGTCACAATACACAAGGGATAGCTTAATCTAGTGATGGCACAACATGGTGAAGTTATATGAGCAAGACTAGAAAGTTATTAGAAAAAGCAAAGAAGGAAAGGAGACAGTAATTGTGAATTCCATAAGTGGAGCTACTTGGAATGCTATCGAAAATGTTCCAAGTAGCTTGAGAAAGAGCTACAAAAATAGTTTCCAAAGACTCAAAGGCTGTGAACATCATATCATAAAGAATTTTATGGAAGAAGGCATGCGGAGAATTATATGAATAAGTCACAATACACAAGGGATAGCTTAATCTAGTGATGGCACAACGTGATGAAGTTATATGAGCAAGAGTAGAAAGTTATTAGAAAAAGCAAAGAAGGAAAGGAGACAATAATTGTGAATTCCATAAGTGGAGCTACTCGAAAAATAAAACGCTTTGTTGAAAATTTGCAAGAAGAGGTGAGAACAAATTTGGAAATTAAGGAACTGAGTACCTTTGAGGAACCTGTAATGATTGCTATAGAAAAAGAGAGAAATTTTAAGAATATAAGAAAAAGAGAGCCATATACAACACCTAACATTGAAAATAGAGATCAAATTTAGCAAGGGGATGGACAAATTATCAGATTTTAGCAAGACAAAATACTCAATTAGCTCCGAGGTTGAGGATCAATTGTCAGAACAAATGCAAAATATGAGATCAAGAGCTTTGAGAGGAAGACCTTGGGGAAGAGAAAGTGCAGGACTTGTAGGGCAAACTAGTCAAGAAAATTTAGAAAGTGGAAGAGAAGGAAATGGGAGAGTATATTTTCAAAGACCAATGGTGACTTGCTTTTATTGTGGAGAGATAAGGCATGTAAGCACAAATTGTCCTTATCCACCTACAGCAAGAGGGAATATGTATCCTTTACCTCAAAACCTTCCAAATAGACAAAAATAATTTTAGGATAGAAATAAAAACTAATTTTACATCTCAAGTTCCTAGGTTGAGTGAAGAAGAGAAAGAAAAAAGTGACATTACTTGTATTCTTCTAGAAAATTAGAGTGAGAAAAAGAAAATTGTTGATGTAATGCCTATAATAAAAAGAAGGAGAGATGCTGAGAGAGATGAATCTGAAACTAGTAAAACTGGTGAGGAAAGAGGAAGAAAAACAAAGAGAGGAGAGAAGAGAGAGAAGAGAGAGAGAAGAAAGAAGAAAATAAATCGAGAGCACCTAGAAAACATTATCATGCTTCTGATATTCCTTTGGGAGAAGGAGAGAGTGACTATGACATTAAAAGAGATATGATGGGTAAGAAATCTTATATATATTTTGCTTAGTTGATGGAGTTATGCCCTAAGATGAGAGGATAGTGAAAGAAATTAGTGAATCCCAAGTTCAAGGGAAAAAAGAAAGGAACAATGAGAGTTTTGAGTGTAGAATAATTGCCTGATATTTGTCCTATTATTGATGCTTAGTATAAGAATTAGAATATAAGTGAAGCATATATTGATAGAGGAGCACAAATTAGTGTCATTACTCAAACTTGTGTAGAGCAGTTTTGACTTCGAATTGTTGAGGGATCAAGGTTTCGAATCAGGCTTGCTAATCATGCTAAAGTGAGGTGTCTAGATATTATTCTAAATTTGAAAGTCAAGGTGTATGCACCGTCTATGAAAATTGATTATCATGTTATGCCAACGGGGTTGGGAGCTTTTCCTCTTATATTGGGTAGACCTTGGCTTAGGAAGACAGATGCAATACAAGATTGGGGAAAAGGAATCATAACAATTTATGACCATAGAGGAGTAGCAAAGAAGTTTGATATGGCTTTGAGAAAATAACAGGTAAATGAGGATGATAGTGAAGAAGAAGAAGAGGAGGAAGAGAGTGATAGTTTTGAAGAAGATGATAGTGAGGATGAGATTTCAGAAAGTGATTTTGATCGGGAGGTGTCACCTATTGCAGTTGAGTTAGTTAATCTTGAGAGAGATGGGGCGAAATAAGAGAATCGAGAAAGTCTTGATGAAAGAACCTAGTGTTTGAGAGAAAAAGAGAGAATTGAGGAGGATTTTTTGAGTTTTTTAGAAGACCATGAGGGGGAGGGCTTAGAAATTGTAAGGTTTATTGATGAAGTTAAGGTTTTGGACTTGTTGCCTAATGAGGTTGTTGATATTTGTAGTGAGTTTTTGGATGTAGGTGTTGATCAGAGTATTGAGGTTATGGATTTTGACTCTTGTTTTGGTGTTGGTGTTGTTGACTCTGATAAGACTTGTGATTGGTTGATGATGGTTTGAATAGCCCTAGAGAGGCTTTTGTTTGTGGTGTTGTTTTGAGTAGACCTAACCTCATGCTTCCTGATAGCTGTGTGGATGACCGGTTGATTTAGGCAACAATGACGAAGAGAAAACTTCATATGATAGCCTTTCAATTTTTGTGAGCTCTCGAGAAATTTTGAATGAGGTTTGTGATGATTCCGATTAGGGTTGTGAGGATCCTAAGAGTGACACTAATGAGAATGTGAAAGGAAATTTGAGTAAGGCTTTGAAAAGGATTGAAATTTGAGGGAAGAAAGAACTAACACTAAGGGAAAAGAGTTTGAAAAAGATTATGAGGTTGAAGCTGAAGAAATTTGGATAATAGGGTGTTTGGATAAGGACTATGACCCTAATGTGTTGCCTAGTGTTTCTATTTGTGATTCTTGTGAAAAGTTTCTTAAGTTTAATTTTGAGAATGCTATGGAAAGGGTTAGTAATTGTGGTTGTGGAATTGAAGAGTTGGAGTCTTGTTTGTTTGAAGAGATGGGTAGTTTGGATGGGTATCTAGAAGAGGTCCCAAGTTCTGATGGGTTTAGTCAAGAGATGATTCAATTTGATGTGAATGAGGGTGTATTTGGATGTATTGTAGTGATGGAAGATGTTTTCTAGTTTTTTATGGTTGGTTGGATGAAAGGGTTGAAACCTTGTTCCAAAACTCTAGAATTGTCATGTTTTCCTTCTGGGAGGATGGGAGGGGTATGTGGATTGTTGTAAATGATGAGTTTACCATTGATTTTGGAAATTTGTTGATTTTAAAGAGAAATGTGTGGATGATTTTTATGTGTTCATTGAGGAGTTGCTTGAGAGCGATGTGATATTGATTTGCTTGAATTTTGCATTTGTTGAAAGGCTTGTGGATAGAATGTTGGATTCGATTTCTTATTGGCTCATAAATATTGCATCATTTTATGAAAACAAATGTTGCGCATGAATGCTTGTAGACTAGGGGGAGGGCTAATTATGTCAAGCATTTTTGCGAGAGTTGAAAACTCCTAGAAAAACAATAGATAGGTTGGATTTTTGTTAGGTTAGTTGTTTACGTGGCTATTTGTTTCGTCGTTTCATAGTTGGATTTTCTGTGTTTATCTGGCTTAGGAATTATTTTTGTTATTATTTTTTAATTTCTTGAGTGTGAAAACTTGATAGCCTTGGTTGAGATTGGTTTCTTTTTTGTCAAGTTAGAGCTAAAGTTTGTTGGCAGCTATGGAACATCTTGAAACAAGTATGTTTTTTTACTAATACTCTTGCACATCACGAGGATTGTGGGTTCACAAGTACTTCATGTTACACTTGTCACTTACACTACACTTGGGGGTTGTCTCTTGATTTTTATCAAATACTTTCATGCCATGGGTTGGGTTGATCCACGTTTTGCACCATCGTTGAGCACTAGCACATCATGAGGCTCGTTATAGCTATATGCAATAAATCTTTAATTGTATGTGCACTTGAGGGAGCACCTTTCATTGTGTGCACATTGTTTATTGCACACACAAGAGTTAGGATAATCATCACCGAGTTAGGGACCTCTAGATGAGCGGAAAAGGTTGTTGGATGAGTTTGAGGGTCGTGAAGGACATCACTGGTTGTGAGATGGGTTTTTTTCTTGGTCGAAATCATGAGGACCATATTTTTATTAAGAGTAACTATGAGATTATGGGTGGGTGGAGCGGAGTACAATATTTTCTTGTGGAGTGATGAGAGGTGAGGTTAAGGATTTAATATAATTAAGGAATTGTGTTTGCATTTTGCACGATGCACGTGCACATCTAGATAGGCTAGGCATTATTTTTCCAATGCATCCATCTTTTTATGTGGAACATAGGTTGTTTAATGGCATAACATGTGTTTGCTATTACATCTTCTCTCAAATCATGTTTGATTAAGCATGGCATACATTTTCAAAGCATGTTCTCTAGGACATAATGCATGAACAAAGGCAAGTACATCTAAAGCAACAAAAATAGTTTTCGAAGACTCAAACAGTATGAACATCATATCATAATGGAGTTTATGGAAGAAGGCATGTGGAGAATTATATGAATAAGTCACAATACACAAGGGATGGCTTAATCTAGTGATGGCACAACACGGTGAAGTTATATGAGCAAGACTAGAAAGTTATTAGAAAAAGCAAAGAAGAAAAGGAGACAGTATTTGTGAATTCCATAAGTGGAGCTACTCGGAATGCTATCTAGACCAGAAGCTTGTCAAATGAAGACATGGAAGAACTTGTGGCTTGCCTAACTTGGGGTTTGGATTATGATAAAATCTGAGGATACAAAGGGCCATTCCCTTATTTTGTTCTTTTGCTCCTAATAACAATAGGCACACTGAAGACAAAAGTTTTTTATTCTTTGCATGTTGGATTTTCAAGTCGGCTCGAGTTTGTCATCATCGACTTAAACAGTTTTATCTAATGTGCTAAGGGGATTTGGTTCACTCCATCGAACAGGCAAGTGTGGAAGTCCTGCACAAGATTAGGCTACTCAAGTAGTTGAAAGCTCGGAGTTTTCTGTCTAGCTTGTTCGTAGAGCTAAAGTGGGATTTAGCACTATGTTAGTGAGTGTGGATGATTAAACAAAATTAGGCACATTAAAAAGAAAATGACTATTTGAGTGCTAGTGCTGCAAAGAAAATTTATCATAATGATGATGGAAGTAGGCCATTAATATTCAAGCTAAAGTTAACATTGATAGCAATAGAATTGGTAGCTATAATGCGGTCCCTTGGCCTTAAGGCCAATGGTGGTGAGCAATTGCAATTGCTATTATGTAAGGCAGGTGATGACTACAATGTCGATTTTCATGGAGGCAAGCAGAACTTGAATTCTGAGATGAAGCTTCATAGTCTAGTAGTGTGATATTTGTTGTTGTGAAGATTGATGCGATCGAGTCAGAGATGAAGCATGGTGGACTATGTGGTACACTGGAAAGAATCTTTAGACAACCTAGACACAAAAATAATGTTTCCTTAGCAGTGATATACTCGTAAATGGCTATGTTGTTACACTCCTATTATGAGCCAACCTTTATTTGTGAATTAGAATATGAAGGAAACTTATGAATAGAGATGGAGGAAGCTAACTAGGATGTAGATCGCTCTCGGGAAGCTTGAGAAGAAGGCTTGTACAAAAGGCGGCATCAGAAAAATAAAGATGAAGGATCGACATATCATCTAATGAAAAGGCAGAGTCAAATAACTTTGTTCATAGAATTCATCATTTATGCAACAAAATTTGTTACTTCCTATGGTAAAATCCACATACACCAACGCCAATGGTGTCTTCATGGTGGTAAGGTCCTTGCTTTCAATTTCTAAAACTAAAACTAATCATAGCCAAATTATAAGTCTCCCAATGGGTATACTGCTCTACTAGCAAAGGCCTCTACAAACCCATCAACAATAGGACCTAGTCCTACATTCCTGATAGTCACTTTATTGATTGAGTACATATCCTACAAACCTCCAAGTCCCATTTTTATTGGGCATTGTGAACCACCTGTTTGAGTAAGGAGCTGAGGAAGGCTCTAGAATTCCCATATTTATCATTTCATTCAAAAGATCAATCAAGTTCTACAAATGAGCTTTTAGCAATAGAATTGGCTACAAGTGCCATGGTGCATGTGGAAAAGTAAAAATCACCATAGGAGCAACTATGCATAGATCCACATAGCCAATCTTATGTGGTTGAAATGCAAAAGCTTTGCCATGCCTAAACAATGTCTCCTCAAAACATCACTTCTTTGCAAGCAAAAGGAACTCATCACATTGAAATTTCAACTCTTTGAGAGAATCTATAGTAAACATGTGACCAATCTTCTTTGGATCCTATACTTCATGTTGACCTTAGGTTCAACCTTGACATCTAAGCATGGAACTTCTTGCATCGCAAAATCAGTTATCACCTAGTACATGTCCAAAGAACACACCTCTATCATACTATTTTCATATTTTTACTCAGGTTTCAACATAGCTAAAATTTCAGCCAATGCACACATATAAGACAATCCATTATACATGCCAAGAATACATTTATTTGCATCCAATAATTCATGGCCTTTCATATCCTTTTTAGCCTTTAAAAAATATTTCTTTCTAGGCTGTTCATGGTCTTGACCCTTTGTAGCCCGTGTCCTCCATCCATGATCAACATCTAATGGCCATCTACCATTCTCACACAAGCTCCAAACCATGACATTGATTTCCAAACCATGATGAGAGAGCAATATAATGAGTTTCAGGATCCCCAACCTTGACTGCTATATCTGTAGTTGCACTAGCCCAATGATTGCATGTGTAATGACTCCAAGGTCTCATATCTAAGCCTCCTCATCTGTGTAATGCATCAGTCACACACCTCCCTTTGTGTATTATACAAATTAATACTTTTTATCCATAACAATTGGTTATTATAACATTTGTATCATCGTCATCATGAACTATATGAATACCTTGTAATCTAGGCTCTTCTTCACCCGTGCATCACAGCATATGTCAGTTCTCCAACAAACTACCTCTTTCCTGAATCCAGGCTGTTTAAGTCACAGATCAACCCTTTTCTTCCATCCTTGCAAACTTCAATTGCAAGTCACACATGCCCTTAACCAATTCATCCATTCCATCTTTTACTAGAGTAGTTGTAGAAACAGGTTGCTTTATTGCATGCTTTATGACATTGCTAGTGGCCAAAGGCATAGGACATTGACATGCATCATAGCCCATCTTTGTTGTCTCTTAATAAGCATAGAGATAACATCCTTAACATTGTGCCACTTTGTTTTTTAAACCTTATTCAATATTCATCTTTAGGAAGCTCTTCCAACCTCAATTGCAAGGAAGAATATGTAGCTTGTAGAAACAATTAGATCTTCTTTGATTTCAACAACCTATTTCTCTGCAGTTTCCAACTAGCAAAATATGCACTTAAACTTAGGAAAAAGCTTAGTAGAGTAGCAAGACCATTATTAGGCTTTGTGTAACCCACTGAGTCCCACTCCATGAAAGTTCTCCTAGTCCTCAAAGTTGTATCCTCAATGAAAGACTCTTCCTTTAGAGCTTTCTTAAATCCATCCCATCCTATATCTTTTGCATAAATTTCATTTATGCACAGCTTCAACTCAAGTATTGTAAAGCCGTACAAAATACTAGCTTGTCCTATACAAAAGTATCCCATAGAAATCCATATTCTTAGCATAAATCTTTAGGTTGTTTGAAATAATCCAACCACCAATAATTTAATATGGTTTTCTTTAGCCTGCAAAAATTTGGTTGCAATAAATTTATACTTAACAATAGAGTCCAGCTATTGTCATTATTAATGTTGCTGCAAGTACACAATACAAGTCTATGATAACTACCTTACATCATCTAAAGGACCTATAGCCATATCCCATTCTGCAAAAATTTTATGTAGGCCTTTCACATCTAGTTCACCAAGGATGTCAAGAGATTTGTTGTATCTAGCCAAAAACCACCAAGGTTTTGGCAAAAAGAGATTACTAAAGAGAGATAACAAGTTCTGCTGAAGATGAAAGAAAGAAGCAACATGAACACAAGAAATAAAGAAAACCCAAATGTAGATTATATTTATCGTGATATAGCTTTGACTCACATTTAATACAACATATACATCCACTTGAAGATAATAGTTTTGAGGCTATAGCTCAAAGAAAATCCAAATTAACTTAGACCAAAAGATTCAATGATTGCTATATATAATTCCTAGCACAAAACAATGTATATTTTACCTAAAAACAGGCACTCTAATATACATAGAATAGTCCAAGTTCAAAACATCCCACACAAATTGAAATACCTATCATCTTGAAGCTTCAAAAAGGCTCTTTTCTCTACCCAAAATCCCTATTTTGTTTCAGCTAGAGTAGAGGAATAGGTCAACCTCAAATCTCTCCACAATATGCCTCTAATCTAGGCACTCCCAAGCAATAGGTTGTATTTGAATCATGATATTGCAATTCTCTATAAGAAAACTCATTGTGTTAGGGTTATGAATTGAAGAGGCATTAGAATTAATATTTCATCTTTTTTGTAAAAAAAGCTAGTATAAGGGATGATGCATTATGAACTCTCATGTAATTATCATGTACCCAAATAAGAGCTAGGTCTAACTATCTTAAGATAACCTTGGCATTACCTTGACGGTTGTACTTGGAGAAATCCATTCATTTAGAGAATTGACCCCAGTAGTAGAATATCATGTTCTCAACTTGAAATATATTATCTTCTTTATGGGATTTAAGATGGAATTGCTTAAAGAGATGTCAAGTCTACAAACTTGAAAGATCTTCCTCCAAGATTCCATCATATGGGAAAGACTACTATAACCCTAAAACTTGAAAGGTGTAGGTAGTTATTAAAGGCGTAGTATTGAAGAGGGTTTGGCAAAGACAACATCGATGATGCTGTTGCAATTGCCTTGTAGATATTGAGGGTTTTTGGGTATTGTTAAGAAGATGGGACATCCATACAAGGCAATCATCAAGGCCTTGAAGAATCCTTTTGAAAGCTGTACGCTTGCTTACTTTATTACTACAATATTATAATGTGTTCCAATTTAAACAAAAAGATTCACTAAATAAATGAATAATATGGATTAATGACTTTTAACCCCTCAATATCATAGACCTTGACCTTTCCATTGGCATGAATCTTCATAACTTTTCATTCAAATAAAGAGGAACTTAAAACCTTAACCTATCCAAATGTTTCACAATAACCATTAGTTGAATAAAAGAATAAAAGAGACAAGTGACTCTTAATGACAAAAGAAAATGAATAAGTATTAAGCACACTAATAAAAGCCTATATGCATAAAGATGGTTGATCTTGCATTTAGAAATGAATTGTGCATCTTTTTATACCTTCTTAATGGGGAATCTTGTTGTACCTCTCATTCACATCTTTTGCACATGTTTGGCACTACTTTCATTCTTGGCACCTATAACTTGTGAGCTTGTCAACCCATTACACAAGCTCATGGGATATCCTTTTCCCTTACTACCCCTCCAATCACTAGATAAGATAATATATCACTTTAAACAAATGGAAATCATTAAAAAATGAAAAGAAGAGATGACTTTAGAATTTGAAGCAACAACATGGCAAAATATAGCCATTGGCAACTCGAATTGCACAAGTAGAGCAATCAATCTCACATCATAGGTGCCAAGCAACAAGTTGTAGGATGCCATGCAAGCACAATGTTGCATTGAATTCGAAGGAAAATCCATGGTACAATGAGATGAGTAGGTGAGTAAACAAGGCATGTATGATGTGCTTGAAGGGGCCCTCATTCCTAGCACAAACCTCCACAAATGACTCCATTGGCTTTGGATGGTAAAAAGGGACCTTACTTTTGGATATGTTTAGTGGACATATGCTATTGATCTAGTGTTTGCTGATGCACATAGGGCTATCTACAAGCCATTCTATTCATACCTTGCATCATTGTTGTGAAAGCTTCTTAACAAGGGAAATTCATCCTCTTTCGTTAGAATATGATTTTTTATTGGCACGTACATAAAAAACACAACAAATCAAAGAAATAGAGCTCCTAGATTTGACTTAGCCCTATAGTTTGTAAGATTTTTACAATGTGAATTGGGGGTAGAGAAAACCCCCTGCATCCCAACACTAAGCCATGTGATTGCATGCATTGGGGTTCCAATCCCCTTAGTGTGACATGGCTCTTAATTTGGATGTAAATCTCATTGTGCCTTTGTTGTGTTAAAATGTTTTATTGACCATTTGATGATGAGAGGAGGTGGCCAAGACCGGGGCTAAACATGCCATGGTAGTGGATACGCCACACCCTAAAGTGGTGAGAGTTGAACTAGCCATGTCCACATAGCTAGCGCCACATCATTAGACATGCCGTAGAGACAATCAAACATTATAAGAGGGGTTTCCTACGATGAGTTTGAAAAGGGACGTGAAAAGGGCATGAAAGTTTCAAGCACATTGTAGGAGTTTTGAATGCACCTTCCCACATCGTTAACAACTACTAGGGTGACTAGTGGAATCATTAATGCATGTGCTAGCATTGGGCGAGGGCAACTAAACAAGGGTCCATGACATGAAGATGAAGTTATCATGCTTTCTACTTAAATTTTGCTCGCAAAAATTTCACAAACGGAATGAAGTTCCCTATTTTCATGGGATTCCTTCCCAAACTCACCATGGGAAAGGAAGCGATTAAACAATATTTGCACTTGTAGCTTTCCAAGCTCATTCTGACAAAGCCCTCCTTGTTAGTCACACTATCTACTTGGTATGGAATGGGAATGAGTTTCATATCCTTATGAGTTGGGCACGAATATGAGTCCTAGATGAGGCAAATATCTATCAATCGCTTGAAAACTATGGGCAAATATGCACTACGCACACATTCGGATGAGAAATCGGTTCACCCTTCATCTATACTATTAGTTAAGGAAAGGCACGGGGCGGGTGCCACATGGCAGCCCCCCACCTCCCCCACAAAAAACAAAGAGAACGCAGGGACGGGTGCCACGTGTCCAGCACCCGCCCCCCGCAAAAATTGCGCCCGCGAGCCTAGGCACGGAATACGATCTCTTCCAATAATCTATACTATTAGTTAAGGAAAAGTGGGGGGTGAGTGCCACGTGGCAGCTCCCCACCTCCCCCACAAAAAACAAAGAGAACACGGGGGCGGGTGCCACGCGTCCAGCGCCCGCCCCCCCCCCCCCCCCCCCGAAAAATTGTGCCCGCGAGCCTAGGCGCGGAATAGGATCTCTTCCAATAATCTTCTGCCGTCTACGTGGCACCAGCAGTGTCCACGTGGCTGGTACACGTCAGCATAACAGGGCCCACATGGACAGACACACACTCAAAAGTCGAGAGCAGTTGCAACTTTGCAAGTGAAAGCAAATACCTCGGCAGTTGTATTAATATTTACTCGTTTCGAAAAGCCCTCTCTGATGGCAGATGATCATGGACAGCAACGCGGGACTGCTGCAGCAACAGCAGAAGAAGAGAATGATCGGCTGCAGCCAGCCGCAGAAGAACAACCTCGTGCAATCACCTTCATCACGTTGCATTGCAAATGCGGCAAGGACACTTTCTCCGTTCCCCTCCCCGAGGACGCCACCATCCAAACTCTCAAAGAGAAGCTGCATGCCTTATCTGGCGTGCTTCCTCGCCTGCAGAAGATCATCTTTAAAGGTTCTGGTTCCTCTTACGTTCCGCATATTTTTGACTTTGCCTTTGTAGATTCGAAGCAATTCTCATATCGCAAATTTAGGCTCTGTCATTCTGCATTGCTTTTCCTGAGAGCGGTTATCTTGCACCTTTGGTTTCAAATGACTGTCGAATCAGGTCATTTGTTCTCATAAGGAATTTGACCCCGATAGTTGGTTTTTCTTGTTCGGTCGTTTGATAATCTTCGCGGATGATTTTACTTCGTAAAACCTTGACAAATTTTCAGGATGCCTTTCCATGTCAATAGTTGTTCTCGATTTCATGACAATGGCATCATATCTACGGCCTAGATTCTTTTGGTAATTTCTTGAAATCGATGTTAAAGGCAATGATACCCGTATTGGCACATAATAGACAGCCCTTTTCTTCACACATGGACTTTACTCTGCTCTGTCAGCTGGGATGACGGTGCTTTGTGGATTGTCAATCTCACCAGCCAGTGGCAAAGTTATCGTGCTTCATAGCACATTATAATTTGAGTGTTTCCTTGACTATAATGTACTTTCCAAGTAAACTCATTTTGTCAGCTCAAATTTTGGCGCATCATTGATTGCCAAGCTGATGAGATGTCATGACTAGCTACAGAGTCATTGTACTGTATTTATCTCATATTATAAACTGCCCTGCTTACTCACAGGATAAAAAGTGGAGATGTAGTTTAGGACTTGCCACTTGTTTCTGTTGAAAAATCCTTTAGCGGTAACAGAGTCGAGGTAGTGTGTAAGTTGTAAGCTGTGCAGACACACTCTCTAGTATCAAATTTCCATTTCGTATTTTTGCTCACTTTATATGTACATCCCTCTAATACTGTCACAGAATCATGATAGATTGTGAATTGACTATTACTCGCAGGGACATTCCATTCGACTAGTGCCATGGCACACATCTAATTTATCACTTTCGGACCTTTTGCAGGTAGGATGCTGGATTCAAGCATGTCTTTGAGGGTTGCATCCTTATCAGATGGCAGTAAGTTGATGATGGTTGGCTCTGCAACTGTGAATCAAGGGGTATGCCTTGATCCTTTTGTAACGTAGAAAATGAAGTCATTCTGCTTAATATCTTGAATTACGACCTATCCCTGATAGAGTGATATTGGCAGTTTATATTCTATGTCATAATCTGTTGTCTTTTATTGTGTTTTGGTTGTTGTTGTTGACATTTTGTGTGCAGCTCATATCTGATCACCTGACTCGATTGGGCACTGTCCGCTTTAGGCATCTTTTATGCCACTCATGCCACACATCACACTCTGACCAGGTGGGCCATGTTTCTGGCACCCACTGGTTCAGGTCATCTAGTTTCATTATCATGGCCTATATTTGGCCTTCATGATTGTACTTGCTTCACTCATGCACACTTGGGGCCTTCCAGCCTGGCCAAAGCACAATGTTCATTTCACCATGAAGCTTCTGTGGAAGGTGTTTGCAAGCTGTTTGTGGAATCATGTTGTAGTTTGGACCTGCTTTCTTGTGACAGAAGGTGTCACAGCTGATTGTGTTTGATTGTGCAGCAGCTTTCGGTGCTTCCTTCACCCTTATAGCAATTGTAGCAGCGGGAGGCTGCCATTTGCAGCAGGTTTCAGAGCTGCCCTCTTTGTGGTAGCGTTCCTGACATGACTGATGCCATTCCAGTGCGATTGACATGGTGTACACACAATTCAGGGCAGCAGATGGTTGGGTTTATACTGGTAGCAGCTGTTAGAAGTGTAGCATAGGAACCTTCAGTAAGCAAGGGTGCACACACAATTCAGGGCAGCAGATGGTTGGGTTTATACTGGTAGCAGCTGTTAGAAGTGTAGCATAGGAACCTTGAGTAAGCAAGGGTGCATGAGGGAAGGTGAGGTGTGAATGAGCTGAAGGGCAAGGGAAACCCTAACTCTAGCCCATAGTGAGGCTACATAAACAGCCTGGAGGTTAGTCTCAAATGTAGAGAGAGTGTACCAATTGTACTTGTGAGCAACTTACTAAGCAAGATCTTGTACTTCAGCTCTCTCTCCCTCTTGTGCACACCTCATGCTGTCATTCTAATATTTCAACATGGTATTAGAGACACTCTGATCCAACAAGCTTCCTTCAACTCCATTTCACACTAAGTGCACACGAGTATGTCATTTCCTCATCATACCTCTTCACCTCCATAGCTGCTTGCCATACCCACCTCTGTTGGAGGACTTGGGGAGAGCAAAAGAGAGCATTTTAGCTTAGGACCTCTTCTGAGGATCTCTTCCCTAGCTCAAGATAAAACATCTTGGAGCTTTAAAGTTCAACATTTGGTAGCTAGGAAGCTGGCATTGCTGAAATTTGTAAATCAGGTGCAAATTTCGCAGTGATCAGTTTGGCTCAATGGCGCGACCTGCTGAAGACACTATCAGGGCAGCTTTCATAGGGCATTTGTAGCCCCCTAAGTGGGCTATCTCCACCTCAAAGGGTTTTTGGAAATTCCATCCCTGTTGCTCACACTGAGCCAAACCCTAATTGTGGGTCTTGGTAGCCATGAAAGCTTCATTGCACTATAGGATTTTCTTAAACCCAATCATTATTTTAACTCTAACATTGATTTAATCACTGATTAACCTTCGTTGGAGCTCATTGAAGATCTAAAAGTTGCATCTCAAGGTTGGACATACTTGTTTATTAAGTTCATCAAAAAGCCGGCATATAGTGTGAGATGAATGCTTGTAAGCCTTGATGCTATATTTCTCAGTCATGATCTTATTTCCAATCAATATGTGGAAGATGTTTTATGCTAAATCTCAATCTTGAGGAGATTAGTTTTCACCTTAAGCATATTCATTAAAGTGCTCAATTGTCATCATTCTTCTTGACCTTTGTAAGGCTATGTGTCAGATATAAATTCATAGACCATTTCCATCTCCTCATATAAACTTATTTTGCTTGATTACACATTAGTTGCTTTCAGCCTGTTATTTACTTGGTCTATAATATCATTTCATTTGCTTCCACTCTTAGTGCTTGCCTTGTAAAGGATTGGACATTGCCATGGCTTGTGCAATTGGTAAGACCTTCCTGTCATGGCCTATATTGATGTGAAGCTTCAAATCCGCAAGTTTGATCGGAGAGACTTCCACCCATGGCAGGTGTTAGTAAAATATAAAATGATGGAGAGAGGCTACTGGCCCTTAATGAAAGGGACAAAATCCATTGATCCATCCAACCCTATGGATGTTAAAAACCAACTTGCAATTGCAAAAGAGAAGTGAAATGAGCTTGAGAAATTGTATGGTGCAAGAGGGAAGAATTCCAAAATCTTCCTCAAAATAGAGTTCTTCAGCTTAGATACAAGAAGGGAGAAGACTTGGAAAACTTCATTTCCCACATGAAGGGTTTGATGGCTCAATTAGCTTTAGTTCAAGGTCCAGTTGTTGCTGAAGAAGATGCCATTGCAATACTCTTGAAAGCTGTAAGAAAAGTCTTTTCAACTCTTATCACTACCCTAACAAATGTACCAAATCCTACACTTGAAGGTGTCATTTAGTCTTGTTTGGATGAGGAGAAAAGAAATAAAAAAAGAAGGTAGCATTAGCTCAACATCTAACTTGACAACTGTGAACAACTCTTAGTTCATATTGTGACTACTGAATGCTTCTTTTGTAACAAAAAGGGACATATTGTAAGCAACTACTGGAAAAAATATCCCAACAAGATGAAGTGTAACAAATGTAAATAAACAGGGCATATCACTAGTAAATATTCCAAGTCTCCTGAAGTTCCCAAAGAATTGGAGTCGAACTATGTATCCAAAGCATGTGGACAGACTATTCTAATATTTGTTGTAGCATCTTCTCATAAACATCCTTGTAGCCTGTTTTATAAAGGCATCCAACTGATTCATCGAGGGGCGACACCATTTCCATGTTATGTAATCCAATGCCACCTTGACGTTGAGGGGGGGTGTTAGAAGTGTAGCATAGGAACCCTAAGTAAGCAAGGGTGCATGAGGGAAGGTGAGGTGTGAATGAGTTGAAGGGTAGGGGAAACTCTAACCCTAGCTCACAATGAGGCTATATAAACAGCTTGGAAGTCACTCTCGAATGTAGAGAGAGTGTACCAGTTGTACTTGTGAGCAACTTACTAAGCAAGATATTCTTCTTGAGCTCTCTCTCCCTTTTGTGCACATCTTCTCATGCTATCATTCTGATATTTCAACAGTACTAAGTGACATCATTTACTCCTTGTTTTAGTGTCATTTGCAGCTAATATGATGCAATATCTTTAGGTTTACCCCTCCCAACTTGCAATGTGTATCTAAGTGTTTCTTAGAGTCAGCAAGTGACTGTGTTTTGCAGTCCAACAATAGCGTTTTATCTTGTCAGCATCATTCATCACTCTCCCAGCTATCATTATCAGCTTTCCAGCTAGTTGTCATCATCTTAGCCGTGTTGTCAGCATTTCTACTTGCGTTTTGCAGCTGGTCACACATTCTTGCACTTGGTGATAGGAGATCTAGCTGTGTTTTGCACTTTTTGGTATCCCGGGGATAACTATTGTTGTCTTTCTTGTTGGTACTACATTTGTGTTTGGCCGTTTTCCTATCATTATTGCTGCGTATTGTTCATTAGACATGGCATCCATGTTTAGTTCTAACGTCAAGCTGACTGGACACAACTATAAGATTTAAATGGCTTGTCATACCAATTTTGAAGATTCACTCTCATTGGGGCTTTAGAGTACAGCAAAGGTACTACTCCATTGCCAAAAGAAGAAGATAAAGTTATGGTGTCAAAGTTTCATGCTTGGAACAAGTGTCTTTGGCAACTCCTTGTGTTTGCTGCATGAGCATTATATTATTTAGATTCATTTGCTTCCTTATTCACTGTGCTTATTGTCATTGAGTTATCCTAATCCTAACTATATGCTTTTATTGGTCTGTGCTATTGTTGTATTTGATTGGTGCTTGAGTTTTTGAGCTAGGGTATTTTTCCATAGGGGATTTGGTTGTTGGGATAAAGGCCGGTTTGACCTCCGTGTAAAGTACACGCACATTATTTAGCTGTACATGTGAATGCACCCTTACGTGCCCTAAGTATAAATACATTTTATTCTTTGTGTACCAACACATTGTTGGTACACTCATATCGAATAGTACTTTCACTTTGCTCTCTCTCTCTCTCTCTCTCTTTAGTCTCGTCACACTCTCACGCTCACTCCTCGAACTCCTGCATAGTACAACTGAGCTACAACAATTGGTATCAGAGCCTGCGGTACAAGATCATCAAAGGCGTGTAGGGAGTTGGCTAGAGTTCGTGACCAGGCAGGTGACCACGCTGGTGACTAACGTCACCTGTCTACACCAAGTGACAGCATCTAGTGGGTGGGCAACAGGCGTGTGGCGACCAGCAGGCGTGTGGTGACCAGCACGTGCCACGATTGGTCATGTGCAGGCGACGTTGCAGAAATGCCATGGGCAGTAGGCACACAACGTCAGTGGGCCAACGGGCTGTAGGCGCACGTCAGTGGGTCACCGGCAAGCGCGCTGTTGTCGTGTTGGGGGTTGAAGGTCTTCCACCGGGGTTTAGAGCAGAAGAGGAGTGTGGGATTCAAGGTTAGGAGAAGGAGAAAAGATTGGGGTTTGATAAGATTTGGGTTTTTGAGATGACCTAGTTGAAGAAGAAGATCTCAAGCTTTTTCTTTTAGCGTACATGAATGGAATGAAAGACTTTGTCTTGATCACATCAAATGCATATGCGGATAATAAACTAATACATTTAGGGATAATCTCAGATTTAATCCAAATGCATACTTCGAATGCAAGCTCAAACGGTTTCTATTTCATGAACATGAATGGATAACAACTCCAAGATACAATTATTTTGATGGTAGACTCAATTACATCCAAGACATAGATCAAAAACTCATGAAATGCATTGACAAAGCATAAATTTTACTTCAGCCCTGTTTTAAAACAGTAATTTTCAGCCCATAAGTGAGCTCCAAAAGTGCACATAATCCCAAGAATAAGCTTCTCTAATCATTCACAAATGAAGCCCTGATGTTAAGAGGTCAATATCTTCTCTTACAACCACATAGATCACTTATTTACTCATCAAAATGGACAAGAACAGTGGGCTGCCCTGTTTATGACTGGTTTTTTCAGTCCAAAACAGCCCATACACCTTCAAAATCCTCCCCTTTGCTTGCCCCCAAAGTCACTCAAGTACTTGGGTATAAGACGGGCTTCATTGGACCATGAATATGGTAAAAGAATGAAAGAAGACGTACATAAGAGCATGCTAAATACTTTTTCTTAGGTTTCCCCCTTTTATAGATTGTCATACCACTCATTTTCGTCATACCAAATGGACGGGCAAGAAGACTCTCACCTTCCTTGTTTGTATCTCCTTCTTCAGCTTCAGTTTGCCTTGAGTTTGCATGCTTTGGAGCATGCACCATAGCCCACAGCTCATCCTCCATCTGCCACAGGTATGCAGGCCCGTTTTTTGCGCCGAAAAATGCGGGCTGCATCCTCCTCAGCTCCTACTCTTCAGTTTGACCATTTAGGTCACTTATAAGTCATATAAGACCATTATTTCAGGTCCCACACAAATCTAGTGGACTTTTGGCACTTCTCTTGATTTCCAATCAAATTTTCCTTTTGAACCAATGTGACTTAGCTTGCAAACTGTCAATTATCTCTAATTGATCAAGTTGTGGGTTCCCATAGACTTAATTTTTGTCAGTATATATGGTACAACTGAAAATTGTATGTCAGTTACAAAAGAACTTATGAAACTAAGTGATATCTAAGTCGGTTGTTGGGTAACAATGACTGAATTATGTATGAAAGTTTCTCATGTGAATCCTAATAAAGTTCTTCTGCAAACATAAGAATTCTATGATTTATATTATGAACAAAAAACTCTTTGACATTCACCCCCTCCTAACCTGCACATCCTCCAGCATGTGCCATTTCACAAAATTGCGGGTTAAGGAGGCTCTTCTTCTGACATATCTTCATCTTCATCCTCTAAGTCTTCTTCATCTTTCTTGTCTTCAAGTAGATGGCTCACATCCAAGTCATCAAGCTCATAAGTAGAAGACTCTCTTCGTTTGAAGAGCTTGATACGTTTACCAGCTATTGGTACCTTGACCATGGTCCCATCCATTTCAGCCAAAGTATAAGTAGCATTATCATGTACTACTTTCACCACATATGGTCCAAACCATCGCTTGGCTAACTTCCTATGAGCACTATATTGATTGTCCAGGTTGCTGTCATAGACAATTACCCAATCATTCTCTTGAATAGCTCTTGGACGGAGTCGATGATGCTTGTCAAACCTCTTCTTATTTTTCAATTTTGCTGCCTTCAGCCTTTCAGTGGTTGTCTTGACATCTTCTGGCCTTTTTTCAAGCTGCCTTATGCGCAAAATCAGCAGCTCTTCTCTATTTATGCCTTCATCCCAAGGCAAGATACTCCATGTGACAATAGATTCCTCAATAGGCATAATAGGTGGCTGCTCATATATTAGCTCAGCCGGCATATAACCTGTTGCTGCACTATGGGTAGTTCTATCAGCCCATAACGCGAATGGAAGCATTCTAGGCCATTCTCTCATCTTTCCTCTGCAAGATTTTGCCAATGCTTTGAGAATTGGTTGATGACCTCTTTCACTCTTACCATTGCCTTCAGGATTGTAGGCTGATGTAAGAGAAAGCTTGATTCCCAATTGAGCAAAGAAATGGCGAGCCTCATCGGCATCCAATTCTCCTCTATCAGCAGTTACTTTGGCAACACAGCCATACTTGCAAAATACTTCTTCAAGTAAAAATCTACAAACAGCTTGAGTGGACTTTGTTGTCAAGGCTTTTTCTTCCACTTGATTTGTGAGATTTTCTCTAGCAAGTACTAGATATCTTATGTTCCAAATTCCTGTAGGCATCTGTAATGAATGGATAAAGGAAAGGTAGGCTGAAGCCCAGCTCTATGCTTAACCATAGAGTACATTTGACAAATATGACAAGACTCAACAAAATGCTCAATGTCTTTACACATGTTTTGCCACCAAAATTTCTCTTTTATTTTGGCAAAAGTGCCCCATATGCCTCAATGACCAGCCAATAGGCTTTCATGAAATTCTTGCATGACCTGTCTTTGAGTCTTCTTGTCTCCTAAGACACGAACAGGCGTTCTTCCTTTCTTTTTCGCATGCCTCCAAAGGTAGCCATGTTTGAGAAGAAGCCATAAGCTTTTCTCTTGATTCTCTTGAACTCTTCATTAGTCCAATCTTCCTTCTTTGTCATAGTGCTTAGAAATTGGCCAATTTTTAGGCAATCACGTGCATAATATTCTTCTTTAAAGTGCGAACAAACCAAAACAAAACATTGAGCATGCTGTCTTTCAGCTGCCCACCGTCCTTCCATGGTTGTTTCTTCTTTCTATGCTGCTATAAATTTTGTTACAACAGCTGAACCTGTTGTACTTGCTGTAATTAATGATGTACCTGCATTTTTGACAGCTGAACCATCATTAGGTACAGCTATACTTGCCGTTTTCAGATCTGAACCTGCAATTATAGCATCATTTTTAGCAAATATAGTCTGTGATTCTTCCTCATCCATCATCTCTTCTTCATCCTTATATCTGGCACGTGAAAGCATGTCAGCAACCGGATTATCTCTTCCTGCAATATGTTTCAAATCAGGATTTAAGGAATTAATATAGGCTATCCATCTTAGCATAGCTATGTCGGGAGTGGAGCAGTTGGCAATCATGCCCAAGAGTGGAAGACAATCTGCTTCAACTATTACATGTGCGCCCATGAAGTACTCCCGGTCACATTTCAATGTAGTTACAACTCCCCAAAGTTCGCTTTTAATTTGAGCATACATTCTTTGACGTTCATTAAGAACCTTCGCTCCAAAGCGAATTGCATATCTGTTGCCCTCAAGATCATCTTGACCGACTGCCCATCCTATTCCAATAGGACTTGTGTCCACTGTGAGTATGATAGGTTGACCATTAGAGTAATTAGCCCTCTTTAAGGCGGGGGTAGAAATCAGCAATTTCTTCAATTTCCGAATAGCTTGAGTATGCTCTTTTTCCCATATAAACCTTTGGCCTTTTCTTAGCAGTTGATAAAGATTTTCAGCAACATGAGCGAAATGTGGGATCCAAATAAGATAGAAAACACATGCTCCAAGAAATCTTCTCACCTCCGAAACATTTGTGCATATTTCCCGCATTTTGTTGATAGCATCAATCTTGGTTGGAGAAGGCTTTCGGCCATATGGACCACACATATGCCCTACCACAAGAACTTCTTGGACTCCAAAAACAGATTTAGCACCTGAAAGAGTAAGATGGACTTCTTCTAATTTAGACAAGATTTGAGCATAATCATTAATATGATTGGAAACAAACTTGCGGCATCCAAGCTCATTGCGTTCTTCATTCTTCTCATGAATTTCACATCCTTTGATTGGTACATCATCAAGGAAAGGAAGAGTTAGTTGGGGAATATAATCTCTCAATACTTTATGCATGGCATTCATCATGTGAGCTACTGAATTTGTAGCTCCTTGAGGTAGAGTACACATGCGGACTAAACCAAGAGGCGTATTCATTGTGGTAATGTCTCGGCTCTCCAAAGGAAGTTGAAATTGGTCATAACCCGAATATAAATCACCCATGGAATAAATTGCTCTACCTGCAAAAGCCTCAGCAAATTCATCAACAATTGGCCCCAAACCAACATTTCTAATAGTGACTTTATTTATAGGCTGTAAATCTTGAATGAATCGCAAAGATCCATTCTTCTTAGGCACGGTAAACCATCGGTTGGAATACAGAGCTGAAGATGGCTCCAATATTTGCATCTTTATCTTTTCATTTAAAAGCTTCAGTAACTTAGAAAAATGAGCCCTTGGTACCGGAATTGGTTTAAGATTCCAAGGAACGTGTGGGACCGTGAAAATCACCATTGGTGCCACAACAATTGGATCCACACAGCCAATTTCATGTGGCTGAAATGAAAAAGCTTTTCCATGTTTCTTTAATATCTGCATGAAGATTTGCTTTTCAGCTGGCAAGAGAAAAGAGTCTTCACCAATTTTTAGCTCTTGTAAACTTTCAGCTGTAAATTGGTGACCAATATCTTTGGGATCACGAAGGCTTGGCTGTTTGGATGCCCTTTCTGCCAGTCCTTCACTTTCGGGAGGTAGCGGAGTAGCCACCGGCTTGACCTTCTTGTCAATTGTCTTATACTTTGTTTCTACTCTTACCTCATCCTTGTTTGGCTGTCCAAAAGCTTCTTGATCTGCAAATTCTTGAATTATGTCATAAATATTCAATGTGCATACCTGTATGGACTGATTTCTAGCTTGATTTTCTGCATGAACAGTTGCATGTATTTTAGCTAATGTATCATTATAAATCAGCCCATGAAATAGCCCTGAAATTTTTTCATTTTCAGCCAAAACATCAATTTGCTTCAACTCTCGTTTCACATGACATAAAATGCTTTCTTTCAGCCCTATGCATGGCTGAAAACTGTTTATAACAGCCCACACTGTCGGCCGTAAAAACCTACAAGTCAGCTTTTGGCATAACCCCCTTTACATATGGAGGCAAATTTTTATGACATGAAGCACCGCCATAGCCTCCACTTACAGCAATGCTACCCGAAAACCCTTAAATTCTCGGGCATTAGGAGGTACAGGATGATATCTCAACCGATCTCTATTCCGGTGATGATTTACACATACAATCAAAAATTGGACAGCTTTATCATTATCCTTACTTCTTATCCGAGCATATGATGAACCATCATCAAGGGCCTTTGTCTCCAAACGAGACTCAGAAATAAAAGGTTGACCAAGAATGATAGGATAGCTGCAGGAATCTTGAACAAAGAAATGAAATTCATCTTTTACATTACCAATAGTAACTTGTACATAAGGACATGCCGCATAGAGATCGCCAGAGTAGTTATTGGCTACTTTCATGCGCCATCCTGGGTCCACATCTATGGGCCATCCGCCATTCTCGTAGAGACTTCTTGACCTGACGTTGATTTCCGAGCCATGGTCTATAAGGGCAATGCATGGAGTCTCTCTTTCTCTAATCTTGACAACGGTTTCGGTGGTCGCCCTTGCCCAATGGGTACGGGAGTAGTGACTACTAGGAATAAAATGAGCATCATTCTCTTCTTGCATGTTGTGAAGACGAGCTTCTTTCTTATGCATGGGCTGCTCTTTGGATTGAGAAGACCCCACCATAACATTCTCTGCAATAGCTTCTTCAATCTCTGCTTCATAGATGTCTTCATCTTTGGCTTCTATGGCTGCCAATCAATTCTTTGATTGCCTCCAATTGAATCCCTTGAGTTTTCAACTTCTCTTCGTCCTGCAAATACACATGAAGTGCTTGCAAAAAGCATGTATAGATTCTTCAGTTTCCTCACCAACATATTGTCATTTCTGTTTAATTACATCAATTATTACATCATGAAATCCTCGTTTTGCAATTCCGAGAATTTCACCTAATGTAAATTCAATTCTGCTTCCAAGAATCCTTTCTTCTAGGATCCGCTTGAGATCCGTCGCAGTCTCTATGTCAGACTGCAACTTGTAGTTGGGTTGTTTGCCTTTTCTCTTTCCTTCCGTCTTCTTTGCTTGTGGGGCATTTTCCATATCAAGCTCTGGCGGTGGTGGATTTTCAGCAGCCTTCTGCTGATCCGGTTTACTTCTTATCACACGTTTAGTTGGCCCCGAAGAGGAGGGACCGGCAACATCTTCATCTCTTCTTTTCTTTTTTTCTATCATAGCTTCATGATTATTAATTTCAACCAACTGAGCGAAAGCTGAAAATGAATCAACTGGCTCGATCCGTCTAGTTCTTCCTCGGATGCATTGACTGGTAGTAGTTAAATCATCTTTGGTTGCCTTGCTTCGCTCCATACGATCTAAGGCCAGCATCCACACTTTAGATTTTGCATCAGTTTTACATGCTTTAACAATTTCATTAGTTGGCTCAATTTGCAGCCCATAGGTAGTTGCATCAACAGCTGCATAGGTTGTTCTTGTTGCCAAATCCTCCAGTCTTTTCTTCATGCTACCATTACCGAAATTTGGCTCAAGAGGAAGCCCGGTTTCAGTTGCATGAATTTTACCATCCTTCCAAAAGACTAATTTTTGCGCTTCAACTTCACGGAATGCACCGCACTTCCTCTTATCATGTTGTAGGCTATCACACCAGATACAGCGTCTTTTGAAGCCTTCTCGTACGGGTCTTTGGGCAGTTGTCTGTCCTCTTTCTTCCACTTTCACATCAAGCCTTTCCACCTTGGAATTAATCTCCGTTAGATTAAGATGGAGATCCCGCATGCTCTTGATCAGATCGTCCATAACATCCTTCTTTGGAGGTGGAATGGCAGGATTTCTTGGTTGCTTGGCCATAGAGACAGGAGGTCGAGATACAGGAACATGCTCCTTCATGGATTCAGTTGGTGCAGAGGTAGATCCCCACCTTAGGCGCATCCGCTCTCTTCGAGCAATCATATTAACTGCTTCAGTGATATCACTCCAAGCAGTCTTCAATCCCGTCTCAGAGTCAGGATCTTCAAGCCGATCAATTAGCTTCTCTTGAAGAAAAGGATCCGCAGCCTTTAGAAATAATTCAATCTTCTGGCTTTCCATACCCTGTTGATCGTCAGGATCTAGTCGAGCAAATTTGCTTTCAAATTCGCAGTGAAGAGCAGTGGCGGTTAGTCCCTTATTGGGCCTTTCAACCCATTCAGTGAAGACTTTCTTCGTCATGAGGCCAGAATCTTCAAGAAAAAATTCTTCTCGAAGAGCCTTCTTGAATGCAGACCATCCGTATCTTTTTGAAAAAGACCATGAATTCGGTCCTGGAGGCCATGCACGGCCAAACGGGCAAAGTATCGGCTCCAAGCATGATGAGGAACTCCAAAGAAGACCATCTTGTCAGTATAGAGGCGGATAAAAGAGGACAAATTTTACCCATTAAATTGCTTGAGCTCCTGCCCAAGTGCTTCCAAAGCCTTAATGGCAGCGGCATCATTCCGCTCTTCATCTTGTCTCCGCTATTGTTGCAGTTGCAACTGCTGCTGAAATTGCAATTGTTGTTGTTGGCTTTCTTGCATCAGACGAACCAACTGCTGCAAGGCATCTCCTCCCGAACTTGATGATTCTACCATTGTACTTCCTCTTCCGCGGCTGACCTTCACGTCGGGTTCACCACTGTCCTCGTGTTGGGGGTTGAAGGTCTTCCATTGGGGTTTAGAGCAGAAGAGGAGTGTGGGATTCAAGGTTAGGAGAAGGAGGAAAGATTGGGGTTTGATAAGATTTGGGCTTTTGAGATGACTTAGTTGAAGAAGAAGATCTCAAGCTTTTTCTTTTAGCATACATGAATGGAATGAAAGACTTTGTCTTGATCACATCAAATGCATATGCGGATAATAAACTAATACATTTAGGGATAATCTCAGATTTAATCCAAATGCATACTCCGAATGCAAGCTCAAATGGTTTCTATTTCATGAACATGAATGGATAACAACTCCAAGATACAAGTATTTTGATGGTAGACTTAATTACATCCAAGACATAGATCAAAAACTCATGAAATGCATTGACAAAGCATAAATTTTACTTCAGCCCTGTTTTAAAACAGTAATTTTCAGCCCCTAATTGAGTTCCAAAAGTGCACATAATCCCAAGAATAAGCTTCTCTAATCATTCACAAATGAAGCCCTGATGTTAAGAGGTCAATACCTTCTCTTACAACCACATAGATCACTTATTTACTCATCAAAATGGACAAGAACAGTGGGCTGCCCTGTTTATGACTGGTTTTTTCAGTCCAAAACAGCCCATACACCTTCAAAATCCTCCCCTTTGCTTGCTCCCAAAGTCACTCAAGTACTTGGGTACAAGACGGGCTTCATTGGACCGTGAATATGGTAAAAAAATGAAAGAAGACGTATATAAGAGCAGGCTGAATACTTTTTCTTAGGTTTCCCCCTTTTATAGACTGTCATACCACTCATTTTCGTCATACCAAATGGACGGGCAAGAAGAGCTCTCACCTTCCTTGTTTGTATTTCCTTCTTCAGCTTCAGTTTGCCTTGAGTTTGCATGCTTTGGAGCATGCACCATAGCCCACAGCTCATCCTCCATCTGCCATAGGTATGCAGGCCCGTTTTTTGCGCCGAAAAATGCGGGCTGCATCCTCCTCAGCTCTTACTCTTCAGTTTGACCATTTAGGTCACTTATAAGTCATATAAGACCATTATTTCAGGTCCCACTCAAATCTAATGGACTTTTGGCACTTCTCTTGATTTCCAACCATATTTTCCTTTTGAACCAATGTGACTTAGCTTGCAAACTGTCAATTACCTCCAGTTGATCAAGTTGTGGGTTCCCATAGACTTAATTTTTGTCAATATACATGGTACAACTGAAAATTGTATGTCAGTTACAAAAGAACTTATGAAACTAAGTGATATCTAAGTCGGTTGTTGGGTAACAATGACTGAATTATGTATGAAAGTTCCTCTTGTGAATCCTAATAAAGTTCTTTTGCAAACATAAGAATTCTAGGATTTATATTATGAACAAAAAACTCTTTGACAGCACGGTGCGACGGGCTGGTGAGTCAACGGGAGAAACATCCCTCTCCCCCCGGGCCCCCTGTCAGTATTTTTTTTTTCAAAGGAAATCAAAACTTCCTTGATTTCACATTTTTCCCTTTTCCTTGATAGGGGGGTTCAGGTGTGGAAGCACAGGTCACAAATCTGTGCAAATCCGGCCCAGAAATTTAGGGCTTTTCCTAGATTTGACCTCATCTATGCCTGGTAGTGATATTCAAGTCAGAAATTGAAGACATTGCGTGTGGTGACCTCAATTAAATTGGGGATTTTGCCAAATTAGTCAGATCTTTACTCTTTTGAGTAAAATTTTTTGACATTGGATCCCAGAAAATTGGGGCTTTTTATGTATTGGTAAAATTTTTCTCAACTAGGTCAGATTGGCTGACATTTATTTAATTTTGGACTTGAAATTTTGGGGATTTGTGCAGAATTTGGTAAATTTCTGCATTTTTTACTTGTGTGGTGGCTGGTTCATGTACAAACAGTAGAGATTTATTTCTGGTTGAGGAAGAACAGCAGTGTGGTTGCTGGTTTAGCTTGTGCTTTTGCATTTTAGGGGAATTTACTTTTGTATTCGTGATAAAATGGCTGCAACTTGTTCCAGTTCAAACATCAAGAGTTTGATGGAAATTAAATAGTTTGATGGTCATGTCTTTGACCTTTGGAAAGACCATATGCAAGGCATTTTGTTTCTAAAGGATTGTGAGGATGCTTTGTAGGAAGATAAACCCGCACTAATGTCTAATGCAGATTGGGCTAGAGTAAACAAAAAGGCTGTGGCTTACATTAAGATGGATATCATTGATGACATCTTGATTGACATTAAGGGTTTAGATACATGTTATGCAATATGGGAGAAGCTGAAAACTACCTATGAGATCACCACACTTGTTAATCAGGTGCATTTAATTCGCAAGTTAGTGAATATGCAGCTGGATGAGTCAAAGCCTGCAGTTGAGCACTTGAGTGCATTTACAGACATTTTAAATCAACTCAAGGATGCAATTTTGGACTTTGATGATAAGTTGAGGGCGATTTTTTTGATCATGACCTTGCCTAACTCTTGGGAGACCTCGGTGGTTTCTCTCAGCAATAACCCCAATCTTGCATATGATGGGGTGAGGGGTTCAATCTTGAGTGAAGAAATTAGACGTATGTCTAGTGGAGAAGGCAATAACTCAAATGCAAATGCAGGACAGAGAAACAGGAGCAAGAGCAAAGGAAAGGAAAAGAGTGACATTACTTACTATCACTGTGGTCGGAAGGGCCACAAGAAACATGATTGCAGGTATTACAAGAAGGAACAAGAGACAAAGAAGAATGCAAGAGATAAAAAGGAGGAGGATTAGACATATGCATCTGAGGTAGCTAAAGGCAAGGAAAAGGCCAATGTGGCCTCTAGTGTGGTCATAGAGGTGCTTTCAGATACAGAGGCTGATGTATTATGTGCAGTTGATTATGATGCCCTTGTATGCCACATGCAGGATATGCAAATTATTAAGGTTGATGTGATTGATGCACTTTTGTCAGTTGTGATGATGGTGTCACTTAGACTTGGATTATAGACTCTGGTGCCTCTTTTCCATGTAACTCCTTGCTTGGAGTGTTTTGCTATGTTCAATGCAGGCAGTTATGGAAATGTGTATCTTGGAAATAACCATGCTTGCAGCATTGATGGGATTGACATTGTACACTTGTCTTTAGACAATGGGCAAGAGCTTGTGTTGAAAGATATTAGATATGTGCCTGGCATTAAAAAGAGTTTACTATCTGTTGGTTAGCTTGACTTGCATGGTTACACTATACTGTTTGGTGGTGGTTTGTGGAAAGTGAAAAAGGGTTCCATGCTGATTGCAAAAGGAACCAAGAAGGGCACTTTGTATTGTTTGCACTGTAAAGCCTTGAATGGCAAGTTGCTTAAATTTGCAGCCACTTGGAGTTATGGCATAAGAGATTAGGCCATATGAGCCAAAAAGGACTTGATGTTCTTTCAATTCCCTCTATGGCACCCACCACCTCCTTTGTTGTAGAGTCATCTCTTGGCCGAGAGAGTTGGGAGAAGTGACCTATGACTTGTTCAGTAGGTGAGTAGTCTTATATCAACTTGAAATTCATGTGCTTTTTGGTTGCTTGCCCATGAAGGTAGTTATGTATAATTATTAAAATTATATTGCTTGAAATAACTGCTATAAGGTTCCAGTGTCAGACATACATGATGCTCTACGAGTGTGTTATTTTTGCGAGCTTTCAATTTCGTGCTTTTGCAATTGATAGTCAAACATTGCTAGAACGGAAAAGCAAAAAAAAAAAGGATTGATTGCAAAAGATCGAAAATGAAAGCTCGCAAAAATAAAATCCCCATCCTCTTTGACGCACCTAAATTTACATAATCTCTCTTTCTCTTTTCTTCCATAATAGCCTTTATCTTCCAAGACTTGTTAATATATACATAAATGAAAAAAAGAATCCTCTCTGAAGAGGGTTGATGAAAAAGGCTCTAAACTTAACTTTTGTAATGAGTGTCAGTTTGGAAAGCAAATAAAAAATTCCTTTACTCTGGTGTCTCTCGTAAGTCCAATGTCTTGGACTTAGTGCATTCTGATGTATGTAGTATGCTCGTGAAATTGTTGGGTGGTGCTGCATATTTTGTCTTCTTTATTGATGATTGTTCCAAAAAGATTTGGGTATACCTGTCGAAAAAGAAAAGTAAAGTGTTTACTGTTTTTAAAACTTTTCATGCATTTGTGACCACTCAGACTGGTAGAAAGCTGAAATGCTTGAGAATTGATAATGGGGGTGAGTTCACATCAATTGAATTCAAGTCCTTTTGTGACTTGCATGGAATTAAGAGAGAGCTTATAGTCCCTTACAACCCTTCTTCAAATGGGGTGGCTGAAAGATATAATAGGACTTTATATGAAAGAGTGCGGTGCATGCTGTCCATTGCTAATCTCCCTCATGAATTTTGGGAAGAGGCACTCAAAACCGTGGTTCACATTTGTAACCGCTCTCTAAACAAGTCCTTAAATAATGGCAGCCATGAGGGGGTTTGGTTTGGCAAATCAGCCTCATATAACCATTTACGCATATTTGGCTGTGATGCTTTTGTGCATGTTAGAGATGAGTTGAGGAACAAACTTGACCCAAAATCCACCAAAGGCATTTTCATGGGCTATGGTGATGAGGGTGAATTTGACTACAAAGTGTGGTTACCTCAGTCCAAGAAAATGATTCGCAGCCGTAATGTTGTGTTTAATGAGGCAAAATTGTTGAAAGGTACTTTAGTCTCAAATGAAGATATGAAAAAGGTCAAATTTCAGAGTTTGCAGCCACCTATTACTTCAAAAAATGAGCCTCATGGTACTCTCCTTGCATTATGTGATGCTTATAGATGAGGGCGAGCCTCTTACATACAAAGAGACCAAGTCATGCGAATTCAGCAGTAAGTGGGAGCTAGCTATGCAGGAAGAGATTAAATCTCTATATGCAAATTATACTTGGGATCTTGTGTCATTGCCCAAGGGAAGGAAGCCTCTTCCGAACCAATGGGTGTACAAAGTAAAGACAGTTGATGGAAAACCCAAGTACAAGGCAAGATTGGTTGCCAAAGAGTATGCACAGAAGGAAGGGATTGACTTCCAAGAGGTTTTCTCACTTGTGAAGATGACCACTCTACGTGTGCTTTTTGCTCTCTCTGTTGTATTGGTCTTAGAGCTGTATCAAATGGATGTAAAAATAGCTTTCTTGCATGGTGACATTGATGAGGAAATCTACATGAAACATCCCGAGGGCTTTGTAGTTCTTGGAAAAGAGCAGTTGGTGTGTAAGCTAAAACATAGCCTGTATGTACTGAAGCAAGCACCATGGCAGTGGTACAAAAAGTTTGACACTTTTATGCTATCTCATGAGTTTACATGCAGCCATATAGATCATTGCTTGTACATGAAAAAGGATACAAATGGCAGCCCCATCATACTTGTTTTGTATGTGGATGATATGTTGCTAGCTGGGAAAAGAAAGACTAGCTTGGATGCTCTCAAAAATCAGCTAAAATCAGCTTTCTCCATGAAAGATTTGGGGAATGTAGAGCATATTTTGGGCACGAGGATTCGTAGAGATAGAATGCAGAACTTGCTGTTTTTATCTCAAGAAAAGTACATTGAAAAGGTATTGGACAGATTTAATATGGCTGAAGCTAAGCCTGTTGGGGTACCCTTACCTCCTTATCTTAAGCTTAGTAAAGCCAACAGCCCAAAAGATGACGTGGAAGCAAATGCTATGAAGGGAGTCAATTATGTATCAGCTTGTGGCTCTCTTATGTATGCTATGATTGTTACTTATCTAGACATTGCTAATGCAATGGGAGTTGTTAGCAGGTTTATGTCAAATCCTAGCAAAACACATTGGGAGGCTGTCAAGTGTATTCTTCGATACCTAAAGAGTACACAAAGAAAGCGTATTTGCTATGGGAAGGGTGCACTTAGTTTGCATGGCTATTGTGATGCAGACATGGCAGGTGACTTGAACATTCATAGGTCCACCAGCGGGTATGTCTTCATAGTTGCTGGTGGGGCTGTTTCTTAGTGTTCCAGGTTACAGAATATCGTTGCACTCAGTATCACTGAAGCTGAATACATATTAGCTACTGAAGCTTCTAAGGAAGCTATATGGTTGAGCAGACTTACAGAGGATCTCGGCATGTCTATGGGTACTGCAGTTTTGGGATGTGATAGCTAGAGTGTTGTGTATCTGGCTAAGAATGCCATGTATCATTCACACACAAAGCATATAGATGTGCGATATTACTTTATGAGATAGATTTTGAAAGATGGTCAAATCACATTGACCAAGATTGGAACACAGGACAACCTTGCAGATGTTCTCACTAAAAATCTAAGCAAAGCTCAGCATGAGCATTGCGTACGACTAGTGGGTGTTTGCTAGAGGTTTACTTCGGACCTTTAAGTGGGAGGTTGTAGGATAAAGGCCCGTTTGACCTTCGTGTAAAGTACACACACATTATTTAGCTGTACATGTGAATGCACCCTTAACGTGCCCTAAGTATAAATCCATTTTATTCTTTGTGTACCAACACATTGTTGGTACACTCATATCGAATAGTACTTTCACTCTACTCTCTCTCTCTCTTCAGCCGTTACACTCACGCTCACTCCTCGAACTTCTACACAGTACAGTTGAGCTATAACATTATTTAGTGTGCTCATTGTCTTTGAGTTACCCTAATCCTAACTATATGCTTTTATTGGTTTGTGCTATTGTTGTATTTGATTGGTGTTTGAGTTTTTTGAGTTAGGGTATTTCTCCATAGGAAGGTCTTGCCTTGTTTGAAGTATATGTAATTGAAGCGATTTGGGTGGTATATACAATAGTCCTTGATAATACCTTGATACTAGAGTAGACCTTCAACTTCTTGGAATCCTTCAATGCTTGTTTACCCTTCTTGAATTTCACGCTTGATATTCTAGGCAAAGTAATCCTTGGAGAGTTCTTTCTTGAATTGTAGAAGGAAGGTTGGATCTTTTGGGACTTTGCTTGTTTTTATGCAAAGTGGGAATTGTCTTGGTTTTAAGGGAACAGAATCTTGTTGGTCATAAATTGTATCTCCTTTTTTAGGTGCAAGATAGAAGCATTGAGACAATGTATCTAGTTTTCCTTGTTGGTTGCCAGGCACTGTAGAGCTTTGTACTTGTATCTTATTAGGACAATGTTGAGCAATATGCACAAGTCCTTCACAATATAAATACAATCAAAGAGCGTGTTACTGTTGCTTCTGTTAGGTTGACAATGGCTTGAATCCAGTTGAATCAATGTGTTATGGGAGCACTAGATTGTGCTCGAGAGACTAGACCAGATACAATATTTGTTACAAGAATCCTAATTACAAGATAAATTCCACTTAGGGGCACAAGGTACAATGATAACGAAAAATCCCACAATCTGGGACTGTAGGTATAGATAATAGGACTTGGTAGGATATGAAGGATCCCACAACCCAAGACCGTAAGTATGGATACAAGATATGAGAATTACAGGATCTCCCTTGATGGGGATGAACAAGATACAAGATAGTACTATACAAGATCTTGTACTACGAGATTACAAGGTGACAAGACAACATGAGTATGATGGAAAACAAGACAAGACTAGATACGATGACTAGACAAGAACTAGAATTGGAACTTGAAGTTACTTACTTAGAGGTCTCAACTCCTTGAGCTCCCAAGATTGGCATTGGCAAGATTGAGGAGCTCTATGGCGAGCCCCTCTTTTATAGGTATTGAAGGGCGGCTAAAGATGATCTAGAATGTTCCATGATGACATCATTGATGATGCAAGCGATGACATGGCATATTTTTCTAGAAGGTTCTATGATGACATGGCAAGGGTGCATTTGCATGGCTACCTCGAGGATGTCCTGTTAAGAGTGTATTCGCATGGGGTGTGGATTTATATGACATGAGCAAGAATAAATCTGTACACTTGATCATGGCATGTCCATGACACAATCTACATAGGCTTGATATTGGTTTCTTGTTTCCTTTGCAAGGTCATTATTTTCATGGTATTTGGACTTAATAAAGCCCTATGGCGCTTCTCTTGATGTCTCTCAAATAGGCTATTATCACATTTTGGCTTGAGAAATGAAGTCACTTAATGTGTGAACCTTTGACATTGTCAATAAAAAATATTTCACAATGAAATTGACTAATAAAATAATCCTCATGCCAAGTTAAATTACAAGTGAGTTGTCCATTTTCAGATGTATAAACTAATGCAGGTCTAGATCCTTGATGTAGACTTCTTATTTTGGTTTTGATAATTGTAGCTCTATTAGTGTCTCTAAAGGTAGCTGAGAATTCTCAAACAAAAGCTTTAAAATTATAAAGTAGAGGAGATTTGTTCTCAAGTAAGGGTGTAAATCAATAGAGGGTTGTACTTGAGAGAAGCGTGTTGATAAGCTCTACTTGAGAAGCATCATCAGAATAGTGCTCAAGTTGTATGTGGATAAACAACCACACCTATTTAAAAAAACTACTAAACTTTGATCTAGTTCCATCAAAATTTTTAGGTAGGTTAACCTTTGACTCCTTGTAACTAGAAGGGCAGCTACGAAATGTTAAAAGGCCTTCTTGATGTAAACTTGCCTCTTGGAGTTCTTGGAGTTGATTTTGAAGATCTTGGTTGGCTAACCCCAAAGCTTGGGATTTCTTTGCTTGTAATCATGCACTACTCTTATGAAATTCTTAAATTTGTTCATGAATATTTTGTAAAGTGGTGAGTGATGACACTTTCCATCACCATATCCATCACAACTAGGCAAGATTAAGTATGCAGTCTCCTAATTTATAAGAGGATAACTTGAAGAAGATGAAGAACTTCTTTATTACAAAAGGATGAAGTATAACAATATATTTATGGATCTAAGATTGATATGAGGCAAGACCTCAATACAAGGCTACATCAAAGAAAGATGAGACAAGACAAGAATTAGAGATACATGGCTTGAATTGAAACTAGAGAGGACTTATCTTGCAAGAGCCTCACAATTGGTGTTAATAAGACTGAATGACTTGTAGCTGAAGACCCCTATTTATACTAGAATTGAGGAGGTTAAGGGGAAGCTTCTAGTAGATGACGACATAAGCATTACCGATATAAGCAACAATCATTTTTCTAGAACCTTCTAAAGAATTAAGAATCTTCTTAGAATCTTCTAGAACATTCTTGAATCTTCTAGAAGTTTTTAGAATATACTTTTCTTCCTGTTCATGATACGCTCCCTGATCGAGCGTATGCATCCCTCCCTCCTTTCCCATATTTGGTACCATCTCCCTATCCCTCTCCTTTGTATGTTTCTCCTTGTCCTTATGCTCCCCCATTGCCCCACTCTCCATCACTATCCACCTACTTCACCTTCTATACCACATTGCAACTGTTCCACTTGCATATTGCAAGCCCATCCCTTGTTGTATGACCAGACCCTTTGGATTTTAGGAGTCATAAAATTTCTAGAGACATCAATAGGGCCTTGTTGCTCTTACTTGTTGCAACATCTAGACACATTGCCTTCCTATCAAGCCTATCTTTTAACTTCTCCTCCCTCTTCAGGTTCAGAGGTCCTCATAGTGCTTGATTGGAGACGTGCCATGGAGGAGATGCTTAATTTAATTGATCATAATCATACTTGGGATCTTGGTGGATACAATCCTTAATAGACAAGTGATTGGTGTGAAGTGTATCTCCAAGGTGAAGGGTTGCTCCAATGGTACCTTGGATGGATACAAGGCATGCTTGGCAGCCAACTGCTATGTTTTAGTGTACAAAGACATTTGCATTGGCAGCTTGCATGACCACTATTCAGTTGCCAAGATTTGATTGGTGCTTGCTTGTGCATCCCATCTTAGGTGGCCCATTCATTAGATGGATGTGACCTTCCTAAATGGGGTGATTTAGGATGTCCATCTAGACTTGCACGAGGGATTAATCATTCTAGGATAAGAGGATCACATCTTCTCCTTGTCGAAGGCCCTATTATAGCTTGAAGTAGGCATTCGAGCTTGGTATCAAAGAAACAACTTTTCTTTTGAAGTATTCATCCATAGCTAGTTGGATGCTAGCCTCTATTTGTGTTCGGCTGATTCTCTTTTGTGCTTCATCATTTTATATGTAGATGACTTGATTATTATAGAATCTCATGCAGCCAAGGTGGCCGACATTATGGAGCAGCTTCGTCATACCTTTGAGATGGGTGACTTAGGTTAGCTTCATTGCTTTCTAGGTATAGAGATTTTATATGGTGAACATGGCGTTTATCTTTCACATTAGTATTGTTGAGGAATCCTTACTACATTTGGTGTGGTCAAATGTACCCATGTGACGATTTTAACTCTAAGCTTCAGCTTTTGGATGGCTTGGATTTGACAAATATTACTTGTTACTTGTAGTTGGTTGGCCCCCCTCTATAACTAGCCAACATCAAATTGGATATCTCCTAGTACTTCAACATATTTAATCAGTTTTCCATAGCTCCTAATTAACTCATCAATAGGCAGGGATGTGAGTGTGTCAGTATCTCAAAGGTACTACTTCTCTTGACCTTCGGTACAACCCAAGTATAATTTTATAGGTTAACTCAGAGGTACCACTTATCTTGGCCTTTGATACCATGGAGACATAACTTTATAGGTTTACTCAGCTTAAGATTGGGCTGATGACATCAACATGAGGCAATCACAGGGAAGGTATTCCTTCTCTCTTGGCTCCACCTAAGTATAACTTTATAGGCTTACTTAAGAGGTATCAGTTATCATGGCATTCAATACCATCAAGACTTTATAAGTTTACTCAGCTTAAGATCGGGCTAATGACATCAATATGAGGCAATCATAGGAAGGTATTTCTTCTCTCTTGGCTCTAGACTCATTTCTTGGTTCAATTAGGAGCCTACTATTACAAGATCTTGAGAAGAGGTAGGGTATAAGGCTTGCTATAATACTTTTCTTGAGGTCTTGTATCTTCACCAGCTTCTATAGTAGTTAGAGCACTCCTAGGATCATCCTACTAGTGTCTACTCCAATAGTGAGATTGCAATTGCCCTAGCTTGTACTTTCATCTGAGGAACACACACTTCTGCAAAAGGAAGGAGTACAACCGAGATCTTCTAAGCTCCTTTGCTAATCCAAGTGTCTCTTGTTGTCCAAATTGACAAGCAAGCCTCCAAACCAATTTGCCCCTTGGTTTACTTGGGGATTGGCCTCTACCTTGCTCCTTGAAAAACAAATTCAGCCCCAAATCTAATATTGGTTGGTTGGCCTCTTGAATCTCTCAGAAGTTCCTTAATTTCAACTTTTGGAATTTAAGTTCTAGGCCCTCAATTTTGAGCATGCATCTCGAGGCGGCTACCAAAACCCTAATTTTTGCTGTAAAGTAGGGTTTACAGCAGAGATTGATTGAAATCTTTTCATGTGATAGCTTAAATTGCTGGTAAATGCCGAGATAACTTGAGAGATGGCTAGGGATGAGAGAGAATGCCATGGAGATAAAATTCGAAGTTTTATCACGAGAAACATTGAAAATTTGTTGTTGCCGTGCTCAAACAACCATGGAAGTTGTCACCTACAGCTTAGGACTACCAAAAAGATTGCTGCCCCCTCTTGTATGTTGTCATTTGCACCAGGACCTTGGGCTATTGTCACTTGCTCTTGGAGGGCTCCAAACTGCTGTCACATGTTGTAGGACTGATCTGTGGTAGCGGCAAATCACATTAGCAGCCTCTCCTTGCTCTCTAATAGCCTTCTTTTCTCTCACAATGGATGGAATTGACTTCCACCAGCCCTAAAAACGTTTTTCCCACTTTCATGGGTAAGTTTTGCCAAGTGGCAGCCTTCTAATCTCATTTTTGTCCAGCTTATTAAATTAATTTTCAAAATATTAATTTTAAAAATGAATTTAATAATTATTGTAGTGCTCAAAAAATTTATTCCACTGGCCAATAATTAAATTGGCTAGGCCAATTATTGACCCTTAGATTGGCATTAATTAATTAATTAATACCTAGTCTTTAATATCACCACTGACACTTATTGGCCAAATAATTGTCGTAGGGTCAAAACTGACACCAACTGACCTCTAAAGCCAAGTTGGCATAACTTATCACAACTTTTATCTTTGACATTGACTGCATGCTCGGGGTCCTTGGCCTGCTACCATGAAATAACTGCCATGTGTATCACATGTGCTAAACAACCTTGCACATTTGATTAATAACTTAATCAAATGTTATCGCAAGATTAAAGCATTTCAAAATTTCATGTCCTTGTGACAAACAATGTTGTAGATGTCTTCACCAAGGCTATCCATTTTCGACCTTGCAGAGCTTTTGTACAACATTGGCTATGTTTGGTTCCTTATCTCATTGTGCATATTTTGTGTGTGCCCCTTAAGTCTTTTGGGTTCTTTTTCTCAGATATGTCACTAAGGGGGGTGTTGATATATTGTGTCCAACTTCATATTTGGGCATCCACTACTTGGATACTGCCCACTTACGCATCTTTTGTATCTCTTGCTAAGCTAAAAAAGGTGCATTACACACAAACCTTAATTAGCTTATTAAACAACCCCAAAACTCAAATGTGTTTAGTGTGCCCAAGTGTCCCATAACAAATCCATGAACTTTGGCTGGTTCCCTCTCTATAAATAGTGTGCGCTCTAGGTCACTTGCACCCTAGTCCTATCCTAGTATCTCATAGTCTGCCACTCCAGCTACTGCTGTGACCATCTGCTGCTGCTGCCCTGGTCACTGGAGGCTGCCCACAGCTGCATTTTGTTTCAGCTATTTCATCATCATTCCAGCCCCTTCATGACTTCTCCAGCCTCTGCAGACAGTTTCCAGCTGCTGCCCTGATCACCTCGACTTGGTAGACAGCTCTGCTTGCTGCTGTTTGTCACCTGATCATCTACACTGCTGTGTTTTATTTCTGCAAGCTACCCCGCTGCTGTCCATCACCTAGTGGTCCTTTTCATTTCTGCATTTCATCTCCAGCATCATCTTTCATTCTATTGAGATTGTGGCCAAAGGTACATTGCTGCACTTACCTTCTCCAACCTCAGAGATATGTTGCATTTTGGTTTCCAGCCTGCTGTCCGGCTGTTCACAGCCTTCTACATTGTACTGCATCAATTGGCCCACAGTTGCTCCATTTGATCACCCTTAGCTCCAGTCTAATATATCCCCATCATCTTTTGTTCTGACATGGTGGTTGTTGCCGTTGGGATCCTTAATCAGAGGTTGTCACTCTTTGACACTCCTCCCTCAGCCCGCCGCTCCTAGGTGAGCCATCAGTTGTTAGATTGGCCTGCCTTCGAACACAGAATGTTCACTCATTATTCAGCATTCATCATTCATCATTTAAACAAATTTACCTTTAATCCTCAGTTTTGCTTTTTGCATTAGTGTCTTCATTCACAATGTTTCACTTGTGCTTGTATGCTTTGTGTTTTCCTTTTCAAATCTAGCATATCTCCACATCTTTTGTGCCATTTATGGCACATGTCACATTGTGACCATGTTAGGCATATTTTTGGTATTCAGTAGCACAAGTTGGTAAGTTCCATCGTTATGGCTGCCATACTTAACTCGTTTGTTTAATATTGCATGCATGGGGACTCCTAGCATGGACATTTGTTCATTTCGAGGAGTGTTGTACCAAGGCCTAGGGTCTTCCTTCTAAGAAACCCTGGTAGACCGCTATGATCACTTCCACACCTACTGGACAGCCCAGTGGGGCTATGCCTCCCATTGCTACCCCATTTACTCCATCCGCCCTAGTGGCTATTAGACGTGGCACGTAGACAGCCTCAACAACGTGTATCTTTTAGTACTCCTGAAGGATTAGCTGATTGATTTGCTAGCTCTCTACCCATCGCACTCTTTGCATCTATTCCTAGGTCATCCTTTGTACCTTCATCTAGGACCACTTCTCCACCTCGTAAGGCATCTCATTGGCAAGGACTTGTTGTTGATGGCCGTACATGATGGAGGCCCTATCTTTAGTTTTTTCTTCTTTAGTTTTCCGTTGCTTTTACCCATACACATACACTCATTGCATTGTTTTTTCATTTAGCTTTACTTTCTATTTTGTCTTGCTTTGGAGCATCTCACTATTGACCTCTGTGCTTGCATATTTTTGATCTCTTTTGCAGGGTTTTGTATTTTAGTATAGGGCTAACATGCAAGTTTGCACTGGTCCTTCTTGGGTTGGAGACATGGGATGCATACCGTTCCTCATCATGGTTTCATATTCTTGGGAGATTTGATCTTCTACCAGTACGGAGGCTTCCCCTCTCGAGGCAGATCGTGCAATATCATGCTATCGTGGTAGTGTCTTCTACCTTGCTCTTTTAGTTGAGATGCTTCATCTTTATTCTCATCTTCATCATCGTGGTTCTCAGCACCACCCGAAGGCAAATATTAGACTCCTCTTCCTTCTTTGGCATCGACATCCTAGGTTGAGAGGGGGTTTCTACCCTTTCATGGTACTCTGCAAGATTCAGCATTTGTCTTTGACATTGGCTTCCCTTCCTTGTTGTATCTTCTTCTTTGCATTGCATGATTTCATCATCTATGTAAAGGGTGCGTGGGCAAGTGAACAATTTCCGCACGAGGAATATTGTCCAAGTGGCACTTGCTGCATGACATTCTCAGCATGTAGCATACTATGCATCTCATTGTGCAAAGTACCCTTGAGTGGATCTTGAGCTGTCTCTACCGGTGGTTCTTACACCACACCACCACTCCATTACCCTTTTGCTTGTCATTGATACCCCGAAGTGGTTGGGCGTGCTTGTTTGTTTTGAGGTGTGTTGGATCTAACCATTCCTTTTCATTCTCCCATATGGGCACAATTACTTAATCGACCACAAACTATCTCTTATCACATCTTTTCCACTAGAAAGAAAAAAAAAAGGTTCAATGTGATTCCATCCGTCTTTGTAGGATTTAGTAGGCCACTAGGTAGCTAGCGTACACCCTTTCTTTGATTCCTTGGCCTCTCTAGGGTGACTACTTGGACTCCCTTGGTAAGATAACCATCGCCTCTGTAGTCTTGGTAGGCTATTGGGTAGCCGTCGTGCACTCTTTCTCCAATGCCCTAGTTGCATTGGCGTGGGATGTCTCAGGATAAAGTTGGGTTGGCCTTTCTTTCTTGCCTTGTTTAAGGCGTGAGAGAGGGCATTGAGCTAAAAATTTGCATTACATGCTGATTAGCCTCTTAAACAGCCCCAAAATATGGTTAATTAATTAAAAACTCCAAAATGGGAAATGGTTCGAGAGAGTTTTTGTTTAAACCCTAACTTGGGTGGGCACATCCACTCTATAAATAGTCAGGCTACCCACCATTCAGCCCATCCTTTGTGTAGGTTTTCTCATCCTTAAGTGCAGATTTCAAGCCATCGGCCTTCCTTCACGTGGCTGTCCAACCTTTGCGATTCCTGCCACCACTCCATTTGTTGCTCCAACTGCTGGCGATTGCCCCTCCAGTTGCCACTTGTTGCTTGGCACTCTTGCTGCTGCGTTTGGCCCTAGACAGCCATCACCAGCCCCGGTCCCGATCGACACTTCTTCAGTTGCGTTGGCAGTTTCAGCCATGTCCAACATCCTCAGGTACCTCCACTGCTATCACCAAGCACCCTACTGCTTTTGGTGATTTGTGTTTTGGTCTTCTACACCCTTCGACATGCTTTAACTGGCGGTCACAACACTCGGGATCTTCCTCCGGCGGACGTCACACTCCGACACTCGTCGCTCTGCCCTTGAGCATTTTGTACATTCTTTTATTCATTTTCTGCATTGATTCTTTCACTTTAGAGTTCTACTTCTCTCTCTGTTTGTGTTTGTGTTTTTGCGTTTTGCGTTTAGGGTTTGAGTTTTGCACGTCAGTGTCTATGTCTTTGTGTTTTTGTCATGGTTGTACACTTATGTTTCCTCAGAGCAAACCCTAGGTTTCTTCACATATTGTGCCTTCCCAATGCTACTTTGAGCAAGTTTTAACATCGGGCCAGTCACTACAAGGAGCTCTAGGTTGAAACCCGTACATTAAATTAAATGCATTATATGTTGTGGAAGAGTGATTGGCATTGTTATCACAATGTAGTATTTCTTGTTTTGCATGCATGTATTTGAAAGTATAGTGTGAAACTTTATTTATGTTTGAACTTACTTTTAAGTGTTTTTGCATGTTGTGTATCACATATTATGTAACATCTCAGAACTCTGCAATTTTGTTCATAAAACAGTTTGTTACTTTTTAAAGATTTAACTCATAACTTTGTTCTGAAAAAACAATTACTGTGTTGAAAATTATGTAGTCTATAGCTAAAGTCAGTTGATATTGTAGCTTAGTTTCCCTTACATTGATTGGTGCTTGATGCTTGAATTCGAAGGAAGTTATTGGATGTGGCATGAGTCTCAGCTATTAAACTGATGTTTGTGCTAGATCACAAAGATGTTTTACATGTGTAGCATTAGCAAATCTTGGGGTGATCAATCTCATGCCGGCTTGATTCTCAGTTCGGAAAGTGTTCATTTGAAGCTTGTATATTTGCTTGACATTCACACTTTGCAGAATTTCTCTGCACACTTGCTTTTCAGAGTATACCTGTTGTTAATGCAGTCTTTTGGAGATTTTTAGAACTCTTTGCGTATCAAGGGAGGACCGCCAGTTAGAACTAAAGAAGACAGTATAAGCTCTGGTTTGAAAGAAGTGTTAGTGAAATCTAGAGGGACACGTGGAGATTGCGAGAAAATATTGAGGATCCCTGATAGATGGAAACTTTTAGGGATAATATCTTTGCGAGGCTCCAATCAAGAGGTAAACCTTCCCTTTTTCCCTTGAGAAGCTTGCAGGTTTTCATTTCAAATATTATTTATTCCCTTGCCATTTAAAATTTGGAAAGTCAAGCATGGGAGATGCAAAAAAGTGAAATAATTGTACTGGCTGAACAAAGATGCAACAGGATTGCATTTTTCTAGAGAATGGCTTGGATAAGACTCCTCAAGCTTTATCCAAATTTTGTACACATGTCATTGCAGTCTTTAAGGGCTTTAATACCAAGTTTGTTTATGAGGATATTGATTAGCTTGTACACCTATCCAGGATGTCACTGACCTTATATTGGATGCTGGAAAATTTGTTCGTGTTCTGGATCTTGGTGAAAACCGGTTGAGGCAAATTCCAAGTGATATTAGAGGTCTCATAAATTTGCAGGTATCTCTAAAGGCTACCTTTATTTTTTCAAATAGATCATTGGGCTGACTCTGTAGTTGAGCTTTCTTAGTTCCTCATTAGGGCATGCATGTGTTAAAGTCACTTCTACAAGTTTTGCAGAAACTACATTTGGATGCAAATGGTTTGAGCAATGAGCAAATTGATTGGCAGAGCTTCACATCACTGCAGCACCTAACTGTGCTGAACTTGGACAATAATCTGTAAGTTCTTCACTGAATTATTTTGCCATTGTTCTGGACAAATCCAGCTAAGTGGATTCTGCATACATAAATAGCCCAATTTTGGAGTCTGAAGATGCATTAAATTATGGAAGAGCAGGTCTAGACTCTAAAAATGGGTTTGTGATGGAGTCATGCTCATGTCGTGGGAATCAATCTAGTGTCTCTCATGGTTTCAGTAGATAAGTTCAAATGTTTTTGGTTGTAGTTTATTGCTCAAGCGCTTCTGCAGATATGAAGAACAGTCTTAATTTCATTCTACTCTGCCTTTGGAGTTTATGGATGTGTGAAGTAACACCAGCTTTTCTTAACATAAATGAAATAGAAAAAATTAAAGGTGAAAGTTTTTTGCAGATTGACATGGGTGCCTTCAGAGGTTGGACAACTTTGTTCTTTGAAATATTTCAGTGCTGCAAGTAACAAGATTGAGAGTGTTGCAGAAGAAATCAGCAATCTGTCGCTTCTTGAAACACTTAACGTGAGCAAAAACTGGTCAGTTACTCCTCTAGAACCAAAGGTGGTTTTCAATTCACATCCAAGTTCGCTAATTGGAATGTGACTGTGAGGGTTCTCCATAATGCTTACTTTCTGTACAGATAATTTATGTTTTTCTGATCTCTGCAGCTATCTAGTTAGTTAGTTTGGTTTTTTCACCTAGATGAGTTTGGGATGGGGTGTAACAAAGGTGCCCTCTCCAGAATCAAAATTCAAGGTTCTGTATCCATAGGCTATGTAGAGTTCTATTTTATAGTATATTGCTGAACCTCTCAACCCAAAATGCCTGAGATTTCTTCTAGGCATATGTTAACATCTGAAATAACAATGGTTCTGTAGTAGTGTTCATAGTTGAATGTAGTGGTGGTGCCCAACTATAATGTTTGTTATACAAATCAACATTGCCATACGAATCATGATGCATGATCTGATATTCTAGCTTTTGTTTATAGCCCTGGATCAGGATTCAGTATCATTGATCTGTTCCCCTCGACAATTTGACCACATAGTCATAAGCACTAGGGACTTGTTGCATTATTAAGAAAGTTGAGTATCATGTATCAAGATTTACACTTCCTCATCATCCCATGATGGATAACCTATGTGGATTGAAGTCTGGTGCTACATATCAAGTTCGTTAGGACCATAAAATTTTTTCATATGCATGAAATTGTGTTTCACTGAAATCAATAGTTGAATTCTTACCATTTCCACAAGATGCAAGCCTTTTATCTGAATGAATTACACTACTCCAGTGGTTCCTGGAGGGGCAACGCCAAGGTTCTCAAGGCTCAAGTCATCAAAATTATCACTAAATTAGCAAGCATGCATGAACATGCTTGATCCACATGGATTTTTATTTGCAATTATCATGAGTTTCTTTCTCTTATTTTGTCGCATTGTTGGGATGGGCAACTCTTCAAGAACACATCTTGTTGTATGGCATGTATGACAATTCCAAGGGCACAACCTATTGGCACTCCAATAGACCTTTAGTAGTGTACTGGGTTTCGTTTGATAAATTCTTTCAATGATTATTGTCAATGTTTTATTATCATTGTAACAATTATTTTGCTATGATACCACGTGTGACGTACCCACTGCTTGATGGCAGAAGGTAATGTTTAGTAGTCATCTAGTCTCAGTTACCATCATCCGCATTCCACAGGAATAATTGGACTTTGGTGTGACTGGGCTGCATTGGTTTTACCTCGCTAGCGAAGTGCTTGGCCTCAATCCACGAGGAATGACACACAGCCCTCTAGGGTGATTTTGATGTTGGAAATGATGTGGAGGATCAACAAAACACAGATCTCAGGCAAAATGTAGCAGTCCCATGCAGCAAATAGTTGCCAATGATTATGTCAGCAGATTGAGTTGATGATGTTAGGGGCAGCTAGTCTCCAATCCAACATGCAGTGGGATTAGTTCTAACTGTAGCTGGAGCAGGCTGATCTGATTGGCAGCATGTAGGCAACAGTTGGTGGATGTAGATGATAGGCTGGGGCATTGGTAATGTCCTCTTCTAACTAATGGTGATATCGTCCAACATGGCAGTGGCAGCAGGTGATGTTGGCTGAGATAGATCAGGCCAGCAACAGCTTTAAATGGGGTATGGGGGAGCATAGGAAAAGCGAGGTGGCTGTAGGCTGAAGGTAATGATGAATGATCAAGAGAGAGTAAAGGGATGCCTGCAATTGACTCTATTTATAGAGGATTTTAGTGCATTTATCCTAGTGTGCAAAAGTAAAGCCATTCAATTTTGGTGTTTGGGGATGTTTTAAGGAGAATACAATAGGGATTAATGCATTGCAATTTTGGATTAGTGCTCTAATTTTAGTGGCTCAACATCTCCTCTTAGGCCCAAAAAGGTCCCAAGATGGAGAGAGAGTCAATTCTCCACCCTCTTTTGTATCCAAAAGTTTCCATCCCAAAGAAACTAAGGCATTGGACCAAGGATGCCTCAAACCAAGGGTGCCTCAATGGGCTGCCCAAGGGCCTACCATGATTGCAAAGGTGATGGATATCTTCATTTGAGTAGCCCATTTTCACATTAACATTATGCCAATGCAAGGGGTAATGCAGCATGGAGGCTTCCACTCTGGAGGCTGGGCTATAACCTTCCTTGGGGCTACCATGGAGGTTGTTCATTTCATTTGTATCCAAAAGTTTCCATCCCAAAGAAACTAAGGCATTGGACCAAGGATGCCTCAAACCAAGGGTGCCTCAATGGGCTGCCCACCAAGGGCCTACCATGATTGCAGAGGTGATGGATATCTTCATTTGAGTAGCCCATTTTCACTTTAACACAATGCCAATGCAAGGGGTAATGCAGCATGGGGGCTTCCACTCTCAAGGCCGAGTTATAACCTTCCTTGGGGCTACCATGGAGGTTGTTCATTTCATAGGTTATTAACTGGACGCATACTTATACTCCTCTTCATCGGATGCTTCTCCTCCCCCCCTTTTGGCATGGAGGTCATGGGGTGTGAAGTGGTGCTTATTTCACCTTCCACATTTTGGCATTGAGAGTGGGAGGTTTCATTCTCTTGGTGCTTACAAGATATTGGTCATGTATTGATGTATTCAATTCCACTATGGGGTCATTGCTCACGTGGTGTCACAGCAACTTGCATTTCATTTTGTTTAGCATGACACTTTCTGAAGGACCGGACCAAAGAGTATGAGCTGGAGAGTATGCAGTACTCTATACTGATCTCGAAACACAGCAAGTAGCTTTGAAGGATGGGCAACTGACAAAAGAGGGGCAGAATGATGCAGGTGACCACAGTTTACCGAAAACACAGCCTGCTGCCCACTCTTTGACTAGAAGTAACCTGATTTGCAAAACACAACCTGTAGAGGCTGGTAACTGCTGTAGATTGCTAGGTGTAGCTATCTCCTTACACTCGGTCATGCTGAATGCTTTTAAGATCTCCCATGCATACTTGTTTTGAGAGGCTGGCTGCACTATGAACTGAGGTATCCACCAATGGAGTAGTATAGACAGCAATCGATGATGATGCTAGCTGATGGAGAACTAGCAATAACAAGATGGGCTGAGTGGACAGGCTGCCTCATATTTATCGATAAGTGGATCCTCCCAATTTAGGGTTTGGCTTATGCAACACAGGCACTCTCTCGGAAAATTTGCTAATTTAATGAAACTTTGGTAATAACCATATTTCGAGCTGTAGATGAAGCACAAAATCATGCTAAATGAACAAAGCTGATACAACAGAGCCGAAGCTCTTAAGATAACTACAATTTCTTGTCTAATCAAGCAGCAACACCTGTAGGGAGTTTGCACAGTGAAGGGAGCGAAATGCAGTCCTCCAGGCAGTGGATGTCAAAGATGTATGTTGAAGGTGATGGACAGCTGTCGAGGGAGCGAAATGTAGTCCTCAAATGCCATCAGCATTGAGGAAGAAAATCACTAGCTAGGGAGGCATACTCCGGAAGATGAGGATCAATAGGATGGCTTGCTTGATGAGGAAATCCAACCCTCGATAGAGCAAGAATTGCAAAAATGCAGGTGTTTGAGGTAGCAGGTGTTGGCCAGAGTTGTCATTGATGCTAGAGAGGTGTTAGACTGCAAAACACAGCCTTAGAGGCTGACGCCAGGTGGAGAGCACTGTTGCTAGATAGATAGGTGATCTGGTAGCAAAAACGCAGGTGCCTATAGCTAGAATGTTGATGCCAATTGTGGAGGATGGTTGCCAAGTAGAGGAAAGTTATTGCCAAGTGATGGATGTTGATGCCAGCAGGAGCTGCCGCCAAAACACAAGCCTGGAGCTGATGGAGGTAGGGTGCTTGACGATAGATAGGTAGAAAAAGAAGGTGAAAGCTGACCACGAACCACAATGTCCTCTACAGGGGTGTGAGCAGCAGTGGAGAGAATGAAGAGAGATAATGAAGGGAATGTTGGAAGGAAAGAGTGTGGGGGGGTGAATCAATGGGTGGAGTCAATTTCGTATACATAGGCATAGACTTTTTAGTGTATTGCACGCTAAAGTCTCTGAGGTGGTGCCTTGACTCTCTTAGAAGGCAACCAAAAAGCCTTTTTTGGGGTTTTAAATGGAAACCAAAAATAGAAGCGAAGGAGGGAAAGTGTATTGAATTATATGGTTTCTCTACACCCCTCTTGGGCCCAAAAAGGAACGAAAAAGAGGAGGGAGAGAGAAGACATAAACCCAAAAATCCGAGTATTTCACATGTAAGTTAACACGTAGTGAAGAAGAGTAGACATGATGAGTTGATAGGATTTGAAACTCAACCTCGAGAGAGAAGCCACAAGCTCGGTTACCACATGCTGGAAGGTATACATAGGCCTAGCCACCAAGTTGTGGCCGAAACATCTAAAGTCTCGAACTAGAAAGAACTTGTAGATCCTTGATATCACAGGGAAGTAAAGGGAAGGGGAATAAATGGGTGAGATGGCATGGAGATGTCAACCACCCCAAGAAGACGTGTGAAGAGCCGGAGGATGATTAGAGACCCCTCTAAAGCTAAAGGAATGGGATCCCTCTCTGAAGAAGAGATACAAGCCCCCTTTGAATCCCCTATGGAATGAGAGAGAGAGAGAGAGAGAGAGAGAGAGAGAGAGAGAGAGAGAGAGAGAGAGTTAAGAAACTATTGGATCATAGCCTCCCAAGAGTTTGATGATGAAAGAAGTGCTGTGGTGATGTCGAAGAAGTTATCTAGGGTTCCAATGGAATAGAAGCTAGGTAGCTCCTAGAGGTGGCCTCTTGAACCTGAGTAGAGGAGGGAGTGGAGGGAGGGCTAAGGCATAAAATCTCCTCGATGCTTGTATCGAAGTTGCTGTTTGTGGAGCAAGACAAGGGAGATGAGGAAATAGGAAGCTCAGAGGATCGAGGGGTGGACAATAGTTCAGTGTCTCTCAATGGAGAGGACTACAGAGTTGAAGGAGTGGAATGAGTCGAACAGCCTTTGTCTCTCGAAGTAGTGGATTGATGAGACAATGGTATCCAACAATCATTGTCTCTTGGTAGAGTGGAGTGCAAAATTGCAAGACATAGTTGTGGAAACCATTTGACCTAAAAATAAGTGGGGAAAACTATTGGAGTGCATTGTGGCAGTCTCCAGGATGTCGTGGCACATGATGATCCTCCTTTGCTTGTAAGGACTTAGTGTGCATCAAATCCGTGTTATGCCGAGTGATGATGGGAGTTGGATAGGTATATGTATTTCAGCTTTGTACATACCTAGACTTAGCTGATTCTTTTCTCCTCTTAAGGCATATTGTCTTTAAGTGGGAGATTGTTGGGAATAAAGGGCCATCATGCCTTTTATATGTGCAGGAGCGTGAACACACCCTTCGTATATTTGTACTTTCACATATATCTATCTAAAGCCTAAAGAGGCACACACAACAAATTGTACCCAAAAACATCGTGTATCTCTCTCTTTGACTCTCACTCTCTACTCTTGCTCACGTTTTGCTCTCTACTTGACATTTTCATCACTGGACATCGCATCGCCATTGCGCATCGCTCACTTCATCTTCTACCACATGTGAGGCTGTGTGGCTTTGGCGGTTGTTGGAAGAGCTTGACTTCCCCAAACTCATTCTACTATCTTGCGGTGCGAGAATGAGAGTTGCATTGCCTTGGCACAGAATCTTGTATTCCATGCCCAAACGAAGCACATTGAGATTCAGTACCTCTTCATCAGGGAGAAGCTTCTGGATGTGACCTTTGATATGGAGTTCTATAAGATTGAAGACAATCTTGCAGATTTGTTTACGAAGGCTCTTCCCTAGGCTTTACTTCATCGACATTTCAGATCCCTCAGTCAACTGCCTTGTCTAGGATCTGAGAGGAGGTGTTGAGTGTCACCTCTTGCCATGTCAATAGTGCCACACGGCAGTTTGCCACGTGGTAGGAGTAAGTCTGTCAGGCGGCCGACTGCAGTGGGCTACATTAAATGCAGTCGACCTGCCTATTTTGACATTTTTTAGGCATTCTTTTCAGCCTTTTTAAGGCTGAGTTTCCAATAGACTTCCTCACTTATTTTTGACAGATTTCAGCTTGCTGGTGACGGAGACAGTACTCGGGGCTGACGGAGATCGAGGTCCTCAAGGCGAAGACATACGCTGATATTGTCTCTGCACCCATGTATTATTCTGCATGCTTATACAACATTCTTCATTGCAAATTTTTTGTGTTCCACTGTCTCTTTCTCTCTCTCTCTCTCCTCTGCGTTCACTCTTTGTCACGGTCATTCGCTTCCGCATTGCTTTACTCTGACAATTCCCCCCATGGTGTAAAGAGGTAGAGAATGGAGTAGAGAAGGAGAAGGTGCTAGGAGTGGAGATGGAAGATCCAACCCCTAGGGTGTGTGATGCAGATGTGGAGTGTAATCCAAGGTTTTGGAAAGATGGTGAGAGGTGTTCAAGGTGTGATATAGAAGAGGGTGGGATGGGACGAAGTGAGAAGTGTGTGACATGCTCAAATGAAACAGAAGCTGTAGATGTACTTGAGTTCCGTTTGCTTCATGAGCCCCCTCTATTAAAGTTCACATCCACAAAGTCATTTGGATCGTGTATCTCAAAAGAAGAAACAAACGAGGGTTTTGATTCATGCAACTCATAAGGATCGTACAAACGTGACATTGGACCTAGTTGAGATGATGAAGATGGATCGCCAGATTTTCCGAATGCTGTATGTTCTCCATGATTGGAGAGGTGGGCAGCCTCACTAACCGGTTTGAATGTGGTAGCAAAACTGGTAGGAGAGGTGTAAACATCACCGTACTTGTTGCGATAGTACTCCTCAGTCAAAGTCCTCCTCTATCGTGTTAGTGAAATTTGGAATAGGAGTAGAAAACGAAGGTGAAGGTGAAAGTGGAGTGTCGTCCTCCTTACCGAGTTCATAATACCGTCTCAGGGTCTCTAGTGATGGAGAAACCTGATAGGACATCATAGGAATTGGAGAAGAAGGTGCCTGGGACATTGTGATTGGGTTACGAGTCGTCTTGTGTGCCTCGCACAAAGACTAGCTTTCCACAATATCTGTAGGATACTCTTTACAAGAGCATCGGCTCTGATACCATGTGAAGAAAATTGCTAGGTTTGCCTTGCGGAAACTCAAAACTCAAACACAAACAGAAGAAGGGAGAGAGAGAACACAACTCTGAAGTGAATGAATACTGTAAATGAGTGTAAGAGTGTACAGTGTGCTCAAGGGCAGAGCAATGTTAGAGTGTGATATCCACTGGAGACGGATCCCAAGTCTGTGACCACCAGTCAAAGTGTTTGATCTAAAACAACGTGTAGATTTGTAGCAATAGGCGGCGCAATCCCAGTGACTATGGTGGGGCTTTGTTCATCCCCCTAGTTGGCCATCTACCCCTAAAAGGGCTTGTCTTAACTCTCTTTCTACCGCTTGTTGAAGACAAAACCCTAACTGTGGGTCATAGTGGCAACCATAGCCACAAGTTTGAAAGCTTGACTTTCTTACTTTTTTCGCCTTTTGTTGTCATTAACAGTGATTTTAATCACTCTTGCCAAGATAGATACTTATCATCTCAAGTGGTCTTAACTTTGAGATGAGTATTTCTTAGCACTAAAATGCATTTGGTTATCATTAATGATAAAATAGAAATATGAATGTAATTGAAATCTCCTCGAACTCCTCTACAAGTATTTAAGTTCTCGATTAACCTTGCTCAACCAAATACTCATCTACTAGACCACAAGATTGGGAGGAGCCAGAGGTTCAATCCAAGTTCACTTCACTAAAGCCCAGGAAGGCAATCAAACCTAAAAAAAGTGTTGTCTAAAGAAAAGGACCACCTAAGTCTTATTTTGAATTACTCCACATATATGACTTTCAAGCTTTCTCATCCTTGCAATTTTAATTGTTAAGTCTACACTGTTGTGAGGCTATGTGGCATCTACGAACACATAGACCATTTCCTTCATTTGGTTTGTATCTATTGGCCCTTATTGTAAAGGATTAGACACTGCTACTTGCATTTAACAAGGAGTAAGACCTTCCTATGGCCTCAGCCTATGTTGACATTCGTCCACAAATCCGAAAATTTGCCGGAAATGACTTCCATCCATGGCAAGTGCTCATCAAAATACAAGATGATGGAGAGGGGTTAATGGTCTCTTATTACGGGGATTAGACTTGTTGATCCTTTCAACCCAAATAATATGGAAGACGATCAACGAGTTGAGGCTATTATTATGCTTCATCTTAATGATCCTTAATACACCATGTAGATCAACACTCTATTGGTAAGGCCAAATGGGATGAGTTGGAAAAACTCTACGGTGCTCGTGGAAAAAATGCACAAACTTTTCTTAAAATTGAGTTTTTTAGCCAAGAATATAATCAAGGGGAGGATCTAGGAAAATTTATTTCCCATATGAAAGGGCTTATGGCCCAACTAGCTTCCGTACAAGGACCAGTGGCCAAACCCAATGCTATTGCTGTCCTTTTGAAGGCTGTCAAGAAAGTTTTTCCTACTCTTGTAACAACATTAATGAACATCCCAAATCCCACTTGGAAAGTACTATCCAGTCATATGCTTAGATGAAGAGAAGAGAAACCATAAGGAGGGAACTTTAGTATCTATTTCGTGTGATCAACTGTTGATCCATACAACTTTCACAAAATGTTCTTTTTGTTGTAGAAAAGGGCATCTTGCAAGTAATTGCTGGAAGAAGTACTTAGAAAAGATGAAATGGAATAAATGCAAGAAGATTGGGCATATTACCAGTGTCCCAGTGTGCCAGAACCACCTAAAGAATTGGAGGCTAACTTTGCCTCTCAACCATTTGATGATCGACTCTTTTGAGTCTTGTAAACATATTTACTTCATCTACCCCAGTGGCTACTAGCTATGTGGCACGCAACTAGCCTACTTTACTACTCTTGAAGGATGACCTGATTGGTCTGTTAGTGACTCACCTATTGCACTTTACGCGTCCATTCCTAAGGCATCCATTGCACCTTCTAAGACCACTTCCCTACCCCATTGTACGCGATGATGGCCATACACTTAGCCTTTCCCTCTTTAGACTTCCATTGTATAATTATATACTCATTGCATTGTACTTAGCTTTGCTTTCTTTTATTTTCAATTTTGTTTTTTGGAGCATCTCACTACTTGCCTTTGTGCTTGCAAATGTTTTCTCTCTTTTGCAAGGTTTTGTCTTTCAGTGTAGGGCTTTTATTCATGCTTGCATCAGTCCTTGTTGAGTAGGAGACAGGAGATGCACGACGTTCTTTTCATGGTTCCATCTACTTGGAGTTTTACTCTTCTACCAACATGGAGGCTTTTCCTCTCGCGGCGGATAGTGCAATATATCTCTTGATGCTATCACGGCAGTGTCTTCTATCCTTGCTCTTCCAGTAGGGATGCTTCATCATTTTCATCCATATGGTTCTTGGCACCACACAAAGACCGACATCTTAAGGCCCCTCTTTCTTCTTTGACATTGACATCTAGGTTGAGAGGAGGTTTCTATCCTTCTTGGTATTCTACATGTTTCGGTAATTCTCTTCAACATTGGCCTTTACCCTCTTCTAGGTGTTGCATGATTTTATCACCTTTGTACTAGGGCACTTGGGCAAGGGAGAATTTTCCCATGAGGGACATTGTCCAAGCAGCCCCTCTTGCATGAGCGTTCTTCAGTATGTAGCATCCTATGCATCCCATTATGCAGAGCATCACCGGTCAGATTCTAAGGTGTTTTCATTGTCGGATTACACCACCATCTTTCTTTCCATGATACTTCATTATCTTTTCCTCGTCATCGACATTCTTGAGTGGTTGGGTAAGCTTGTATTGTTTTGTGATGTATTGGGTGACCATCCCTACTCTTGTTTTCTGGGTCATTGTTACTTAATCAGCTGCCACCCCTAAAATTAACTCTCTAACAAAACAAATGAAAGTTAGAATATGGTTCCATTTGCCTTTGTAGGGCTTGGTAGGGCACTGGGCCTCGACGAGCACCCTTTGTCTAATGCCCTATCCTCTTTGGGGTGACTACTTGGACTCCCTTGGTAAGATAACCATTGCCTCTATAGTCTTGGTAGGCCATTGGGCAATTGATGTATACCCTTTGCCTATACCTTGGCTGCTTTGGGGTGGGATGTCTTGGGGTAAACATTGTTGGCCTTTTATTTTAGACTCAGTTTTGGGCCTAAGAGGGGGGTCTTGAGCTAAAATATGCTTTACATTGATTAGCATTTTTAAACAGCCCCAAAACATGCTTAACTAATGAAAAACACAAATTTGATATGCTATTCAAGAGAGTTTCAGTGGTCCGCCAAAACCCTAATTTTTGGTACACCCTTCAATATCTATAAATAGATAGACTATCCACCATTTAACCTTATCTCTTCCGTGCAAGTTTCTCACCCTTGTGTGCAGATCTTAGCCGTCAGTTTTCCACTATTTGGTGGTCTAGCCTTTGTGATTGTTGCCATCACCTTGTCTGCTCCTCTACTGCGGCGTTCTATTTCTGCATTCTACTACGGTGTCCTATTGTGGCGTTCTACTCTTGTGTTTTGTTGCCTTGCCCACATCATCAGGCATCATCCTATGCAATTGCCTTAGTGTCCTCACACTTTGGTGATCAGCATTTGGTGTTTCTCACTCTGTCACTCCGACTAGTGGTCACATCACTCGAGGTCCGTCTTTGATGGATGCCACTATTCGACACTTCATCGCTCTTCTCTTGGGCATTCTCTATATACTCTTACATTTATTTACAACATTCATTCACTTCAGAGTTTCTTCTCTTTGTGTTTGAGTTTTGAGTTTTGCGGTTGCATTTTGCATTTAGGGTTTGAGTTTTACTTCTCTCTGTCTGAGTTTTTGTATTTTAGTCTTGGTTGTACATGTTGTGTTTCCTCAATGCAAACCCTAGCATATCTTCACAGAGTGCCCCTAGTGCTGCATATCCTCGTGCCAAACATACTTCTGATGCTCCTCTCAATGAAAAACATGGGCTAGAGAAGGTGACTCTCAGATAGACATATTCCCTCACATGCTCCACACTGTCTCTGCCAAATGTGAACTAGTACATAGATCTAGTCACCCATGCCGTTGAAGTATTGAAGACCATGGTTTTAGTCTTCCCAAGGTTCACCGTGAGATCTCTATCTCTACAAAAGATGTGCAAAACATCTAGGTGATGTTGCAGTCTCTCCGGTGAATTTGAAATGAAAACAATATCATTTGCATACAATAATACTGGTATTAGCATCCATGCTAGGTTGGCTCCAGCTTCTCCTCCTCGGTCAATGTAATTAGACACTCCATCTATATATAAACCAAACAATGTGTGTGAAAGCGAGCATCATTGTTTCACTCCTATGGTACTGCCAATCCTCTCTCGTAGCTCCCCAAGTGCACGTACATGACTTGTCATTGTCTCATACATTGCATAGATACCCTATCATATGCTCTATGGTACTCTAATATCCTGCAATCTTTGCATGATGCGTGTACGAGACACTATCAAAAGCTTGGTGAAAGTCTACAAAGCAGCAACAGATTCTCGTCTTGACCTTTATCTGTCTCAATAATGGCTTTGAGTGTGAGGATATGGTCCAGCATGGTATATCTGCGTTTGAAACCTGCCTGTCCTTGTGCTCTCTTTCCTTGCATCTCAACCCATTCATTGAGTTCATGCTCCAGTATAGATCCATATATCTTGGCCAAAGTATGGCCGATCATGATAGTCTTGTAGTTGCAAAGGATCAAAGGATCACCACTCTTAAATAGTGGAATTGCAGCATTGTCTAATCAGCTCATAGAGAAGGCTTCACATGCTGCTCTATTAAACATATGTGCTAGTATGTTGCAAGCATGTGAGAAATGTTTTGCCACTAGCCCATCCTCATTGTGTGCCCTCCCATTTGGTAATCTATAAATCACATCCCTAACCATTTTCGAGGTGAAGAAAGACCACTCTGTTGGCCTACATGCTTATGGGGGCTGCATAGATGGCTGTCTTGGCACGTCATACAGTTGTCTCCCATAGTCAAGCCAAGTATCTGGTGATGTAATTTGTATGGGGGATGCCTTTCATGAAACATCTTCCATGCACTCTTGTTATCCTGTCCCAAAAATAGTTGATATATTTTTGCTTTTGCTTTCACTAAGTAGTCTGGTTTTTTCTTTTGTAGAAGCCGTTTGAAGAATATCCTTGCTTGATGATGTGTCTGAGTGCCTAGCTCCAGTTTTCTTTGTAAGCGAGCTCAAGTGACTCTGCACTCATCATCATACCAACTAATTTGGGGAGTAGTAGAGTGTGTGGGTCTACATCGGGGCAAGGTGTGGGGGAATGCATACATGGCTGATCCATGTATGACCTCTACTAGTACATTCCTCCAACGATTTGCTCAAGTCCAATGTATGTAAACTAGTCTGTAGAGAACCACTGTGGTGTCTTCTACAAAGTAGTACTTGAGATGTTTAGGGAGGCATAGTGTTTCATGTTTCATATGTTTACAAAAGAGAGAAAGAAAGAAAGAAATATTAACGTTTACTAAAGACCAAATTGGCCTATGAGACATATCCATGTACAAGAGAATATCCTCATGGTATCAAGAAAGTGAAAGGTGAAACATCCTATCTAACGTGCAATGAGTGTGTGCCTCAATATCTAGGTGAGCCACAAATATGTCCATCTGGGGAGATGAGACTCTGTGTGAGGTACGACAATGCCATGTAGATCTAACTCCACACACACACACACACACACACACACACACGCGCGCGCGCGCGTGTGGGGAGAGAGAGAGAGAGAGAGAGAGAGAGAGAGAGAGAGAGAGAGAGAGAGAGAGAGAGAGAGAGAGAGCCATTAGTATATTTAAGTATGTCCATTTGGGGACATGAGAGAAGTGTGCTTCATCATCTAGGCGAGCCATCAATATATACAAGTATGTCCGTTTGCAGATGTGAGACTATATGTGTATGAGGTACAACAATGCCATGTAGATCTTACTCCATCTACACACACACACACACAGATTTTCTAGTAATTAATAATATAATTGTCTTTTATGTATGGAGAGCAAGAAAGAAAGTTATATTAACGCCTACAAAAGGCCAATTGGGCTATAAGACCAAAATGTTACATATGAGAGAGAATGTGAGAGAGAGAGAGAGAGAGAGAGAGAGAGAGAGAGAGAGAGAGAGAGAGAGAGAGAGAGAGAGAGAGAGAGAGGTTGTTGGATTGGCCACACAAAGATTTGCAGCGAGGCAAGTTTAATCGGATGGCTAGGTTAGGGTTGAAGACAGTCTATGATGGTGTTATCCCTGGGCAACCCCGTCTTTATTCCTTTAGGCATATTCGTTAGTACTTTAGGGTACCTCATGGATATAGGGACATTTGAGTGTCCATATAGGACAATCTTCAGAGGTTCTCTCCTTTGCATGTGCTACAGCCATTGCATCCATGGTGTGATTGGATGTTTGTGCTACCTGACGACTTTGAGAAAAGGTCAGCTATTCCTATATATCATCAAATGGTGGAAGCTAAGAGATGGGTCACGGGTAAGGTTAATAAGCTCTGGCATCTCAGGGATAGCAAAAAGAAATGGCGTGAAAGATTTATCTAGCTTTGGAAGTTTGAGGTTTCGTATCAGGGTAAAGTGTTCATGTGGCGGCTACTCATTGGGGGACTTCCAACGGGAGAAGTGCTCCGTGCCCGAAAGATCTTTGCAGGTCGTTGTGTTTGTACTATACGTAATGAGACTCTGCTTCACCTTTTTGTCTCCTACCTTGTTGCGTGATAGATCTAGAATTTCATTTTCCGTGTGTGGTTCTCTGTGGCTTAGCACCGCTTACCAGTTTGTTCGTGGATTCTGGGAAATATGTCCTTTATGCCCTCTTTGCCTTCAGATTGTTCCTACCTATTCCATTTTCTCAGATGGACAGCCCTGTGGCATATATGACGTACTTGCAATGCCTTTATTTTTGATTCGGCATCGGGCATCCATGGACATGTGGCCCGTGTGCGTGGATTGGTGTTATGGCAAATCTCTTCTATGATGTCAGCTGACCTGGTTCTTCCGGAAATTGCTGCTCCCTGGCTGGCGATTGTTCGCTCTACTCCAATTGTTCCTTCTACGTGATTTAGAATGGGTCATGTGATAAGTTGTTCTGGTTGTTCTGAGAGCCTGTAGGCCCCGTGTAAATATTCTATAGAGTGAGTGTGAGAGAGACAGAGTATGCTGACTTGATGGTCTGATGTAATAGATTGTAAGAGATACACAGAGAATGTTGACCTGATGGTCTGATGTAAATATTTACTGCTTAATTCAATTATCTTCACGAAAAGAGAGAGAGAGAGAGAGAGAGAGAGAGAGAGAGAGAGAGAGAGATCCGAGCATCTTGGTGGCATGTACTGAATTCTACAAGGCCTCCCAAAACATCACAGTCATTTCTCCTTACTCATTTGATTGCCTCTTGGCATTAGATTTTTTGATTTACAGTTTGGGGTCCTCCTGATCTTCGAAAGAAGGCTAATTTGTTATAGGCAAAGTGTTGGTCAATTGTAGGCCTCGCTTGATTGGCCGGATATAGATTTACATCGAGGTAAATTTAATTGGATGGCTCAATTGAGGCTGTAGACGGTGAGTGATGCTATCATTCCTAGGCAGTCCCATCTTTATTCCTTTTGTTGCATATACCAGTACTTTTGGGTGCCTAGAGGCTATAGCCATGTATGGTCCACCTTGTGGAAGCAGCTTGAGTGATGTAATCCATTGCTTGCTCTTCAACCTCCTTCCCCTTGGCAAGACTGGATGTTTGTGACACCTAATCACTTTCTAAAAAGGTTGGCTAATCAAATCTACCATAAATTGGTAGAGGATGAGAGATGGTTTATTGAGAAAGCCCATAAAGTTTGGCATGATCAGGATGGCAAAGTGAAGTGGCAGGATATATTTTTTCAATTGTGGAGGTCCGAGATTCCTTATCAAGGGAAAGTATTTATAATGGAGGTTGCTTATCGAAGCTCTTTCCACTGGAGATTTTCTACGTACCCACAAGGTCTCATGTAATAGATGTATCTTCTATACTATATGTGTCGAGACAATTCATCTCTTCATCTCCTACCCTCTAGAAAGACAGATTTGGAGCTTTGTTTCCCATGTGTGGACCTCGGTGGCTCATGGCCCCGTCCATTCTTGGGTCCTAGACAAGATGCCTTCTTTGTCCACTTTGCAAAATCGAATCATATTTTCTTCTTTCATATTCTCAAATGGACAACTCTCTGGCACATTTGGCATCCATAATGCCTTCATTTTTTATTGGAATTCAGGTATTCGTGGTCATGTGGCTTGTGTTCATGGCAAATCTCTTCCATGATTTTGATAGGCTTGGTCCTTCCTAATGTGGTTGCTCCTTGGTTGGATATTGTTTGCTCTATTTCTATTGTGCCATGGCATGATGTTTGTGTGCTAGGTTTTGGTAACCTTTTGGCTTGACTTGTGAATTGTTAGGATTTTTATGGCTGGCCAGAAGGCTTGATGTAAATACTTTTACTTATTTAATCTAAGCTTCTTCACAGAAAAAAAAGATTAACATCCTTTTGAGCCCAAAATTGACCTATAGGACAAATCAGATCGCTCATTACATTCCACAACATATAGTTTAGTGTTGGATTTATTATATTATTTGTATGTCAGTTGATTCTCGCCTTCACTTTCTGTAGAATTTCTTCTCTCTCATGTAATCTCTTCTTGCGAGAACCTCGGTGGTTTTAGGCAAGATACAACTAATCTCTTGACATCCTTGGTGAACCCAATGTGAAAGGCCTAAAGAAAATTTTGCAGGATGGGAGATGCTATAGGTCCTTCGGATGAAGTAAGAAAGTTATTGTAGACTGGGGTGGGTTTTCGGAAATGGAGTTTCAACTAGTTGGTAGATGTGATACAGAAGTATTGGGTAATCATGGAAAACAAACTAGTGATAAAAGCTCTTCAAGCGCAGGTCAATGAATTGGGTCAATTTGATGGGAAAGAAATATCTAAATATCTCAGAACCTATTGCATGCAGATGGAATTGTATGCTATTTCAAATAATCATATGATGAAGTATTTTGAGTAAATTGTGGTAAGTGAAATCAAAGAGCATGTTGGAGACACGCAGCTAGAATATGGTGCAATCTAGAAAAACTTTGAGCAAGCTCTTAAGCAAGAGTATTTTATGTAGGATCTAGAGTATGATGAAGATTTGGAGTAGGTCTCTAAAAGGTCTCAAGAAACAGATTTAGTAGAACTATTACAGGAAATGCATGAGTTGCAATTAAAGGTTATACGACTTCAAGAAAAAGAGCGAATAATTCGGAAGGGATGGTTTGCAAGGATATAGGAATGAGTGTAGAGGATGAAGTTGAGAAACTCTTACATGAAATGCATGAGTTATAGTGGAAGCTAACAAGCCTTGAAGAAGATGCTCAGTACGTGGAATATGTAGATGACTTGTCAGACTGATGCCATAGATGTGTATTTGATAGATGCTTTGCCTAAAGGTGTAGAGGATACATTTCTTGTGAATATAGATAATATAATGACAATGAGTGTAGAAGATATAGAGAAAAAATATATAGATACTTTGTCTAAAAATGCAAATGATATAGCGACAGTGAATGCAACTAAGACAATGATAGTGCATGCCAATGATGCTTTGTTTGCGAGTGCAAATGATATTTTACAAAGAATGTAGATGATGCTTTGAATGAGGATGCAGTTGTGAAGGATATTCAACTTGTGAAAGCTAAAGAAAATGCTTTTCAATGTTTTTTCCTAGCATAAAACAGAGAGATATGTGTCATGCAGTTTGCTTTTTTATGGATGCTTGATATTGGGATCATATGCTTTTATATGTATGATGACAGGACAAATGTGGATATGTACTTTTCTATGCATGATGTTGGGACAAATGTGGATATGTTTTATGGATCAAAACCATTTAAGCTGATTGCAAAAGGGATGTGGGAAACCTCAATGCTAGTGTATGATTTGAGTGGAATTGCAAGCTATGGGGTGCTACAAAGTTTTGATAGGGTACCACTACCATTTGATCCTAGTAGATCTATGAATTTCTTGGAGCAGGATATAGATGGCTATATGTGATTTGGATTTCATAAGCTTTCAATGCCCTATGATCCAAGAGGGAGTACTTGGGTTAGTTGCATGTTTTTCATTACTTATGCAAGGTGATTATCTGGGTTTTTAATCCTGGAGGTATCTCTAAGTTGATATGCATGATTTTTTGGGAGATGAGTATTTGGCCTTTTGGCCTAGGTAGGTTGTATTATGTGGCATATGCCAGAGGATGTGTAGGTGTGGAGGGGATGGATGTTGTATAACTACATCTTCAATGATAGAAAAGCAAGGGAAAGACATTTAAACAAGGATTTCAGATATATGCTTATGGGATACTCACTCATGATCCTAACAACTTTTTCTAGGACCAAAACTTGTCCATTGAAATGGTCTAGGTTTCCTTTATTAAGTTTTGATGACTTAATGAGAACTTTGGGTGGATCTAAACACATGCAAGGACTTATCTCAAGTCTTACAAGTTGTCCAAGCCTTAAAATTCAAAAATCAAGGCATTTTGAAAAAGTAGCATTTATAATTATTCTAAGAGGATTTCTGGGGATTTTGGCTGTGTTGGCTTGTCGATAGATTTGTTTGGTTTGATTTGAGTACTTGGATGGCCCTATTTGTCGCTCGTATCTAAAAGTTATGGGAAAAATAAATTGCAGCTAGGATTGCTATCTTAAAGAATTTGTGATATTACATAGTCTTCTTGGATGTATACTGTCCTGAAGACCAAGAAAGGGTTTTGTGATGTTTTAGAGGGTTGAGGTTGCTCTTATACATGTATTTTGATGTATATGGATTGTTTTGGTTGATTTTTGAGCCACATATACATTGTTTTGTGCTTCTATTTTTGTCTAGCAAACATTGAATATTTTGGACTGATTAAAATTGAATTTTTTTTGAGGCATAGTCTCAAAAATTGGGATTTCACGGAGTCATATTCTTAGTAATTGGGATTTCTTTGAGCCATAGTCTCATAAATATCATTTGAAAGCGGATGCATATGTCGTATAGGGATTCAACCAAAGATTTTTTGCAAAAAATATAATCTACAGTTGGATTTCTTTGTATTTCAATTGATTTTTGTCATCATCTTTGGTAGAATTTCTTCTCTCTCCTTTGTAATCTCTTCTTGTGAGAACCCCAATGGTTTTAGGCTAGACACAACAAATCTCTTGATATCTTTGGATTTCATGTGGTTATAGGTTCAATGAGGGAAAACCATAGGAAAAATCATTTATACAAAGATACATGACATGAATTTTTAACAAGGTTTTCTAGGAATAGAATTGTTCTTTGAGATATTTTGAGGATCCAATATTAAATTTTAATTACTTAATGAGATCTCTAGGTGGATTTAAATACATCCAAGGACTTATCTTGAGTGGTAGAAGTTCTCCAAGTCAAAAAATATTAAAAAATGATGCATTTACAAAAAAGCAAAGTTTACGACTATTCTAGGAGGACTTTTGTAATTTTGTTCACTAAGGCTTATCGATCAAGTTTGTTTGCTTCAATTTGAATACTTGAATGATCCTATTCTGAGTACATATAAGACCAAGCATGGGACCTGTGAAGAAATACCCTAACACAGAAACACAAATAATACTATATGACAAAGCATTGATTAATAGAAGAACACAATTAGGATTAGGGTAACTTATGGACAATGAACATAGAGAATGAATGAAGTGATATGACTATTGAATATACAATGCTCATGCAGCAAACACACTATGTAATGAATGAATACTATACCTCGAACTCCTATATCTCAAGGATCAGGGCAAGGGTAATGAGTTGGAGAGTGTGTTGTACTTCCAACGGATCCCGAATTGTAGCAAGGCAGTCTCTAGATGTTGAACACCAGCAAATGCAGCCAAGGAAGTTTGGATCTGATGTAGACGGTAGTGTAGGAGAGAAAAAGACTAAAAACACAAGTGAGGAGAGAGAAAACAGTGAATGCAAGCTACAAGAGAGAAAATAGTAAATACAGGCTATAGGAGAGAAAACAACAGCAACAGGTTGAAGAGATGATGGCGACAGCTAGAGGAGAGAAAATCTGCAAGGAGACAACTAGAGTATGTTGATGTGGGAGGCTGTATGACAGTTGGATGACGGACAGTAGTAGTCGCTTGGCTAGAAACAATAGCAAACTGATAACGGAGGGTTGGAAACTGGCGCCAAATGAGTGAAGACTGCAATGGACAGCTTGGACTGTGATGTCCTCCGTGAATGGGGGTGTGGGCAGCAAGCTGAAAACACGTGAAACCTTTAAAAACGAGATTGAGGTTGAATGGAAGGGAGCATACCTATTTATGGAAAGTTTGGGCCCTCCCAAGTGGGTTTGTGCTTATGGGATATAGACACTCTCTAGGAATGCATTTCTTTTAAATAAACAAGGTTTCTTCCTTAATTAAGCATGTTTTGGGGCTGTTTAAGTGAAGCTAATGCATTTTTAGCTCAATAGGGCTTGCATAAAGAAAAACGAACTTAGGAAAAACATTGAAGTAAACATAGAGAAGATTGATTGTGATTGTTGGATGCATGTGGAAGGATTGATTTGAGAGTCTTTGGATTTTTGTGGACTACTCTATTCAAAGATTTCAAGCTTTTCATTGTTGTTTACTACTTACTCAGTGAGTTCTATTGTGATTTGGGGTGATTCTATTGCATGTTATGCTTCCGATTGAGGGTTTTGTGTGGGTAGATCTAGGATTTTTCTTTCTAATTGATTTAGGTTATTGAAGATAGGGATCCTGACTGTCAACGCTCGATTACCTCCTTTTCCACTAAGTGATTGCTTAAGGACCTTAGCATACGATCCGGGCTGTTTCCCTCTCGACTTCGGATCTTAGCACCCAAAGTCTGTCTATACAAACCTATGGCCTGTATTCGGAGTTTCCTTGAGGTTGGTCAGGCTTGAGGCCACCCTAGCCCATTGAGTGCTCTATCCCAAACCATAAACATTGTACGCTCTACTGCAATAGATTTTGCGGAAAACCAGCTATATCCGATCTTGGTTGGCCTTTCCAAGCCGCTCTATCTTTTGATTGAGATTAGACTATACGTTTTCCCATTCCCAATGTAATTTTTAAGTTGGAACTATTTGAGAAATCCTTAGGTTCTAATCTCGCTTCCCGAATCTTTGTTGACATTCAGAGAATAGTTGCGACAATCCATCCCCACTGCTGACCCACTTTGGACAAAAGAACACCATTTCCATATTTTGAAAACTCTTAGATGTACATGTTACAGAAATTCCAGTATTTCATCTAAGTCAACAATTCGATCATTTTGATCCATTTTGTTTCACGGAATAAAAGGCATCGATTGGAATATGAAATGACAATGTCTTGATTCTGAACAATCGTGGAGTTACGAAGGTTAGTAATCTCGTTTTACAGAAATAACCATAGATATTTTTTTTTCTTTCTATCGTAGGAAACTTAATTCTTACCATACGATATTATTTTTCAAGTTTCATTTAATAAAGAGGATCTTTTTACAAATGTTGAAGTGAAAACATTCCAAATATGTAGAAATGGCGGTTGTTACTTCCCGCAAAAAGGATCTCGATAACCGAGTCACACGTCGCTTTGCACCATATCTTTTTAAGCGAAGTTTTACCATAATATCTGGAATTCAAGGATTATTCTATTGTTAGATACTCAAAACTATCAGTTTCCGACTGTCAATCTTTCAACGTTGCCTTGGGGTCCGAAAAAAAAAGTTTCAAGTTGAATCCTGAAAAGACTTAATTTAGGAGCCTATTCTTTCTTTAGCCGCATACATAACATCGATTGTAATTTTTGATATATTGTTTTGTTTTGCGAATATTTCGACATTTCTCTTTATTTTTCCCCTAACAAAACCAGGTATTCGACTTGATTCCAATTGACTTTCAGGGGTCCAATCCAGGTCTTTTCTGTTGGATAATGACTTTGTAGTAACCTCCTTCGTATCATGGCCACCAGATACATCTAATAAATGATCCTCCATACCCAAATTGAATGAATTATAAACTGAATCAGCTATTTGGTTTGTTCCTTCGTCCCTATCTAGGCTAAAAATAGGGATACTTTGAAGGGAGAAACATGGTATTTTGGATTTATGCGGGCTGCTTTTGACTTGAATGAAATTCATGCATATACGGGTTTTGTTCCTTCCAAAAGAATCTGTCTTGATTTTGGATCATGTATACAATGGTTGGATTGATGCATATATGGTACTTTTGAGCTATCATTTTAGTGAAATTATCTTGAGGTATTGTCTTGTCTAAATTGGATTCATGTATACTTTGAAGGGAGAAACATGGTATTTTGGATTTATGTGGGCTGTTTTTGACTTGAATGAAATTCATGCATATACGGGTTTTGTTCCTTGCAAAAGAATCTGTCTTGATTTTGGATCATGTATACAATGGTTGGATTGATGCATATATGGTACTTTTGAGCTATCATTTTAGTGAAATTATCTTGAGGTATTGTCTTGTCTAAATTGGATTCATGTATGATGTATAAGATCTAAATTAAAGACTCTTCTATAGTTGGAATTTGATATTTCTTGTGTCTTTATTGCAAAATACATTCTTTCTTTCAGAGATTTCTTCTTTGTCTTCTCTGTTACTTGTTTATTGAATCCTTGTGATTAAGGCCTTTCACTTAAAATCCCCAACAGCGTGTGCAAGGTCATGTTTATGAGGGCATTGGATTGAGGTAGGAGAAGAACATGATGCAGGCAAAGGAAGGAATGTGGAGGTGATGAATTGGTTGAGGGGGCACATGGTCATGAGCAGCCTTTATAGGCAAAGATGCTGAAATGTGGCCAACTGCTATCAAATATGGCTGACTTGATGACTGTTTGACATGCCTGCAAGTGGGGGCAAAAATGCTCCATGTGGCACTACTGACAAAATGGGCCTCATAAACAGGCGAGAAATGATGATAATCATGCTGGAAATGCATGTGATGATTGCAGACCTAAAAAGTGCACACAAAAATGCTAGAGTTCCTTTGTTTTCGTCAGACTTTGACAGAGCTCACAACCAGAAGATGACAGCATGAATACTGAATGCTAACACCATCCTTTATTTCTAACACTCTTGCCTTTCATTCATCATCCTACACCAGCTGGCCATCTCCATTACTCTCTCTAGTTGCCCACACCCCATTCAAGAGCTGGCACCTAGTTGATTCAGTGTATTGTCATCCTTTCCAGGCTGCCACCCTGCTGTTGGAGGTCATCTCCAGCTTGCTGCCACTAGCCTGTCTACTCCTCCGCCTAGTTTTCTAGAGGTACGCCCAGCCTGCCACCTACACTCCCTTCTGTCAATAGCTGTCCCCAGCCACCTGAAATCATCATCTGCTCTCTGGGGTAGCTGCTAGCTGCTGCTATGCCATCCTTGACTGCTGGAGACCGCAGGAGCTGCGTTTCAGCTCGCATCACGTGCGTTTTACTGCGCGGAGTCCCTTTCAGACATCTTGCTGATCTCAGAGGACTGCCTTTCACTCCCTCCACCACTGCCCATGTCATCATGAGCCCCAATGGACTGCTGCTGCTGCATTTTGGGATTCGTCTCACAAGTACAACACATTCTTAGGGGTGATCTTGATGTCTCTGGTACCACTCTCAGCTGACCTCTGCTGGAGGTTTGAGGCCCCTTTGTACACATTCATACTTCTATATCCTTCATTTCATCGGGGGTTACTTCAATTTGTGTTCATTGCGTTGTCGTACATTTGCATATGTTTGTCTTTTGCCCTAGCATTTCTTTACATGAGCCCCACCTTAATGTTGTAATATGCACTTTTCTCTAGAGGGTGCAACACAACAAACATTGAGTAAAGACACATGCCATGGCAGTAACATTATAATTGCATCCCCAATCACCAATCTCTGTGCATATGTGCATTTTCGAAGTTGTAAGAGAGTGGGAGTGGTGAGGATGAAAAGTGTCATTGCATCCCCAATCACCAATATCTGTGCATATGTGCATTTTTGAAGTTGAGAGAGGAGTGGCACTCACAAGAATGAAAGGAGGTATTGGAGAGCCGCGAAAAGAGCAGGTAATAGTGATGATGGCCTGGGAGGACACATTTTGAATATCAATCTACAAGTCTTTACATCAAAGTGATGGAGCCTGAAGTTAGTCTTTTCTGCAAGTGCCAATGTACGATGCTTTTCTTTCATATAAAAAATTGGCTGCATGTCTGATCCTTCAAAATTGATATATGCTTTTACTATCATGGACATTCCACCCTGATTACTTTCTGACCTAGCTTTGTTTTTTTGGCAGTTTGTCTGGGTTACCCTCATCATTGGGACAGTGCTGGCAACTTGTAGAGGTGTTGTAGCTTTTCTGGTCGTTCTGGTTTAGTGGAAGAGCTTATCCTTTTCTGTTTCATTCTGCTGCATTCCGGTTATCCCATCTGTGGGATGGGCTGCAATCCTTAACTGTTTGAACTCTTGTAATTGTGAAGCTTGATCTCTCAACAAATGGCTTGGCTGAAGTTCCATCCTCTCTGTGCAATTTGAAGAATTTGAAGGTAAAGAGAGACACAGGTGCAGCATAGTACTTTTAAGCAAATGATTATACTGATGTATGTTCAAAATTTTGAACCGTGCTTCCCCAGGTCCTGAACCTGAATAACAACTGTCTTAAAAGCTTCCCCAAGGAAATTCTTAAAGGTTGTGAGGTGCTGTCAACTCTCTATGTTCGTGGAAATGAGTTAACTATTGAGTATCTTCGAGCGGTGAGCTATCATTTACAAAGACTGTAACTCTGGAGAACTAGAATGACTTAGTACTAAATGTATGATGTTTTCTTGGATTAATAGCTGGATGGCTGGGAAGAATTTGATCAGCGGAGGAGAGCAAAGCATTCAAAACAACTGCACTTTAATATTCTGGATTCTGCAGGGGGTTTTGATGAGGGGACAGATGCAGATGCATGGCATCATCATTGACTCTGAAATGCGAGTATGTAATCATGAGAAGATACAATGGTTTCTTGTCAAAGCAGACTTTTCGATCAGCCATGCCATGCTTATGGAGTTTGAGATACTTTGGATACCTAGAAAGAGCTAGCGTAACTTTTACTCCAAAGGAATCCACCACTATCATGAATGGAGGGGTATTGTGGGGTACTTCTTTTGTTTCCACAAATTAGTTGTTAGGACCTCGCCCTCGCCTAAATACTAGACTATTGGTGGCCATAGATAAACAAATATGAGATTTGCTTATCTTTGGTAAATGACATGATATGACAAAATGAGATCCATTGTAAAGTTACTAAATTAGACAATGTAGTATAATGCATACATTTTGAAGTTGTGTGTGTGTGTGTAATGCTTACCTACTTGTCACATTGCCTAGCTTGACTGTTGACCTTGTTTGTCAGTCACACACTTGTTAGTCATGTTGCTTGTTGGCCATATGGTCTGGTCTAGCTATTGACTTTGTCTATTGTTTTGACACGTTACAATTGGCTCTACTCATGGCTTGACACTCTGCTACTTGTATGTCAAGTCATGTTGATTGCCCCTCATACAATACACTTTTTCCATGTACCCACCTTTGTAGAGACTTATCATCCATGATTGGAATTTCAAGGGGGTCGTTTTGATTCTTTGCTTAACAACACTAGCACATCCATCTAGTTCATTTTTTGCTTACACTGGCAAACATAGGTTGCACATCCATCTAGTTCATTTTTTGCTTACACCGGCAAACATAGATTGAAGCTTATTTTGTTGCTTACTCCAATGCTCATACTACCAACATAGAATGAAGCTTTTACCAATACACATTCTGACTATAGGGCTTAACATTTTAAGGCAATTTCACGTGTATTTCCATTTTCAAATTCATGAGTATACCCTTCATATGTTGTTGTGAGGGAAGTATGCTTGCATTCTATCGAATGGGAGAAATAGACCATCGAAGGTTTGGAGATTAGGATGCAAGCAAGAATAATTATTCATTGAAGTCAAATTGTACCATTCCCAAGGGTTTATCTCTTGTGCAAGAAGTATAGTCATTATGTTGGAAAATGTCCTAAGAAGCTTACAAATGATGATGAGAGATCAAAGGGAGTTGAACAAATGAATGTCATGAATCAAGATTTTGCAAATACAAAAGGATTGCAAGTAGAGGTAGATGTTAAACGTGTGCTTCATCTCACCTACACCAAATAAGGAAGCTAAGGCTAAAGAGAAGAATTAAGAGCCTCACAACCACACAAGGGCACTTTCAAGATGTAAGCTATAAAAAGAAAGGAAAATGCTAAACTCACGTAGATGCTTAAGGATGCAAAGCAAGAAGCAATAGAAAATGTCAAGGCTAGGGTTTCCTTGCTAGAGAAGTTTACAAATGTTTGTGAGAGCTCAAAGGGAGCTAAACAAATCAATGGTAGAATTTGAGTTTTTTAAAGACAAAAGGATTGAAGGTAGAGATGGATGTCAAACATGTACTTCATCTCACTTGTACCAAATAAAGGGGCTAAGGCTAATGTGAAGAATCAAGAGCCCTTAGAACCACATCATGAGGACACTTTGAAGATGGAAGCTATATAAAGAAAGAAATATGTTAACTCGTGTAAATGCTTAAGGATACAAAGCAAGAAGCAGCAAAAAATGTAAAGGCTAGGGTTTCCTTGTTGGATCAAAACTTCAATGTAGCATTGGAAGGGGATCAAGAATAGTTTCTCAATATTGGTCTTTAAGTCTATGAAAAAGGCTTTTAGTTGGAAGCTTGAGATATTCGATCGGAAAGGAAAAATAAATTTTGCTATAGGCTACTCACAAGATAGAAACCTAGGATGCTACCTTTACAAGAGATCAAGCTTGATGTTAGAAAAATCACGCAATTTTTCGTACCAAGGTATAGTGCATTTTTAGGAGATTGCAAGAGGGGAAACGATGGTACATTACTTCTCCTGAACGAATGCTATAAGCCATGCATGCATCGGTTCAGGGAATATGGGTTGATGGGGGCAATCATGGTTAAGGGGATTAAAATATGAAATTGATATATGATTTGTACATACTCCAAACTCCTTAGCCACATGTGACACTTAGGACCAAGATTAAATGGACCACAACACCAAAAATAAACTTGATTGCCTTAGGAGCTTCCATGACAGCTAGCACGTGTCAACACACATTGCAACTCAACACATTCATCAACACCTTGCAACAACCTAGCACCTTGCATGCATTGGCACCACTCACCCTTACACGCATTAGTACCATTTGTCAACACATTGCAACTAAATACATGCATCAACATCTTGCAACCTAGTACCCTGCATGCATTGACACCACTCATCCTTGCACACATTTGGTACCATTTGTCCTTGCATGCATTGTTAGCTTGGATTCATTGGCACCACTCATCTTGGATGCATTGGCAACTTGCATACAATGGCACTACTCATCCTTGCATGCATTTCAATCATCCTTTCATGCACTACATGAATTGGATTTATCGTGTTTTTTTAGAAATGCATGCATACAACACCTTGGTATAGTTTTGGCATTGCATGGTCTTGCATCATCACTGTGTGAATCAAGGTGATTGTTACATGGGAGAGTAAGGAGACTAAACTATCCTTGCATGAGATGGGACTCATCCTTACATTACATGCATTGGCACAGTTGTATTGTTGCATGCATGCATGCATGTAATGGTACTGTTGGTGTTTTGCATGCTTGTTTCATTTTTTTAAAATGATCAATATTGTGTGTTTATGTCATGTCCAATGTAGCTAGTGTAGTCTCTAAGGGTTATATGGCTCTAAATTCTCATCGAAGAATGCAACTCCATCTCCATTAGATTCAGGGCTACACCCCAAGGCTATCAATAAGATGGTAAGACAAGAAGGCCACAACAAGGATGCACGGAGATAGGAGGCCACAACAAGAATGTGCAGAGATATAATGCAACATGAGTCTTACTTGGTGCACATTTCAAAGAGGAGTGGCCACCATTTTTCCCTAGAATGATAGTTCCAACTACTAGTGCTTGCAAGACAAGTACAAATCCATCTATTGCACATGAGACAAGCTCACACTCAAGCACTTGCTCCTAATGTGGTTGCAAGCAATGCCCTTGAGGATATGTGTCATCACAATAGATAGCTGAGCAAACAACTAGAGATGGACATCTTGCAAGATGTGGTTGATTACTTCATGGTCATGAAGACAATAGAGACACCAATGGTGCACTCAACTTTTTGTGGTGGTTAAAACTACGTTCAAGCAAGCAATATATATGTAACTTCCTTTCTTTGGTGTACTAGTGTCTACTCAAGTCTCTCCTTCATTGGATCCCTTGAGGTAGCAACATCCTCTTGATGTTGAGGGCAATGCTTCATCATCCTTTTCATTTACTTCTACAAGCATATCACCTTTTGGGTGGAAGGCAAATGCAAAGTACATTGAATTCATTCTAAGATGGCCTCAATAGCATTCATCACATATTTCTCCTCTTTACTTTCTTGAAGAAATATTATTTGAAGGTGTGCATCAGTGGAATCATTCAACATCGGTGAGGTTAACCCCCTCTTATTTGGGAAGGATAAACCACTTCCAAGACAATTTGCAATCTGATGTCATCTTAGCCCGAAACTTGGTGGTAGGCTCATATAAGTTGTTTGATTTGTATGAGCCAAAGCCCCTCTCCATTACTCTTGTTGTGTGCAAGAACTAGATGTAAGTCACCTAACAGACCAAACTGATACTAGCACAAGACAAATAAAGGTCGCACATGTCGAAGAATGCTTGCAAGTATACTTATTAATTTTCCTTCTATTTCATTTGAGCATATTCTTGGTGTTGTTGATTAGCAAATGCCTCTTCTTTCTCTCTCATCACGATCTCTTCCTCATGTCTTTAGTAGCTTAGTATTAGATTCCACTTTAATGTCTTTAACTCTAGATCATATTCACTCATTTCCCAACATCATAGGTTTTAGAATATTGTCTCAAGTCTAGGCTTATTTTTTCCCCTAAAATTAGCTTAGATCCCCCTATCTAGGTATTGACCTTATCTAGGCTTCTTTCCTTACTCTCAAGTGAATGCAACTCTACACCCTCGTGCTTTATTGCTTGAAATGCCACTCGCATGCATCTTACCTTCAATCTACTTGTTGCAAGTGAGCATAGTTTTATATCTGCATTGTTAACAAGAAATGCAAATTTATATAAATGGATATTATCCACTTTCATCAAGGAGTATCATGCAATTTTGATATGTATACTTGGGTGATGAGCTAGATCAACAGTGTAAAGAACTAGGCTAACACTAAGTCAGCCTAGAAAATGATGTGAATGTTGTTTTATATGCACTACATGATATTTAAGACTTTCAAGCTTTTGTATACACTTGCCATGTCATGTATGTCTGTGACATTTGACTCTCTTTTGTCATAATTTTTACCATCTTTTATTGTTATATATTGTCATGGTACCATAGCTAGTTCAAGCCTCAACCTAATACATGGACATATCTTTGGGATATTCTCCCCCTTCTCTTGTACATACGAATCCATTTTATTTTCTTTATACCACTCTTAACATTAAATAGCCTCCTAAAATATTTATCTTCATTGATTCCCAATTATCTTTTTCATTTCGAAAATTATGTTATTAACTCTATAATAATCACATTCCTTTTATTGCATAACATGCACAAGCTACTACATAATACCTCAATTTTCATCCATACATGTCCATCTACTTTCAAATAATATTGATGTCCCATAAATATATTGTATTAGATTTGTCCAACTATATAAATTTGAGTCAATTATGTGTGAAATAACTCCACATGAAGTGTTTCTTGGCTTGTCCTCTCCTTGCACATCTTAAGAGTTGTCCCTGCCATATGAATTGGAAAACACCCCTTGTTTCCCACTTCCTTAGAGGTGTAAGATTGTAGGATTAATGCTAGAGAGAGAGAGAGAGAGAGAGAGAGAGAGAGAGAGAGAGAGAGAGAGAGAGAGAGAGAGAGAGAGAGAGAGAGAGAGAGAGAGAGAGAGAGAGAGAGAGAGAGAGAGAGAGAGAGAGAGAGAGAGAGAGAGAGAGAGAGAGAGAGAGAGAGAGAGAGAGAGAGAGAGAGAGAGAGAGAGAGAGAGAGAGAGGATTACCTTAACAAATTGATAGCCTAATCACGATGAAGGTGACAAGGGGTATGGAAGACATGACTCTTTGTCAAGAAAATGGGTGGTCATCAGCCTTAGAAAATTTGATGGCATATTTCCACGAGAGTATTCAAGGTGCAAATTTTGATATTTGCAAGAAAAAACATTGACATGTATATCGATGGATGTAGAGGAAAAAAGAAATAGCAAGGATCTATGACTTTATAGGGCTATATTCTTGTTGTCCATGTTTTCTATCTTGTCAAACATGGACTAATGTTTAGACCTATGTAAAACACAATGGAAGCATACTAATAAAAGTTATCATATCTAATTAAATTCAATTAGACTATGTACAATGCAACAAAAGGGATACTAAGCCCCAACTAAATATATTTAAAAGAGAAAATATTACAAAACATATACATAGATAAATAGAGCAAAGTACAATATGATGAGATCTCTATTCAAAGATTGCATACTCTTGCATTGGTTTGGCATAGCCAATGCATTAAGAAATAGACACAAAATTAAGACTAGTTGGATCAAGCATTACTCTTGCACTAGCTATGACAAAGATCTCATACTCCTACATTGGCTTGTCATAGCCATCTTTTCGTAAGAAATACACACAAAATTAAGATTAGTTGGATCAAACATTACATGTAAGTGCATGTAGAATTAAGGTTAGTTGGATTAAATATTACCTCTTCTCATTGGTAGAATGACTCACTCACAAGGAAGTATATGTTATGCCACTATCCATACTCCTTCTCCAACTTGGTTGGTGAACGCCTAGGGAATGAAAACTATAAAAAACAAGATACAATAAATATTGCTTGAAAGAACTACACATGCAAAGTAAAAATGAATAAATCAAATCATAATATACTTAGAAATTCTGTGTTGAGGTGGAATAACCAGTACTCCCAAGGTATGATGTTGAGCTAGATTCAACTCACACATATGCCACCTTTTGTTGCTTCCACTTGTTTAGATTTTTTTAAATTTCATTCTTGATTATTTTCCACTATACTTTCTCAAGCCAGCCAGGACAACATAAGCCATTACTACAGGCATCTTGTGCCTTTGAGGAGTCACATGCATCTTAAGCCTACACAATTTAGATGCCTTAGACTAGGACGAGTGGTCATTATGGGATAGGCTCTCCTTTTTGCTATATGCACTTGCCTCATACACCATTGTGTTGATGGCTAGGAGAGCAAGGATATAGTCAGGGGCGTTGAAGTAGAAGGTGGATCTAGGGTGGTAGGAGCCAAACATTGGATCTACCAGCCATAGTCGAATAATTTGGTATCTGCCCCCTAGTGAGTATGGGGACGGGGCCTTTGATGGTCCAATGAACTAAGGAATAGACAAATGAATGGATAGAGGAACATTTAAAGGTATTGATCTAGAAAGGCATGGTCATGCTCCCCACAATGACAAGGGAGGGGTGCTCCTTTGAGTTGAGGGTCATTGCCTCTCTAGCAAGATAGTATTATCACCATCACAAGGGTTCCATCTACTATAGCAACCACAATCTAAGAAGCGATGATGAGTGCGTTGGCTTTGCCTAGTATGAGTTGAGTGCTCTAACTCTACTCGTGATATTGAACACAACAACAATTGCACAACCCAAATGAATCCTTGTCTACTACCGACATCAAGGCTCTCTAAGAATGAGGATATCTCATCATTTAACATTCGATGATCCTAGCTCGTAGTGTCAACTTTCTTATCAACTTTGAAGAATAAAGTCATGAGTATGTTAAATGCACTTCCTCTCTACCTCTCTATCTCTCTATTGCTCCCTTTTCCTCTCTTTTTGAGATTGGATGCATCAATTTAACTCAACTAAGAGATGATCCTCTTAGAAGAGAAGAAACCTATGCCATCAGGGTTAATCGTATCTTGATAGTCTCAAGCATAAGCAAACCTCCACTTATTATACCATATCACCTTCAAACATTCTTCACTATTGTATGGAGATTAGGCTTGAGGATATCAAGGTAGGATTAATGCTTAATATTGCAAGTTGTCTTCTTGGACAAGAGAATCTTCTCTTAGTGTATGCATATAATCTTCTAGGGTTGTCTTGCTATAGACATGTTTCTTGATCTTCTCTCTCCACTCTCTAGCAAGGATTGTGGCCATCATAATACGCAAGTTTGAGTATATGTGTCTATGTACTCCTAATAATTATCCATCCCAAACTCCCTATGTAGGAGTTTCTCTTCCTTACTCTCTCTTTTCTTCTCCTCTTTTCTCTCTATCCTCTCTACTTCTCTCTCCTCATTTCACTCTACTTTCCCTATCCTCTCCTCTCTCTATTTTTCTCTCTTCTCTCTACTTTTCTCTCTCTATCCTCTCTTATTTCTACTCTACTTTCTCCCCTCCTCTTCCTATCCTCTCTCCTCCCTTTTTTCTCTTTTATCTCTCTATCCTTTCTCTCCTCTTTTTACTATACTTTTCACTCTCTATCCTCTCTCTCCTCTTTTTATTGTACTTTTTAAATCACGTTTTTACTCTGCTTTTTCTCTCATCCCACTTGGCTTGATGCTATTCTACTTGTGTCCTGACATGCATTGAGCTTCCTTTGTCTTTTTGCTAGCTTTCTTGATGTTTCCTCTACTTCTTTTTGTAGCTTTATTACTTCTTCATCTTGCCATTCCTTTGTAGGCTGCTCTTGCCTTGTTAGTCCCTCTTGTGTCAATGATACTTCTTGCACTTGCCCTAAAGCTCTTCTTGCCTATGGATCCTTAATGGCTTCTTGTATAATGGATGTCAAGGCACCCCTAAATCCTACCAGCATGTCCTTTGTAGTGGCTTTCTTTCTATCTGTGTTTTTGCTCACCACTAGTGTACATGTAGACTCTTCAAGTCCTTGTGCTCATGTAGCCAGAGTCTTGGCTACTACATGGATAGCCTCGTTGATATATGCATTGAGGTTTTGTTATCCACATTTCTTACTACCAAATCTTCTAGCATCCCAACAGTAATCCTATTCATGGTTGAATTGTATTCAGTGCTACAAAAGAGTGTACAGAATAGCTTCACTTGGATCTTTAGAGTGGGGTTCAAAATGTCCTTTATCCTCACTCCATCAATAATGCTCATTTTCTACTTATCTATGCCTAATTGAGTGAAGATATCTATTTTTCTTTTTGGCCCTTTTCCTTCTTCTCTAGTAGATTTAAGGCTTTGTGCACCACATTAGATTGCAATGGTATCTCTAGTTGATGTTGGCCAATTGTATCCTCTATTGTGACTCCATTTTATTTGTTGGGATCATAGGATGTGAGAAATTCAGTGCATTTGCCATAAACTGTAAATTTTCTAGGTACTTTTCTAGGATGTATTTGTCCAGTAGCTCCTTGGCCACCACTTTGGTGGAGTTTTGAATTTGCTAGTATCTCAAATGGTGGTACTTCCACGTGTCCATAATAAGGTTGTATTTTGACTATACTTTGTCAATGAAAGGTAGCTAGGTCTTGGTTACTTTCTCCTAAATTTCTTTCTCTCCTACTATTATCATTTCAAAGCACCTAAACACGGCACAAGCTTGTGAGAAAGTTTCAACATGTTCAAGAAAAAAATTGTGTAACACTCAAGAGTTTGTATCTTGAGGTTTTCACATCTAATATTTTGGTGGACCCCTCACCCTGATTGATTGAATGCAATTCTTCCCACAATTGCAGAGGGGTGGATAGTAGAATGGATTATCAAAGGTGTGCATTTGGTGAATATGGTGTACTTAAGCATTTATTTATATATAGGGTAATGTAGTGGTATGATACAAAGCTACTTTTATAGCAACTAGCCATAAAAGTAAGGCTTACACTCAAACATAGCATAATAATCCATGTCATATGTGCATACACGAACATGAGTGGTGTAGGTTAGGACATTGGTTAGGAGGTCTCTTGAGCATACTCTACTAGCTATATGATGCTCTTTTCATATCTAGTCTAGATATGGGTGGAGCATAATGTTCTCTACTAGTGGTCGATTGTAAGGGGGGTGACATAAGTAGGGTCATTTTCATTTGACTTGATGGCGCAATGCTATTCTACATTAGTGCATAGGGTGAATCAATTTTTTACGAAGAAAGATGGACTTAGATTTTGCTAGTCAATCAAGATCCTCTAGGTCCTCTGGTGCCATCTCTACACAACTACATTTGAAGGAGGGTAATAAGCATAGTTTGAGAGTGTTTTCTTGTGAAATTTGAGTTGTATTATCTCTTTAGCAATCATGGGATGCTTCATGAATATGATTTCAAAATCTTCCCATGATCAGGGCAAAGATTTAAGAGCTTTGACTATACTCTTATCCAGGAGACCTAAATCTAGCCTTTCATAGCTACACACGAATAGGGTGAAAGTATTATTGAAGTGTTTGATAGATGTGATGATGTCTTCACTTATTTTAGTGGCTATATTAGCTATTACTTCCAAGATGGAGGGTCCCTTGTAAGAGGGTCTTAGGCCTAGAAATGGATCCAGTGTTGTAGGACATGTTTAGTTGATACAATTAGTAGAGTTGAACTAGACAGTTGCCCAAGGTTTAGTTTGTGCATCCTCTAGAGTAGATGAGATCTCCATTTGTAGCAATTTTTGTTGGTCCTAAGTGATTATTGTGGGAGAAGCAATAGCCTTTGATAATTGTACCACGGGGATAATCTGACTCTTGGATAGTTTGGTTTTGGTAATTTTAGACTAGAATTGCTTGCAAATCTAGACAAAATTCCAAACATGGATCCAACCAATGTGATATTGTCTTTGAGCCAAACTCAAGCAAGTTTCACTCACCTCATTGACTAAGATTTGTTGAGTAATGTCCCTCACAGTACCATTACTTGAGACACCATCGAGCAACATAGTTGGTTGCACATTAATACATTCTAATCAAAAGACCTACTACATGGAATGTACTACCATGGGAAGAAGGGATGAGTAGGGAAGGGTTGCTAGCTCTAAGGATCATCAGTGGAGAGAAGGCATTGCAATAAAAAGATTGGAGGAAGCCGTGGTATGAAATAAAGGTAGGTCTCATAAGAGGTACAAACTTCGATCGAAGTAGATTGGGTACTTGTGTATGTACTTTTGTGGCTTATCAGTTTGTTATTTCAAAGGTGAGCTTTAGATTTTTGCCTCTTCCCTACAAGCTCATGTAAAGTTATTCTAGTATTGAGGTTTTGGGGCAACTAGAAGTTATAGAGGATTCTTTGTGTTCCTTCCCACTATTTGCAGCATTGGATGTTCGTGATTATTAAAGCTTTGAGGTTTGGACTATGGTCAAAGTCTTAGATGAGCATTTCTATGAAGGTTTCTCTATCACAAAAGTAGTAGGAACTATTGTTGCAACACGTGCCTTTCTTTTGTATATCGTCAATGGTTTAGATTGGTTGGTTGTGTTGCATTGTGTGGTTTGATTTTGCAATTTCCTACAATATGTGGTTGATGCTCACTCTTATGGTAAAGATGAATTAACCATGAGTGATGGTCTTGTTGTGGCTCTAGAGGAGACAGATGATTGTGAAGTCATCGATAGCCAAATCCAAGGATTCCTTACATAATAGTCATGAGCATGTAGTAAGACTTTTGAGACCCATCTTATTTTGGTGCTGATGGACCATTGGTTTGTGGCTCTAGAGGAGATAGATGATTGTGAAGTCATCAATAGCCAAATCTAAGGATTCCTTGCATAATAGTCTTGAGCATGTAGTAAGACTTTTGGGACCCATCTTATTTTGGTGCTAATGGACCATTGGTGGCTTGGTTCTAATTGGTGAAAAGTAGATTTCCTTGGTTGTCTCTAACATCGGAAGGAGACTCAATGTTTTTTTGTTTTACTTTAGGAATCCACTTTTGAAGATTCGTGGTTAGTTTGGATGCCTTGCCGACTCGTTCCTGGCGGTCCACTTATACCTTTAGTTCATTGAGCATGGTTTTGCCCAACTCTTGAGGGGTTGTACTCTATGGGGTTGAGGATATTGGTGGCATCACTTACTTCAAAGGGACGAGCATGCCCTTGCTAAAAGCCATGACGTTGGGTAGGGCGAGATGTATTTGTTGAGTGTCATAATCAACAATCCACTTGGCTTTTCATTTGATTATTTGTGCCAATAAAGCATCTCCCAACTCCTTCCACATTACGTAGTACATAGAATTCTAATGGTAGAATGGCTCTCAATCTTGATGCTCAACATCACCTTGTGCTTTCCTAGTAGGGTGTAAGGTGTGTCCCCATATGGGTTGACTTTGGCAATGGTTGGGATTAGCTTAGGTTGCTCAATTTTTGTCCAATATGTGTGCATCATGACATTATAATCAACTCCCTCATCTATTAGATCATTGATCATATGCTCTCTCTTTGCAATGAGCTTGACCCTAAGAATGGTGGGTCACTTTGATTTATTATCTTTGGGTACAATTTTTGTGATTTTAATAGCAGTGTTATTAGAGGCTTATTTAGTGGATGTGTAGGCAAGTAGTACTCCTTGATTATGGCTTCCATTGAAGAAATCAACCTCCTCGTCTTCTAGAGTTTCAAGATCCACATTGCTCGTTCTACTAATGTGGTGTACATAGAAAGGGATGAGACATCTAAAATTCATATTTTTCTTGTGGCCTTTAATGGAATAGGGCAACACAAGGTCACCCTTCTTAAAGTCTCTTTGTTTGACATGTTTGTCAAACCGTGCTTTTCATTTGGCCTTCAGACATATTAGGGCATGTCTAGCCAAAAGTCTTATTTCTGATAGGTGTTCAAGTTCACTAGGTGTTTTTCCAAGCTTCTATGCCTTACCATCATTATTATACACATCAACTCTCAAGTTAGGGTTGAAGAATTCAACTAACTAATTGTATCAATCTTGTATGTTAGTTTAAAATGAGTTTATCTAATTGCCATCTTATAGGCTATTTGGTATGTCCACAAGGCTATCATAAGCTTGTGGTCCTAGTTGCAACAAGAGGTTGAGATTGTCCGGTTAGCACATTGATCATGATCTTGTTCATGGCTTCAACTTGGCCATTTGTCTGAGGTTAGTAAGCAGATGATTTACAATCAATGACCATGAATGATGAAATTCATGCCCTAGTCACTTACAATGGTAATTGAATCTAGAGATTACCTACTCCCATACAAACTCTGTTGTTATCCTAATATCGTTCTTTCAAGTTGCCCTTTCTTCAACCCACTTCATTAGTTAGTCAATTGAGACAATAATGTATTTTTTTGGTGAGTTATGGGCTGCATGACTTATAGGTCCAATGCAATCAATACCCCACTTCTCAAAGGATCAACGAGCTATATTTGGCAGGAGTTCCATTTTATTTTTATATATAAGCACTTTGGTGTGTTGACATTCATCTCATGTCAATACTTGACAAATTTTGCTACATTCTAAAAGAGGATAGGCCATCACAACTAAGATTGAAGGATCTTTTGTGTGATTGAGCCTTGTCAAAGTGTCCTCTTGCTACTCTTGTGTGTTAGGTATTTGATTTCCCCTTGATCTAATGCATGTGGGAAAGAAATGTGAGCTTATGCTTGCTAATTCATGTAGTTCATTATCCAATACTAGATCTACATCTTAGAGATGGGTTTGCACTTTTCTTACCCAACTTTTGACCTTTTCTGCTATCTCTAGCTATTGCATTCGATAAGGTACTCTTTGATCTTAGTGCTCCCTTTCTCTTTTATTTTAGATGCAAATTTCTCTACACTGCATTTGGGACTTGTCTTCCCATAATTAGCATTGTGGCATTATCTGTTTTCAATGTGAGCTTTGCTTCCACTCTCTCTTTTCTCCTTTTCTAGTTCTTCTTTCTTATCAATGATGCGTCTAGACTGTTGGGTCTCATTACTAAAATACTAGCTTGCTTTCCTTGATCTCTAGTCATTACATTCAATGGTATTAGGGTTATGTCATTATTCATGGTTTCTACACCAAACAATATGAATGGCGTTGATTGCACAATTGTTGAACTATGGAGGCTTTCCATTTGGGGCAATTGGCATCCAAGTAAGTAATGCCACATTCAAGGCATCATATGTCAACTTTTTCTTTGTTGGCTCACTCTTTTTCAAGACATGTAGATGATATGTGCCCTAGATGACTACAATTCCAATAAATTAGAGGTTCCTAAGACTTAGCTCCTCCCATACCACAATATCTTCCTCTCCCCATGCCATCATTGGGAATGGAATCCATTAGGAATGTATTCCCTTCTTCATCATAGGAGACATAAGGGTTCACCTAAGCCTCTTCATCCATTGATTTGTCCATGTAGTGCATAGGTGTGCTACTTTCTGGATGCATGACACTGGGTCTAGGCAATCTAGTTATTCTAGTTGGATTTATGTCCACCCTAGGCATTACTATGGATGCAAGTATGGTAGTTTTCTTGGAATTTGATAGTGCACGGCTTCATGTCCAAACCTTTTGCAATTTATTCAAGTTCATGGTCAGGGATTAGGGCATTCCATTGGGAGGTGGTTGCCTTTGTAATGAGTACATTGGATATGTGGACTTGTAGGTCATTTTAAAGCATCCTAGAACTTCATGAGATCCAACTTAAGGCCTACCATTTCTTGGTTGTGGTCCATCCCCTTTTTCTTTCCCTACATGTTAGAAATTGGCTACTTGCTATATGAATAGTGGATCTTTCATTGTGTATGGTGATGATGCACGATTGAATAGCCTTGGCATTTCTTTCTTTCAATAGCTTATCAGTAGATATCTCTTGGAGGTTATTGGCCTCACAGACTTGTTCAAAATGTTCCACAAATTGTAGGGATCATCTTCCACCCTATATTTTTTTATTTGCATTGTGACTATGGGGATGTTCATCTTGCTTCTACCATTAGATGCTATTGCAAGTTCAAGGCTATAGTGTTATTTCTCTTGTTAATTGAATTGTCCAACAAAATTTTGATTATAAAAGCTTAGATGGTGTGAGATCCACTTCAAGGGCTCTCTCCCTATTAAAATTGTATACTAGTCCTATCCTTTGTGTAAGGGCTAGGATTTGTTGGACCTAATCTTGCTCAGCTTCTCTCCTTTGCCTATCCATTCATTGTGACTATGTGAATCTAGCCACTTGTTTTAGTAGGCCTTTCCCTAGTGTTCTCTATTCTTCCAAGTTTGTTGATATCTGGTCTATTATCCTTCATGTATGCATTATTTTTGTTTGCTAGTCATATTGGATGATTGTTGAATGTCCATAGAGATTTAGTCGAGTCAAAGCCCAGGTTTTGTGAGTTTGAGTTTGAGCCAAACATTGTTCTTGGCTCTTCTTACTTGACTAGGGATTCAATGAGATTGATAAGCTCGGATAGGGGGATAGAGGTCCCCAAGGAATCCATGTCTTACCTTGACATGGATGGAGTATTCTAGCACACGGTACTTGGGGTATGCTTGCTATTTTGTTCAAGACTTGCATCTCTCAAGTTCTCTTTGATCTAGTCTTGGTTCTTGAATGATCCTACTTCATTTAGTTTGCTCTTGTCCTAGTTCGTAGTTTAGGCTTAACAATGTTTAGTGGGTTCCTTCATAGGTCTTATCATCTTATATCTTGTATTTTCATTATTGCAACCCATTCTTCTTATCAACACAATTGTGCAAATGATGTAAGTGGAATGTGGACAATCAATCTTTCACTCTTTATAACCAACATGTTTCAATGTAATTCAATTTTCCTATGTTCTAGTGGGTCGTTCACTTTCTAATAAATTCATGAAGTGCACAAAACAAATTTTCTTATACAATCATTGAATCCTTGTTCATTGTCTATGCACTCACATGGTCCAACTACTCTCAATGTAATTAAAGATTATCCCAACTTGATTGGACAAGGGCTTCTACCTTTAGAACTTGCAAGTTCGTTGAGATGACATATGTGTCTAGGTAGTTCAAGGTGGTCTCTCGATGCATTCCCACAAAGATCGATTCATACGGATCCCAAAGAGTGTTGTTTTTAGTGATTATTCTCATTGTAGTTCAAAGTGTCTACAAGATATGGATCTATTGGTAATATCTATTCAAATTAGAGACAAGATTCTAGCTTCTTTAGGTTGAGAGTTGAACAATTGAATGGTCAAAAGATGATAGCACAATTTTTCTTTTTGACGTGCATGGCAAATTGGCCTAAGATGCATGCTAGCGAATACTCTCGTGGATCTAAGAGGCCAGGGGGATAATTTCTTGTTGTCTAGTCATAAGCATCAAGCTCCACATGTAGGGAGAGTCAGTATACGGTTTGCAAGTAACTTCGTCAAAATAAGTTCCAATGTATTTGAGTGTCTTGATGTGGTTGTTGAGATGGCAAGCTCAACACGTGCGGACATTGATGATGGACCGCCTCTGGCTAGATGAGTCCGCACGTCTACACTTAGCACATTGGTGGTCATTATGATACTCATATGGCCACTAATTTATCACTTATTATATTTAGTTTGTTACACCTACCTACAACTGGCAAAGATATAACGCCAGTCGATTAGTGTAGTCAGTTATGCATTGTTTGACTTAGAAGGCCACTTTCCTTTATATTGCATCTTATCTATACTTTGTGTACATTGTATAATGTGTGGAAGAAGAAGAAAAATCAGCAAGAAAACGTTTTGGTCTCAATCTCTCTTTTTGTGTTCTTGAGTGAGCTTCCTCTTGTGTATACAGTGTGTATTTGGCGCAGTAGCTCAAGCACATCCCCCCATCATGCGATTCTTGACATGGTATCAGAGTCGTGCCACTGAGAGAGGCTGATTTTGAAGGCTAAAGTGAAGGAGAAGAAGCAAGGTTCGAGCAAACAAGCAAAGGGTAAGAAGCTCTCCCATTCTTCCACTCTCTCTCTTGGATAGTGCCTGTGGAGGCACCGGAAGCAGAGTCGAGCAAAAATCTCAGATTGCTGCAAATTGCGAATCTGTAATTTTTGAGGTGTTTGCAGGAAGAAAACATAAGGTTTATTTGCAAACAGGTTGCAGATTACATGTACTATTGAGCAATCAGTGAAAAAGGTTACTTGGTGTATTGCTGTGCACGTGTTGTGAAAGATTGCAGAAGACTAGCTTGATGTATTGTATCCTTGTTTGTAATAGTGGCAGAGAACAATGGAAATCCCATTATTGAGAAGCTGGACAAGAACAACTACCCTTCATGGAAGTTTCGTGTGACGAACTTCCTCAAGGGCCTTTATAAGTTTGTTTCAGGTGAAGAAAAGGAGCCAAAGCTGGGTATCCCTCCGATTGAAAATGAGTTAAAAGCATGGAAAGAGTGAATGCAAAAGACAAAAAGGTGATGTACTGGCTATCTGCAGTCATTGATAATACTATGCTGGGACATATCAAGAATGCAGAAACTTCACGTGCAGCTTGGACAATTTTTGAGAGCATGTTTTCAGTAAATACAAAGGCACGAAAGATTCAACTCAAGAAAGAGTTGAATGCCTTGAAGAAAGGGAAAATGTCTCCCAATGAGTATGTGTTGAAGGTGAGGTTCATTGCTGATGCTTTAGCAGTGATTGATGCAATACTGAATGATGATGATTTGGTTTCATCCACTTTGAGTGGCCTTAACAATGAGAAGGCATGGAAATCATTTGTTACTTCAGTATATGTACAAAAGCCATTTCTAGATTTTGATGAGTCAATCTCTCTCATGATTATTGAAGAGATCAATATGCAGGGTGATTCTTTTGAAAAAAATGGTAAACACGTCCAAGCATTTTGAGTCGAGTTTAGGAAGGGGACGTGGTAGATCCTCTTCGAGAGGCCGTGGTATGGGACGTGCTGGCGATAACCAGCAAAACAAGTTCAATCAACAGTTTAGTGAAATGTAGGTTTCTGGAGGCAGAGGAAACTTTAGAGGCAAGGGGAGCTCTAGAGGAAGAGGTGGATGGCAGAGCATAGGCTCTGGAAATTCTGCTATTGTTTGCCATTATTGTGGCAAAACATGACATATTGCAGCCAATTGTTATACTAAGAAGGATGATATTCGCAGTGGTAAATTGCAACAAGGAAAGTAGGCATCGTCTTCACGACAGAATGAAGACAAAAATGAGCGTCTATTTATTATGTAGCATATGATGAATGCAGTTACAGAAAAGGGGACACATGATGATGTATGGTATGTTGATTCAGGTGCATCTAATCATATGACCAGTCATGTTGAATGGTTTGGAGAGATGCAAGACTTACAAAACCCAAGTTATGTGCAGACGGGTGATGATTCATGCCATCCAATTTCACACATTAGAAAGGTTCACTTGTCCTTGTATGATGGCCAAACAAAGAGTCTAACAGATGTATTACATGTGCCATCAATTACAAAGAATCTAGTGTCTGTTGTGCCAAATGGTAGAGCAAGGGTTGCAAGTCCAATTCAATGCAAAATGTTGTTTTGTAGAAGACTTTAATGATAAGTGCAGGTTGGTCACAAAAGGAAGTAGAGTTGGCCAAATGTTCACCTTAGATGTTGGAATTTCTACGATGGATGCTGCTATGTATACTAAAGGAAAAGGAGTAGTTGTAGATATTGAAATATGGCATAAACGTATCGGACATGCAAATGTGCAAAGATTGAAATTAATGCAGTCCAGAGGATTCATTACATGGTTGCCTTCTTTCAGAGTTGCAGAATTGCATAAAGTCTATGAAGCATGCCAGTTTGGTAAGCAGGCGAGACAACCCTTCTCGCATGATAGAGAAGTAAGCAGAAATATACTTGATGTAGTACATACAGATGTTTGGGGGCCTACACAAAATGTATCTCTTAGTAGCAGCAAATACTTTGTCACATTTATTGATGACTTTTCAAGGAAGCTATGGGTATACTTCATGAAGGAAAAGAGTGATGTGTTTGAGCACTTCAAATCTTTTAAGGCAGTTGTTGAAACAGAAACATGCTTAAAAGTGAAGTGCTTGAGACCAAATGGAGGGGGAGAGTACCTCTCTAATGAGTTTAGTGGCTTCTTGAGGACTCATGGGATAAAGAGGCAATTTACTTGCAGGTATATCCCACAGCAAAATGGTGTTGTATAAAGAAAAAACAGTCATATTGCAGAAGTTACACGGGCATTAATGGTTGAAAAGAATATGCCCAAACATTTTTTGTCTGAGGCTGTCCATACTGCTGTCTACATTATGAACAGAACTCCCACAGCTGCAGTTCATGGGATGACTCCTGAAGAATACTTTATTAGCAAGAAGCCTGATGTATCGCACTTGAAGGTATTTGGCTGTGTTGCATACGTTCATGTGCCAGATGCTATGGAAGAAGCTTGATCCAAAGGCAGAAAAATGTGTTTTTATTGGATACTCTTTAGAGTAGAAAGGGTATCGTTGTTATAACCCTGTCATAGGTGACTTCAGAGTGAGTAGGGATATTATCTTTGATGAGATGGGAAGTTGGTATACACCTGCTGTGGTGATGTTTTGGATGATGATAATGATCAGGACAGCTATGTGCAGAAAGATAAACAAGAATCACGGAGACTTAGTGGACCACAAACATCATCTGGTACTACACCTATAGTGAGCCCTTGGTATGGGAGACTAAGGAGTAGCCCCACATCTTCAGGTGAATCTATAAGTGTTGCAGGGAAGGACAAAGGAAAGAAGAAAGTGTTGGATGGTAATGATGCATCCACCAATCATTTGGGATTTGATGGATATTCTAGTGGTTCGGAGAGTTTGGATGATGAGCTTGGCATTCCTTCAGTCCGAACACCAGGTGTACAGAGAGCTCATAGTAATGTAAAGGCTCCATTGAATGATCTAGTGGTATGCAGATCTAGCAGGGTCAGATGCCATGTTAAAAGATTTGGTTTTAAAAGTTATGCAACTCACCAATATGCTTATATGGTGAAATTGGTTGAGGATGTTGAGCCCACTTGTTTTGAGGATGCTGTTGGTCATGCTCATTGGGATGCAGCAATGGATGAGGAGATGGCTGCATTAGAAGCCAATAAGACTTGGGATATGGTACCCTTACCTAAGGGTAAGAAAGCTATTGGCTATAAGTGGGTTTACAAAGTCAAGCATAATGCAGATGGTTCAGTTAGTAGGTATAAGGCTAGGTTGGTTGCAAAAGGCTATGCTCAACATATGGCATAGATTATGAAGAGACATTTAGTCCAGTTGCTAGGATGGCAATTGTTAGGTGTGTGATTGCCTTGGCAACAGCCAAAGGTTGGATTTTGCAGCAAATGGATGTTAAGAATGCCTTCTTGCATGGTGAATTGCAAGAAGAAGTGTATATGGAGCAGCCAACAGATAATGAGGTTTTAGAGCATCCCACATATGTATGCTTGTTAAAAAAGGCACTCTATGGGCTGAAGCAAGCACCTAGAGCATGGTCTGACAAGATTGGAGAGTATCTTGTCAATATTGGATTTTGTATTTCTGATGTTGATCACTCACTTTATGTGAGAAAGGGAGATGCAAGTTTAGTCATCATAGTCATCTATGTGGATGACTTGATTATTACAGGTGACAGTGACAATGGGATTGCAGAAGTTAAGGACTTCTTGAAGGAGAAGTTTGAGATGAAAGATTTGGGTGAGGTGAGATACTTTCTTGGTATTGAGGTGATCAGATGTGATGATGGTATATGGCTGTCCCAAAGACAGTATGGCTTGGATATGTTATCCAAGTATGGTATGACAACATGTAAGCCTCTTTCAGTACCATTGGAGCAAAATGTGAAGTTGAGTGCTGACGTTGGGGATGAGATAGAAGACACTACTATGTTCAGGAGGATAGTAGGGAGTTTGATTTACATGACTATCACAAGGCCAGACTTGAGCTACGTTGTTGGCCTTGTCAGTCAGTTTATGCAAATGCCTAGAAAGCCTTATTTGGATGCAGTTAGACATATAATGAGGTATGTGAAGTCCACTTTACATTATGGACTTTTTTATGAGGCAGGTAAGGACGTATAGGTCTTTGGATACACAGATCCAGATTGGGCTAGTAGCATATCAGACAAAAGATCTACAAGTGGATTCATGTTTTCCCTAGGTGGTGCAGCAGTTACATGGAGCAGCAAAAAGCAACCTACAGTTGCTTTATCGAGTATAGAGGCTGAGTATAGAGGTGCTACTATGGTAGCATGTGAGGTGGTATGGCTACAAAAGTTATTAGGTGATTTGGATGTGCAAGGAGATGGTCTAGTTGTCATTCATAGTGACAACATGAGTAGCATACAGCTAGCTAGGAATCCAGTGTTCCATGCTAGGACAAAACACATTGAGGTACACTACTACTTTGTGAGAGAGAAGGTACTTGCAGGAGAGATTGACTTGGTATATGTTAGCACACAGGATCAAATAGCTGACATTTTCACAAAGCCATTGGGTGCAGAGAAGCTTTAAAAGTTCCGAAGCTTACTTGGAGTTGCAGAGATAGAATTGAGCTTGAGGGGGAGGGTTGAGATGGCAAGCTCAACACGTGCGAACATTGATGATGGACCGCTTGGCTAGATGAGTCCGCACATCTACACTTAGCACATTGGTGGTCATCATGATACTCACATGGCCACCGACTTATCACTTATTATATTTAGTTTGTTACACCTACCTACAACTGGCAAAGATATAACGCCACAGTCGATTAGTGTAGTCAGTTATGCACTGTTTGACTTAGAAGGCAACTTTCCTTTATATTGTATATTATCTATACTTTGTGTACATTGTATAGTGTGTGGAAGAAGAAGAAAAATCAACAAGAAAATGTTTTGGCCTCAATCTCTCTTCTTGTGTTCTCGAGTGAGCTTCCTCTTGTGTATACAGTGTGTATTTGGCGCAGCAGCTCAAGCACATCCCCCCATCACACGATTCTTGCCTTTATAATTGACTTTCCCTAAAAGGTTGGACTTGTAGATTAAGGTCTAGTTGGCACTGTGATGCGGAATCCCTAAGGCTCTTAATCTAAGTGTGCTAAAACTTGATCTAATAAAGTGTGCTTGCCCCTTGTTTTGCTATGACCCATGTTCAATGAAGATCTTTTCTAGAGAAGGGGTTTTTTAATGGAATTTCCTCTATCCTTGGTGACTTTTTCTATGTGCCTATCTCCTCAACTCGTGAGATGATTCTAAACAACTCTCTTGATATGACTCAAGGCATGAAGTGCCATCACTACTTGGGATAAGGGTATCACTCTTGATGGTGTGTAGAGTGTGGTATGTATGCAAATGTGTGCATGCTTAGAGACACACCCAAGTTAGCTCATTTCAGAGTACATGGTCCAAGATTTCTACTAGGTTCCAATGAGTAGCTCTAGGTCAAAGGTCACTATGTGTCACAAATTGAGGAGGCTTTAAGATGCTAAATCAAGAAAGGGTTTTCAACTCAAAGTCAACCTAAAACTTGTGTGTGCTAGATGGACCTGGGAGAATATCACTCTATGTGCCACTAGTTTGATGTCCTCTTGGAAAAATATATTAAACTTGAATAGATTAGGCATGTTTAGAGGTGATTGATTTCCAACTCAAGGTGGTGTATAATTGTCAACTTGTGGTGACCAATGGGGGCACCCAACCTTGAGTGTATGCGCCACTAAGTAGCTATGCTATAGGGTTGGGTTTAGAATTTCGAGGCAAAAAGTTCTTTGGATAAGAATGTGACTTGAAGTCAAGTGTTCAGGTTTAGGTAATAGCTCAAGGATAGTGTGTATGCATAACTTGAAGCATAGGGATCATGTCAACCCTAAGTAGGCTAGACTCTACCTCTGTTATGCTGGGTTGAGTGAGAGTACAAATGGCTATGCTTTTTGTGATTAGGCCAAGGATAATGATGTGATGGTCAGAAAAAGGGTTAGTTGGCCATTGATAATCAAGAAGTTCAACCTCCTTAGAGCTAATTCAAGGTAGTGGTTGAGAGTCAATAATCATGAACCGTAGTTGTATGGCCAAGTGCTATTTGGGATAGGCCAAGCAAAAGGCTTAATGCCCACCAACTTAGGACCAAGGTAGATGTCTAAAGGGATAAGCCTGTGATTAAGAGGGCTAAGGGGATTTATCAATTCTCGATAAATGTGGCCATAATAATGATTGGGAGGGGTCAAACTAGTGGGCCAAGGATATTTGTCATGGCCGAGAGCTTGTTTGAAGGGCCAAATCAATGGGCATAGACCACAATGTGGACCAATCGATGGACTCTCATGTTAAGGCCAAGTAATATTTCTTGAGCTTAAGGCTAAATGGCTAAGCTATTAGTGGCCAAGCCACATATGATGCTAACCAAGTAAATACACCATAGGTTTGAGCTTTGTGCATATAGTGTCCAAGCAACTTAGGCTGGCAGAATAATTAGCGGCCAAGCCACATGCATAATTGGTCAAGAATATACTGAAAAAAATATTTTAGTAGTTAAAGGGGCCAATCTTGCAAAACTGCTACATTGAGGAGTAGGTGTTTTTAGGCAGATGTCTAAACCAAGGAGGTCAAGCATCTCGACTAAGCCAAAATAGTTGAGGATGATATGTGGATGGGTTGTCAGCATTATCACATGCTGACCTAGTGGTTAAGGTGACTAAATTGCAACGAGCGCTATCAAAGGTGGAGGCTATCAATTTCAAGGCTAGTGATCATTATGTCAAGCCAAGCTTGATTGCCACCTTGTCTGAGGGTGGCAAGAGACTTATGCTCAACCAAGCTCACTAAGATGAACTATATGAGCTGAGCTAAATGGCATATGGTTGAGGGACAATACGATTGTGGCTCTAGATCGAGATGGTTAACTTTGGCTAAGGTCATTAATACAAGCCACATGCAGCAACTCACCTTGTTGGGGGTGTCCAGGGCAATAATAAGCAACCTCTTTAGGCTAATTTACCACTATTTTTTGGGCTTCAACAAGTTCATCAAAGTGACCAACAACAATAAACAAGATAAAACCCTATTTCTTTAAAAAACAATACACCACTAGTAGGAGTTTCATCGTGTACCTATGTTGTAGAGATGTAGCTTGTCTTCTTCACACTCTCATCCCCCTAACTATTGGACAACAAGCCTCTTTTCCTTCTCATGTCCCTACTCCCTTTTCTCATGATCTCTAGCTCCTCCTTTTATGCAGTTCTTAGCCCATTTCTTCTTCTTATCAACACCCAAAAAGCAAGAGGAAAAGCAAATCATTTTTGTTTCCCAAATCAATAAGGTGCTCTATTCTCTTTTTCTTTTTCTTTTCTTTACCCAAGTGAAAACCTTTACCTAATCTTACAATCTTACACGTTAGCCTCCATACCAACCCATAGGATGTTTATACAAAGACCTACTTTTTTGGACTTTCTAAAGTTTTCTTCTACCCCATACATTTAATTCTGGAAATTTCCTAATTTGAACCTACTCTACCTTAATCCATGAACATAACATCATAAAAAATGAGCACACAAACAAATCAATACCCTCTCGATCCACTCTTTCCATCTAATCCAGGTGCCATTTTGAAGTGTAAGCTCTTATTTTTGTTACACAACAAAGAGAGTGTAGGCCCTAGTGGTCAAATTCTATTGAGTCTTGACAATAGAACAAAAAATATTGGCACCTTCACAAGGACAATGAGGGACTTGCCATGGAACTCTTATTCTTTCAAGTGCTTCAAATGTGTCACCTATTGCTACCTCTCAAATAACCAATACATCTCTCTTGCTCACCGATCTACTCACTTCTCTTTCATTCCCCATGAAAGCAAGAATGCACACAATGATGAAAGATATAGTGAGCTTAGCTCCTTACCTTTGCATTGACATTATGACTCAAAGGCTTGCAAGTGGTTCCGTGATTTGAGTGGTGCTCCTTGATCTACCTCCTCTACTCCATTGCTTTCAATCAAATCAACAAGTACTTCATCACCACGAGGAAATGTAGAGAAGAGAAAAAGAAACCCAACCTCACCTCCACTCCACCTCTCACCCAAGAAGGGGAAGAAGAGAAGAATATGAAGAGAGAAGCTTCACTCTCCAAGTCCCTCACTCTCATGCTCTCACTCTCCCTATCTCTCAAGATGATGCACTAGAAGCTAGAGTAGAAGCAAGAAGGAGAAGAAGAGAGCTCTTAAGCTCGCACAGAAAAGAATGAGCTCCTCTATTCACTCTTTGAGTTTAATACATAGGGTTTTAAAATGAGGGCTCCCTCCCAAAGCTGGACACCCCTAATCTTTTTGGCTCAAAATCAACCCTTTTTAATTTTATGCATATGACTTGGATTAATGAAACCATCCCAAAATCTAGGTGAATAGAATGCCCATAACCTTTTGATTGTTGTGGGTCATTGCTCCAGCTCAAAAATAAAGTTAAAATTTGCATCTCGTGCATTCCTAGATAATGACATCAAATGCCAAAATAAAAGACCTAGATATGAAAAATAGATCAACAGCTAAGTATATACTTGACAAGTGATGATAGAGGGTTGCCAAACACACTGTTGAGAGAGAGAGAGAGAGAGAGAGAGAGAGAGAGAGAGAGAGAGAGAGAGAGAGAGAGAGAGAGAGAGAGAGAGAGAGAGAGAGAGAGAGAGAGAGAGAGAGAGAGAGAGAGAGAGAGAGAGAGAGAGAGAGAGAGAGAGAGAGAGAGAGAGAGAGAGAGAGAGAGAGAGAGAGAGAGAGAGATCCAAGCATGTTAGGTGCATAGCTTTGGCCATCCCCATTGCAAGCAAGCCTTTTGAGTGCTTAGTTTCTTGTCAAACCATGAACATTATGTTGTTGAGTTTTTTTTTTTTGGAAGATCTTGAAAATTAAATTACTATGAAAATGAAGCTTACATCAACCATGAATAGTAGCAAGAAAAGTCAACTCTAATATTTATTCAACCTAATCGTTCATACATAAATTGATCATTCATCAATGTATGGAGAAAGAAAAGGTGCAATTGGGCTTGTGGATAGGATTAATTTAGAAGATGGGCTTATGTATAAGGATAACTTAGAACATTGCTATTCTATAAAAGATGTAAACATCAAGATGGCAACTAACGTGGGAGGAGATTATAGAAAACTCCCAATTTGAGAGTTAATTAGAGTAATAAAGATTTATTCTTAAATAATAGTCTAGTAATAGAAAGAATAGGTGAAGAAAACATTGTCATGAGCAAAGGATAATTGACTGGTAAAAATTCTATCATTTTAAAATAATTTCATTAGTGAAAATTTTCAACCTCAAGCACAATTGAACATTATAGCCTCTGTATCCGGGGGGGGGAGAAACATTAGGGAAAATTAGAGTCAAATCACATTGTTTGGTTGGTCACATACTAAGTGGGAGGATGAACAATCCTTTCACGAATTTGAGCATGGCATGCAAAATGTCTTAGAAGGCTTTCCCACTGTGAGGTTGAGGAGGGATATGAAGGCTTCAAACACATAGCACAAAGTTTAGAAGCACCTTCCCATGTTATTATGGGCAACAAGGATGACTAGTTCATAGGGAGATGTTAATGTGGTAGTAGTGAGAGGGGGAAGCTAAAGAAGGCTGATGACCTCCTATTGAAGGTGATGAGGTGATACTCTCGTGCTTATTTCATAATTTTTGCTATTTAGCAAAAGTTTTAGAAAAGAATGGAGTTCCCTATTTTCATGGGATTCTTTTCCAAACTCACCTTGAGAAAGGGATAATTTCAAGAAAATTGGCACTTTTGGCCTCCCAAACTCATCGTGGGAAAGCCATCTTACATATTAAGGTGTTAGCCCATTGGCTAGTCCAGTTCCCTCTCACCTTAATGGTCATAGTTTAAATCTCATTAAATGACATCTTCACTTTTTGCGAATGGTGGGGGATATTGCTTGTCCACAACATTGTGATACCCCTCCAGGAACGAATTGAACAAGACACGAGGAGATGTGGCAAAATGCTCCTTTACTCTTAGCAAATTGATTATCCATCACCCTAATGTGTAATTAGCCATAATCTTCGCAGGGCTCACATGGAGTCAAGTTGAAGGCAAATCCAACAAAGAATGTGCTAGAGGAGAGAGAATGTGTCAATAATAACCTAGTCATTTCTTGTTACATCACACACACTATTAATAGCTAGTAAACCAAGTCCCCCTTCAAACGAGGGCAATGCATTTATTGACTGGAGTTGCGTGAGACACGTTGCGTGAAAGCCATGCAATTCCATCCACACATGGCCTTCCTTGACTCCCAAATAGGTCTCAAATGTGAAGCCTGGATATACAGCTTTGCATTTAAGTCTGATTTTCGTTTTAAAGCGAGTGGAAGGGCCTACAACAACTATTGTGTAGAATTCATTGCAATTCATTTGAAGATTGTTAATATTTGAATCGCTTGTTAAGGGCAGGCCTGGCAGGTCAGCGTGTGGCTCCACGCTCTACGAATGAGACTGCAGGTGGTTGCATAATAAAATGATGGATGGATTAGGAAAAGTCAAAGAAACAAACAAACAGCAATAATTGTGGGCTGCTTCCTGGTTTCTCCTGCTGCGGCCCGGCCGCCTGCTGCGTCAATCTCGTTGGCTATGGCGATCCTCCGTGCCCTCGCTCTCCGATTGAAGCCTCTGCCTTAAACTGTGCAGCATTTCCCCAAGTTATGGAGTCGATGCCTTCCATTGACAGTCCCCCTGACGCACACCATGTCCACTCCTCCCTGTTCGCGAATCAGCCCCTCATGGCTGCCCTGCTCTCCTTCGCCATCGCTCAGTCTCTCAAGGTGTTTACCACCTGGTACGTCACTTCCTGCTTGAGAGGAATTCCCGCCTAAATGAGGTTGGTAATTGTGCATCCAGGAGTCTATCTGCAGATAAAAGGCTCTGCTTGCTGGATCTCTTGATTCAGCACGATCATTAAAACTGTAAATGCGTTTTTGCGTAGATAGTTTAGCTGAATGGCTGCGAAGAGGCAATAACTAGTTTATTGATATACTCTGACGCTGCAAACCCATTTATGCCATGGTAGACTACTGTTTATCATGACTTTCTGTTAAATTGAGCTGGATCTACAGAAGCTGCTCAAGCTTTTACCTTGTTTGATTGGGGTGGAGAGCGCTCATTGTTACCTCGAATAGTTATTCAGAATGGAAATCAGCTTTACCATTAATGCTGTCGGAGCATGCACTACCACTGCTGGGCCCAAAAAGCTCAACAATTTCTTTTACCAAGATCATCTGATGTGGATGGTCATCGTGTACATGCTTGCAAGGCAGTTGGTATGAGTATAGGGTTCTCATGAAAAACAGAGTGAGCGAAGAAGTGATAAAGAGAGAGGAGGGAGTTGTTTGATACATTGTATTAATGTATCTCGTTCTGGAGTGACCATACTAATGCTCCTCGACACTTGTGACTTTGTAGTGTTTGCTCAATGTGAGCTACCTATTAATACATGTTGGAGAGTTTTGACAAACTCTCCCCTAGTCTTTTCATTTCTTCAGCCTAGCTTTCTCAAACTTGAGAACTATCCATATCCTTTGTAGTCATTATGCGAGTCTCCAGCTCTCTTTTGACTTTCTAGAGATTTCTAAAATGTGTGCTCGATTTGTGTGAGACATTGCTGTATCTTCTACAAACTTTGTCAACTGAAAGGATATTGTGCAATTTGCATTATGGACAGCAAACAAGGAGTATCACACACAATTTGATGAAGAGATTTCCTTTTTTGTCCCCTCTTGAGAGTAGTTGAGAGAATAGGCAAAAGCCATGCTGTCATTTTTCCTATGCATAGATAAGGTAGCTTGCAAAAGCCAAATGAACAATGAAGCTTGATTGCACCAAGACCTTCCACCGGTTACCCTAGCAAGGAGGAGGGCCAAGTGAGTGTACAAGTGGGAAAGATCCCAGACTTACATGAACACACCGTGTGGACATAGGTGTCAAACATGTTAGCAGGATTGTTAGCTCATGTGTGAGTTTGTGCATGCCAAATGGGCTGGGCATTTTAGTTTGTATTTTAGGCATTATTTTAGTGATTTTTTGTATGCCATTTGTGACATTTTATGCCAGTTGGACATCATTAAATGTTGGCCGATTAGCTGCCATATTTGGCATATTTTGGGCCTATTTATTCTATGGCTCCTTCTTCCGTGCAGTCATCATCATTCTTCAAGTGGTCTTCCTATTTTAGAGAGGAGCTAGTGCCAGTGCCCATGCAGCTAGTGACTCACTGTTGTATGCGTTATTCTCGTATTTGGTATATGGATTCCATTTCTCAAGCACATCTTTGAGTTCTCTTTCTTTGCAACGTTCTTTTATTTTCCTTCTCTTCTCACATTGTTGCACCACTTCTGACATGGTATCAGATTGTAGGATCTAGGTTCTTGCCGTAATTTTTCTATTGATTACAGGTCTTTCTTTCCCCTATTGATCAGGCCTTTTATAATCTTGGGCGACCTCATCTACAACATGCAGGTAGGCTTTTCTAGGTTGGGCGGTCCATTTATCAGTTGGGCGGCTTGTTGTCTATGATGAACAGCCATTATTCAGACCAAGCAGCCATGTTACAAACTTGGGTGGTTTCAGACTTGCCGGCAACTTCTTGGCTAGACAAGTGGGCAGTTTTTTTGTGTTTCACACCGAACTGGTTCTTTTGACTTGGGTGACATTATATTTCGTTAAGGCGGTCTCCATTGTAGGTCAACATCCGGGTAGATTTGCATTTATTGCAGGGACTCAATTTTCAAGCACTCTTGGTCTTTACTAGCTCTTGGATTGGCTGCATTGACCTATTTTTCTTTGCATTCATTGCTCCCTCTCTTTGCTCGACATTGTGTGTTCCCCTCGACACCAGATACTCCGCGTCTACCTTGCCGGAGCTAGTCTTCTTTTGTACCGTGGCCTAATGAACCCCGATTATCTCGAGGACACCTCTTATTGGTTGCCTTCATTTGAGTGGCAACATCTTCTTTTGTTTTCTTGTAGGTACTTTATTGAAGGACATCTATGGCCGACATGTATGCTATGGCGGATCGCGTGATGCGGGATCATTCAGACCGACCATCTTCTTATTACTCTTTCCTACTTTATTCTTGGAGGGCTTCTAGTCCCTGATTGGCATTAATGGCATCTCCGGAGGAGGTGCCACTCCTACCCTCTCTCTTCGCATTCGGCAAGCTGGATGGCACGAACTACCCTCTATGGTCATGTCGTATGGAGTGCCTCCTCGATGATTGTGACCTTTGGGATTTTGTTATAGTCCCTATACATTGACCTACAGTGGATCCTCATGATGGTGTGATTGTAGATTCGGCAGCTTTATGGGATCATTGAATGCCAAAACCCACTCTTCTCTCCTTTTGAGTTATACAGATTCTATGCTCGCATATGTTAGACATATCCGCATTGTTGCAGAGTTTTGGAGGAGATTGGCATCTCTCTTTCGGATCCAAACATTTAGGCATCAGTTATCTCATGAGTTGAAGCTCTCTGTCATAGATTCCCCTACAATGAGGGATCACATCCACAAGATGGAGGAGATTCGGGATGAGCTTTCATTCTTTGGTATGGACATTTCTTTGGAGGACCTAGTTGTGACACTTCTTTCACATCTTTCGTCATCGATACATGATATGTTCTACACCAATCTTCTCACTTCTCGTAGTTGGGAGACTCACTTGGAAGGAGCTAGTCCCATTGGTGCTTTCATAGGATATGCGTCCCAATGAGCTAGATTCTTGCAGAGCCCGTGCACATTGCTATGCTTACGTGGCTTTATCTTCAGGTATAGGACTAGCCAATTAGAAGAAAGGGAAGAGGAAGAAGTTGGAGTCATCTTCCGACTTTGATATAGCTTTTGTGGGGAAGCGTAGAAGATATCCCACGTGTCCTCATTGTGGGCAGACCTCGCACCCCAAGGAGACGTGAGGGAGGGCATACCCTCACCTTTGTCCAAGAGTAAAGGATGGAGCTACATCGAAGTCTTCGTCTACCTCTACTTCGACACTCATTATTACCACCGAGTCATTGTTTTTATACATTTATCAGGTGGAGAAGCCGTCTTTGACTGTCTTGTCTTTTGAGCAACCTTGGCTTTTTGACAGTGGTGCCTCAAGTCCTATTACTCCCCGAGGTGACTTGTTCCAGGATCTCCATTTGTTAGAGGGTATCGTCACTGCTGGTGACATTTCTTCGGTGCCTATTAGTGGTGTTGGCACCTTGCTTGCATTGCCTGACCATCCAGTGAGCTCCATTTGTGAGGCTCTATATGTTTCCGACTTGAGTTTCTCTCCTCTCAATTCATGGCCTTCCTAGACTTGGGACCCATGTTGTCTACTATGAGCTGGCCGTCTTTGTTGAGGATTCTTCTACAGGAGCCCTTTTACTCATTCTTGATCGACATTTTCTGGAGTGATCCATTTAAGGCCTCTCTGTTTTCATTGCCCTTTGGTGGCCTTTTGTTTGATTAAATTTTTATATGGAGAGGGGGTCTTGCTTTTTGGCTGGCTTTCTTTATTAACGGACTACATTAGCCTTGGTACTCTTCTTGCCACCCTTGGATTTGCATCTCCTCTGGCCTTCTGCCACATCCAGGATCTGAGAGGGGATGTTAGTAGTCATGTGTGTCTTGTGTGGTCATGCCCTATATGTGAGTTTGAGTTTGAGCCAAATGAGGACTTTAGAATTTAGGAGCTCTGACATTGTACCTGTTTGATATTTTATGTGTTTTAGACACTTTAAATGGAGGGCACATTAGTGCATTTCTTTTGTGTACTTTTGGCTAATTTTTAGGGTTTGACCACATTCCTTCAGCCATTGCAATCACATTGTTTCCTCTCTCTCTTGTGTTCTCTCTTTATTCCCTTCCTCTCTCCATGTTCACTTTTCTTTTTCCGTTGCCAACTCTCATGTTGGGCTTCAAGACGTGAGAATCAAGACACGCAGTGCTTGCTAGCAACAGAGAGACAAAGAGTGCAGAGTAGGGAGTGAGAGTGAGCACGACTTGTGGGTACAATGACGAGTGTATCTCTTTAGGTTTTTAGATATATATATATATATATATATATATATATATATATATATATATATATATATATATATATATATATGAAAGTACAAGTGTGCTAAGGGTGTGTTCACACCTGAGCATATATAAAAGGCACGAGGGCCCTTTATTCCCAACAGCCTTCCACCTAAAGGCAATGTGCCTTAAGAGGAGAAAAGAATCAGCTAAGTCTAGGCATGTACAAAGCTGAAATACATATATCTGTCCAACTTCCGTCATCTGTCGCGGCAATGAGCAAACCGCTCTGCTGGAAGACCCTTCGTGAGAAGGTTTGTAGGTTTATCATTTGTATGCACTTTGACAAGCTCAATGCTCTTGTTGTCAAGTACATCTCTAATGAAGTGGTACTTCACCTATATGTGCTTCGTCTTTGCATGAAAGACGGGATTCCATGCTAGCATGATAGCACTTTGACTATCACAATGGAGAACATGTAACTCTATAATGCCAAGCTCTCCCACCAGACGTGAAAGCCATAAAGCCTCCTTGCATGCCTTAGTGGCAGCCACATACCCTACCTTTGTAGTAGACAATGCAACACACTTTTGTAGCCTAGAGATCCAAGAGGCTGCTCCTCCTGAGAAGGTAAACACATACCTAGAAGTGGACTTTTTGCAGTCCGCACGACTAGTATAGTCTGCATCCGTAAAGCCAACAATAGATGCCTTCTGCTTTCCAAAGCAAATGCACAACTCCTTTGTGCCTTTGTGGTATCTCATAATACCTTTCACTGCTTCCCAATGCTTTTTACCAGGGTTTGCCATGTATTTGCTAACCATTTCCATTGCAAAGGCAATGTTAGGATGTGTAGCAACCATAGTATACATCAAACTGCCAACAGCTGAAGCATATGGTATCTTGGCCATTTCAGCCTTATCATCATCACATGTAGGGCTGTCCTCCGCATTGAGTTTCACATATGGAGGCAATGGAACCCCAATCGTTAGATGCGAGAATCAAGACACGCAGTGCTTGCTAGCAGCAGAGAGACTGAGAGAGAGTGCAGAGTAGGGAGTGAGAGTGAGCACGACTTGTGGGTACAATGACGAGTGTACCTCTTTAGGTTATATATATATATATATATATATATATATATATATATATATATATATATATATATATATATATATATATATATATATATATATATATGAAAGTACAGGTGTACTAAGGGTGTGTTCACACCCGAGCACATATAAAAGGCACGAGGGCCCTTTATTCCCAACATCTCACAATTGGTTGGGGCTACAGACAGCGGCCCAACATGTGGTTATGAGGACATTCAAGGGAGCTTTTCTTCCTTATCATTGGACAACATTTGAGCAAGATCCCTACTTTAGATTACTTACAAGCATAGTGGACCCTTAGAGACACTATGATGGATGGAGTTAATTGCCAATATCATAACTTGGTACATTTGGATTGCTAGGTGCAGCCATGCTCTAGACCTTTAGGGTGTATCCATAGCGGAGACGACTCCAAGGATTTGGACAGATATTATCCATACTCTCTATGGGAGATGGGAGAGGATGCAAGACAGCTCTAAAAGGATGAGAAGAAGAGAGACCTTGTGGACTTGGAACTCGGGTACCTTTTTCTAAAGTGCCCCTTAGATAGTCTAGCATTATAGCCCACCAAATTTGTTGTTCACACAACCATTGTATTTGTGATGCACTTAGTTACTCTGTTTATAGAGTTTGTTGTGCTTTAAAATTTATCTTAGGGGGATTTTCTTCCAAGTGTTATTAATAGAATTTTCTTTCTCAAAAAAAAAAACCACCTCACAAGTAGCAGTGTGTCTGAAAAGTTGAGATTGTAGGCTCTAGTCACTTAGCTAGAGGGAAATTAGGCCATTCAATAGGCCCATTTCCCATTTTGGTTGCATATTGGAGGAAAAACATCAATATTTACTACTAAAACTGAGAAGTTTTTAAAAAGTCAAAGTTTTTTTCTGTTTTATTCTGCAAGCAAGTGATTTCACATTTTGAATGTGCAAATTGATCTTACTATTTGTACTAGTAATGTTGCACCAGTGGGCCTTAAGAAAGTTATTCTTTGTCATAGAGTATCAAAAATCAGCCAACAGCTTTCAATGGTGGGGGCCGTGTGATTTTCTTCTAGGAGGGTGCCACTGTTCCATATGTCGTGTCTAAATGAGTGTTGTGTCTACATGTTTTCAAAAATGATAACGTTCATAATAGTAGAATCTGGATGATCCACACTAGTCACTAAAGACAATGGTAGCTTGTATGATTTAGAGATGCTATTTTTGAAAATAATGTCTAAGATATTATTTTAGGTATAAAGAAAAGCGATGGGAAGCAAAGAGACTCCTTGGCTCAGGAGGGATGCCGTCATCTCATTCTGCAACTGTTATGGGGCTTGCTGCTGCAATAGGCTTGAAAGATGGACCTGGGAGTTCCCTTTTTGCTATTGCAATTGTGCTAGCAAGTGTTGTGAGTTTCTGCTCGCTTTTCGACATCATCACTTCCATTCAACATTGTCTGTTCTTTAATTAAGGATAGAGTGAAAGTACAGTACTTTTAAAGATAATTTTCAGACAGTTAAAGCTTGGGCTCATAATGGCTGGGTTGTGGAATTAATTCTTGCTGGGTGCATCAATTGGTTGGGCACTTACGTTCACATGCTGTGTTTGTACAAGCATTGATTTTCTTTGGCAAGCAATTTCAGTCATTGCTTTTCCTCTGAAAGTTTACTGCATCAATGATTTCAGCATGCAAAGGCACATCTGCAGCTTAATTTTTGTCTAGCAAGGCATTTTCTGCCATCATTTCTTCAGTCATAAAGGAATTTTGGGCACCATTTTTGCAGGAACAGATCTGGTCTTTGTTTTAATTTGCTGACGCATTTTAGGCACTGGTGTTGGTTTCTGGGGCTCTTTCTCTGTGATAGATTTCATCATGGCTGTAAGCTGACCTGAATATTGAGGCATCCATGACTGTTTTTCTAGGCTGATTTTGTGTTGTAGAGAGGCTGTGGTGTTTGAAGGGTCTCTTATGGAGGACTTTTGTTTTCATGAGATTGAGGAGGATCTCCTAATGAGATTTGCTTCTAATTATTTTGAATCCATCCCCAAAATGTCAGGTTCTGTAAGTAGATATGTTTGTGTGCAAAGTGAATATGTTCTGGGTTATCATTATTAGTCCAAATGGTAACTGCTTCTTTAATGGTTTTTATCTTTAAGCATTGAATTTGTTTTTGTTGGAAATTTGCAGGTGATGTATGATGCATCTGGTGTAAGACTGCAAGCAGGCCGACAAGCTGAGGTATGCCCCACAATTCAGATTTTTTCGTCCTACTAAAGCATGTGGTTTCATTGCATGCGCTTGTCTTCAGCTGCTTTGTAGTCTGGAGCTTGTTATGTATGTGGATCTAGTTTGAAGTTGAGATTAAAGAGCCGTGCTTGGATTTGGGCTTCTGAATTATGTGTGAATATCTGAACCATGTTTGCTTAATCCTGTCAGCCCCCTCTAGAAAGCAGCAAAAAGTTGTGTGATGATAAGACACCATTTCTGTAGCACTATAGACAATGTCAGAGGGCAGAAGGGAAAATTCAGCAGCATCAAACGTCTGAGAGAGTATTAGAGGCCTTTGTGTTGCTGTACTGCTGGCAATGGGAGAAAATCAACAAATCCTTGCTCTAGAAGATGGCATCTATTTACCCAAGACAGTGGTAGAGGGCAGCAAAGGGGAAATTCAGCAGCACCACCGTCTGAGAGAGTATTGAAGGGATTTGTCTTGCTGTAGTTCTTGCAATGGGAGAAAATCAGCAAATCCTTGTTCTAGAAGATGGCATCCATTTACCAAATAGAGGTAGGGCAATCATAGAAAATGAAAATGCAGCAGTGTGTACGCTGCTGCAGATGAAGGACCAGTGATTTCCAGCAAATTGCCCTGGAGCTTCCCAATGCTAGTAGATGCAGTATCCAGCCTTGGATAGATCACATGTAGCTTGAACAGCTGTCCAGGGATGAAAAAGACAGGAGTAGAAAATCGTTAGAACTGAAATACAGATTCAGACATTGGCACAACCTTCCTGCTCCAAAAATACAATAGGCGGTTATAGGAGCATGACCAGCCATGCAGCAGTCACAGAAAGCAGTCAAAACATAGTAGCTAAGAAATTAGTCTCCTTGCACCTTGCCAGATGTTCAAGCTGTGGTTCCTCACGAGGAACTGGAAAACGACTGCCATGGAAACTCAGATTTCAAAGCTCTGATACATGCAACAACTAGAGAGAAGAAAGGTGCACACAAACACGTGCTTAGGCACAAGAGAAGTAATGAGTAACAAATAAACATGCATTGGCGGAAGTGAACAGAGTGTAGGGGGAGAAATGCACACAAACACATACTTCGGCACCAGAGAAGTAATGAGTAACATATAAACATGCATTGGCTGAAGTGATAGAACATAAAGGCAGCTAAGTTGTCGTTTGATTGAAGGAACATTTGAATTTTTAAGCTCCTGAAGTATTGACCATCTTGCATTGTTTTTCATTTTCGGGGATGCAGGTGGATTGAATCAACCAGAAAGGTAGGCCTAGGGTAATGCAAATCTATGTCACATATGAAATCATGAAACATTTGAACACACTACGGCAATTGCAGAGCTGTATTGCCTTTTCACAATAATATGTACTATGAGATCCTAGCTTCTGAGTAGAAGTTCAGGCTAACTCGCTGAAAAGCTTATGGTGCGATATTGGGAAGTTTAAATTCAATCACTAAGGTTGCATTAAGTTTGTGGGTACATAAACAACCCTTTTGTTACGACTTAAGTCTAGCTTAGATCATAAATCATGTTTTCACCTCCATTTTTAATTCTTTGATTGCTTTTGTATTCTGTGTGCTATAGGTTCTGAATCAGATCGTGTTTGAGCTGCCACCAGAACATCCTCTTTCAGATTCGAGACCTCTTCGAGAACCTATTGGGCACACACCACCACAGGTGGATTGAATACTAATGATCACTATGTACTGATTTATTGTGCTTGTAATACGTTTGAATTATTGCCCCATTCGTCTAGGTTTTTGTCTTGTTAAACACATCCATAACCACCAAAATCATGATAATTTCCCTTGGGGCATGGGAATCTGGTTATATATATATGGGGGGGGGGATGGCTCATTAGCTTCAAGTTATTGGAGTCTTCCATGCACTTCTGATTCTCTCTCTCTCTCTCTCTCTCTCTCTCTCTCTCTCTCTCTCTCTCTACCTATGAGGTAGTTTAAATAACAAAGATACCTTGCACAAACAATTTTGCTTGCCTATGGGTGGTGCAAGGATTTCTGATTGTCAAGTTTGAACCCCCAAGGGATCGACACCTAGGATGTGAAATATCCTTACTTCATCTTAGGATTTTCCAAGTTCTGAAAAACTACTTCCTGCTTTCAACCATAATCCTATCAAGGATAGTAGGAGAGCTGCATGCTCCTTGCACACAGATTGAAAGAGCCTTTTACTAGTTTATATCCCTTTATATGTGTCCTTGATACGATGTGCCATAAACCAGTTGTATTCACCATTTCATGTCGTATGTCACTTTATTTTTGTCCATGATGTGATATACAATAGATAATTTGTATTCACATTTTTGTCCTATACTTTGGCCTTTTGCAGATGTTAATATAACTTTCTTTCTTTCTTTCTTTCTTTCTCTCTTTGCCAATGGAATATAACTCAAGTCTAAATAGTTCTCTGTCAATTTACAGGTAATGGCTGGTGCACTGCTTGGCTGTATGGTGGCTCTGCTGCTACATTTTGTCTCAGGAGAAGGCCACTTATGATTCTTCATGCCAATGCTGATCTTGGAGCCTGTCAGGGGTGTTTATAATTGCTATAATCCGACTCATTTTTATGCACAGAGAGAATAGGTGTATCAAAATTATCCATGGCCTCAAGCCTGAAGTTGACCTGAAGACTCAAGAACTGATAAATTTGATAATGATATGGCTGCATTCCATTGATCCTAAGAATAATGCCTTCACCAGTGCATTAAGCAACGTGGTGATGTACAAATGGAGGCTGGAGCTGAGTGGAAGAAATGCCCAATTGCAAACGGAAGCTCAGTCTACTGCTGCTGTAACATTTGATTTGAACTGCACTCGAAAGAACTGTTTCTGTGTGTTCCGCGACAACATGGGAGTGATTGAATGGAAAACTTGTACACTCTACTTCTTAATAATCTTAGTCGCATGTGAAGGTATTCGTCTTGATTGGATATCAATCAACTTTCTAGTGTATATTCTAGTAAATGGCTTGTGGAAAGGATACATCAAACGCCATGCAAGATTGACGTACTGATTCATCGATATACTTTCAATCAAGACTTCTTGTGATGGGGAACCTTGGATGATGCATGGATGACTTGTCTATTGCACGGAAATTCAACATCAGTCCTTTCTTTCTTGGTTCGAAAGGGGGAAAAACAAAACCATATGTTTACTTATGAGTGATTAATGTCGGTGCTTGGAAGGCCTTTGGATTGAAGCCTGGTCTTCTAGCTTTTTAGGTTGGGAAAGGTGAGCTAGTGTGACCCAAGAAGGTCCACGCTTTTAAAAAATTATGTATCTCATACAAAAAAGTTGCACAAAGACATATTTCTTCCATATTTGCTGAACATAATTATAATGCCACATGGATGTACTTGGTCAACAAACAAGAAATGAATCATGCCATTAATGTTAGTGTAAAGGCCAATGTAGTTGGCTGTCCATCTTACTTACTAAGCCTAATTATATATGCACACACTTGTTCTTTATATGTTAAGTTATAAGGCAATAAGATATTGCTCATAAGAGAGCTATTTGAGGTACCATGAACATCCCGCCTGTGTGTGTGTGTGTGTGTGTGTGTGTGTGTGTGTGTGATCTTCATTTTTCTAACACTTCTACGAATTGGTACTAGAGTAGGTAGGAGTCTTTAGCTAGTACAATTAGAATTCTTTATGGTTTCCATTTTGAATGAGATTCTTTGTGTATGAAGAGGTTGATGAATTTTGAGGGATAGCTCATGAGTACTTAGTTTGCTCCCTTTTTTGCTTCGAGGCTATTTTGAGCTTCATTTTTACTAGTAAGTATTGCATAGATTGTTTTGTTTTTTTCTACAATTGTGCACATGGTTAGAGCTTGTGAAATAGGGCTTAACTTATAGTGTTCATTGTATAGGCACCATATATAGGTTATGAGGTATTGGTAACTAGTGACAGATTGTTAGAAACAAAATAGTTTAGGTCGTAGGCTATTTAACATAGGTTGCACTTTTGGGGTTCATTATTGGTTTCTATTGTATGTAGTGATTGTTACTAGGGTGAGACTTTGATGTATATACTATAGCAATTCTTAAGTTGTATATACTATTATAATGCAAAATACTATCCATGTATATTTGCTTGTGAATAAGCATGAACATTGTTCTTTGATGTACTGCAATGGTCTCAAAAGAAGATTAGTTTACTATGTACTTTTATGTGAGGAAGTATTAATATAGTAATGCAATGTTTTCAGTATACATTAGGATTTCCATAGCATTTAGATATCAAGTTAGAAAACAATATAAAGGCAAGAACCAAGACTTTGGGTCATCATGCAACAAATCTAGTTCCAAGAACATTGAATAGCTCCATAGGATAAAACAGGTCATACTAAGGATTGCTATAAAATATAAGCGAGAGCAAAAAGACAAAAAGGAGAATAAGGATATTGACAGGGAAGAAGGTAAATGAAATGTGAAGATTGAAGAAATAAATGTAGTGATTGTGCATAATGATGATGGTTATGTGCTCTTTACTTCTACTTTTCATGTACATATACTAATTATAGTAGATTGATAATTGGCTCAACGTTGGACACTTAATTCTAGTATATCTTTTTATGTAACTTTTGATAAGGAGTGGTTCTGTTTATATGACAACAATAGGTGTAGATTAGTCCATCTTGATAATGATTATGTATATGGCATTGTCGGTGCAAGTAATGTGCAATTTGCTTTTTTGAATGGATCTACCTATACTCTTCAAAATGTATACTAAGAACTTGATATTTATTGGTATATTTGATGACTTGGGATACTTTATTGCTTTTGGGAGTTAGACATGGAAAATCATTTGTTATTACTTAAGGAACCAAATGTGACACTTTGTATCCCTTCATGCATCTTGAATTAAAAAATCATGAAATTGTAATAACCAAGCAATGAAATATACATTTATGGCATTGCTGATGGAACATATGTCTTTTCTAATCTTTTTATATGTGAGCATTGTATATATGGAAAGAATGCACGTTTAGCCCATAAGAAAAACTTAAACAAAAAAATGAGCAAGCCATTTGACTTAGTGCACAAAGATATATTATGGGCCTAACTACAAAGCCTATAGGGAGAAATTCTATTCTATCATATTCATTGACAATGCAACTAGAAAATTATGGGCTTGCACAATGGATAGAAAAGATCAGGCAATCTTTTTTTCAAAAAAAAAAACGTGGAAAATCAATTTGACAAGAGACTTAACACTAGCCTTGTAATTTGCCACAAAAGTGGCTACAAGCTACTTAAAAGTAGCTAAGGTACTATTTGACTATATTTGAAACAATATATGCATACATTCCAAAACTAAAAGGGACTTTACTAATATTACAAGGTAGTAGAATAAAAGGTTTTGAACAAGTTTTAAGTGAAAATGCATCATTTACAAAAATTGGATTTTCAAAAGTAAATGAAGATTGGTCAAAACAACACTCAATAATGCTATTTGGAGCTATTGAAAAAGTTGACAATTTTACTTAATTACAATTCTCTTAATGGAAATGCATATCATATATATCAAAGTACTTTTCATGAAATTTTGATTTAAAAGTTTTTTGAGGTAGTTTTGTTTAAGCACTAAAAAATTTCAATTTTTGATGAAAAGCATCTCAAAGGTGGATATAGAAATATGTACTTCCTAGCTTATTTTGACCCCTTTTAGTTTTTTTCAACGACCATCACGTGATCACATTTCCCTAAAACCATTTCTTCTTGATCTTTATCATCAATGAGAAATTGAATTTTTTTGTGAAGGGTCCAAACTGCCACAAAAGTGGCTTTTCTACTATAATACTAATATTAAGTGTCTCAAAATTCATAATGGTGGAGAATATGTCTCTCATGAGTTTAGAAATTTTTGTGAAGTACGTGAACAAAAGGGAAACTCAATGTACCTAACTAGTAATCCTACCCAAAATGGTATTACAAAGCATATGAATAGAATGATAAATGAAAGGATATTGAGTATATTATCTAATATTGGTCTTCCTCAAGGATTTTGGGTTGAGGCTATAATGATTGTTGTACATTTGATAAACACAGCAACTAATACTACCTTGAAATTGACATTCTTGAAGATACATGGTTAGGTAAGAAGTCTTTTTATGTTCACGTAAGTGTATTTGGTTGTGAAGTTTATGTGTTTGTACCAAAGGAAAGGTGTAGCAAGTTAGAGTCAAAATCCAATAAATGCATCTTTTAGGCTATAGATAGAGTAGTGAGATAGATTGTTGCCTTTGGGATCTAGAAGATAGAAAGATTATCCATAGTATTAACATGATTTTCAAAGAGAAGAAAATGCATAAACAGTCTTTTATGGAAGTAGAAACAAAAATTACTTTTCGGGATGTAATGCTAATTATTTTACCACATAGGAGAAGTGTGTGATGTGTCTATATAGCGAATCTTTGATGGCATGATTTCGATAGTCCATTAAGAGATAGGCTTAACGGACTCCATTTGAAACTTCCATGGAGGAAACTTTATGGTCTGATCACTTGAGCCTATCCTCATAGAGGAAGCTCCATTCCATTCCCACGAGGGTTGATCTACAAGAAGGTTCCTAAATAACTTCGAAGGTCACCTAAGAAGTTTTTGGTATTGATTATGGGCAATTGCTTATGCAAGACAAACTAAACCAAAGTAAAATTGTGTTGCACTTAGTTCAACAAGAGTGAGAAACAAGGGGGATTAAATGCGTTGATCCTTTTACCTTAGGGCAAAGTCTCACCCCGATCCCCATAAAACGAGACTAGGTTGGGTTTTATGATGACACTCTAAGAGAATCAAATTCAACTCTTTCCTAAATTTTTCTAATTTAATGTATTCTTGAGGGAAAACCTCTCCATTAACTTAGATCACTCTACCATAGGATGAATTAGTTGGGGATTTTCCCTCCCACTTTCCAATCATGACATAGTTTACTTAGTTATCTAATTACTACCATATTTAGTTTTAGATATACAAGCAGCTTCCTCAATTAACATGCTAAGAATTGGATTCATTATATCAATTAATCAAAAATCTGAAAATAATAAAAAGATAGTCCTTTTAGAAAACTTAACATTTATTCCAAGCTAAATAATCATTGTTTTATTGCATCCATTTAATAGTTCATGTATAAGACTTTGCTTGAAGGTGAGAACTACCACTACATCCTCAACTTGTATTAGACCTTTTCGAGAGATGAAAGGTGGAAAGGGTGAGCAAGAATAAGAGTATAATCAGAAGCACGAAGCAAGAGCTATAGAGTTTGGAGCAAGAAGAGAGAGAGCAGGACTGTATGTGGGAACTCCAATAGTCACAATGTGTGACTTGCCTTCCCTTACTCTATTGTAAAGAATAAAGAATAAAGCGACAATGATGGGAGGCCACCACCTATAGTGTATAAGTGTGCCGTTAAGAACATCATAAATGTGGATAGCCATGCATAGGTGGCCTTTAATCCACAACAATCTCCCACTTAAAAGCAAATGTGCTTAATTGAGGAAATTTTAAGAAAAAAGTGAAAGTACAATGTGTATATATACGTACAATTGGATTAGGAATAGATGTCATCTCATCCTATGACCATCATTTTCCTAAGGAAGGCATAACGTTTCACTAGGAGACTTTTAATTAGCAAATCAACAATATTCTCATTTGTAAAGAACTTGACAAGCTATATTTGCTTGTCCTCAACCACCTCTCTAATCAAGTGATAATGGATCTCAATATGCTTAGTCTTGATAATGAAATACTAGATTATGAGCCAACTAGATGCCAACTCATAAAGTCCAAATGCAAAGTAAGAGTCACATTTGTAATACCCAGGTCTACAACTAAGTGGTCTAACTCTAAGGTCTCCTTGCAAGCCTCAATGGCTGCAATGCACTCAGCATCGGTAGTAGTAGATAAGGCAAGCCTCACAAAGTCCATCTATGCAACTAAGGCCAAAACATTGTGAAAGGTAATCATCTTGACAACATGGGAGAATATCAAATCAAATTCAACTCCCTTTTCCTATTTAAAACCCTTAGCAATCAAATGGCTCTTATATATTAGCTAGGGTGACTAGGGGTGCTCTCTTATATATCCACTTGCATGACAATGTATGTTTGTCACTAGGCAATGGAACCAAATCCCATGTGTGATTCTTTTTTAATGAATCAAACTTAGAATACATGGCCGTTTTCCAAGAGTGACTATCACCTCTACACATAGCTTTCTCATAGGGAAATCTATCACCATAAAATAATGCTTTTCATAACAAGAGGATCCTGGGCCACTACATCATCAATAGTTGCAATGTATCTAATTGGGGTAGTTATAATGTAATAAGATGCTTCTCTTGAAAGATCGGTTTGTGTACATCAATTGCTTAATCATCTTGTCCTCACAAAACACAATATCATGACTATGGATAATTTTTCGAGCCTAGGGATCCCAAAGGTGATAGTCCATCTCACCTACGTCACCATATCCAACAAAGATGCATTTGATAGACTTTGGATCCACCTTCTTACATTTGTCCTTGGGAATATGGAAGAATGCCTCACATCCAAAAGACTCTCAAATGAGCATATGAAGGAGGTTTACCAGACCATACTTCCTCTCCAACCCTATCACCAAGAGCAGTGCATGGGGATGTTAATAAAGTGAGTTGCAGTAATAATTGCCTCCACCTAAAATGTATGTGGTAAGCTTGCACAACTAAGCATATTACAGAATTTTTCTTGAATAGGATATCAATTGATGCTTAGTACCCCTATGATCACAAAACTATTCAAAATCACATGAGACATATTTACCCCTATTGTTAGATCTCATGCATTTTATCCTATGCCTAGGCTAGACCATAGCAAAGAAGCGTTGAAAAGCAGGTAAAGATTTTGACTTCTACTTAATGGGATAGGCTTAAACTTTAAGCAAATAAAATAATCAATGAATGTAACAAAATGCCTACCACCACCCAAGGGCATGGAAACACAAATATCCAAAAGAACAAGAGCCAAAGGCTCATCAATGCAGGTAGAGCTAGACTTTCTATGTCTGTTATGAGTTTGCCTAATGTATAAGCATTGATTACATGAATCAAAATATGAAAAGTCCAAGGGTGAAAGATATTGCAAACGAGTCAAGAATTTCATTCCTTTGAAAGGGGCACATCCCCAAGACAACGATGCCAAAGAGATACATGTGAAAGATCTGCCATAGCCAAAACATGATCAGTAATGCCGAATACAAGGGATAAAGGCTACCAATCTTGGCACCTCTAGCCAAAATGAGGTCACCACGAGTGATTTTCCATGTAGAATCACCAAAAGAGAAATGATATTTAGTATCACCCAACTATCTAGTAGAAATTATGAGACTTTTATTCAAAGCCAACACATGGTGTATATCATGCAAAACAAATGAAGGACCAGTAGTATGTTACAAGTGAACATCACCAACGCTAATAATATCACAAACATGATCATCTACCAATCTTAGAATCTATCATAGGATAATAGGTATAGAATCAAGTACGATGGAAGATCACATGAAAGGAAACCCCCAATTTAGCAAACCAACATTGAGAGAAAGAGGATTGAGTATTAGTCAACTAGACATTAGGTGAAGAAGTAGCTAGAATGTACTCATTAGAACTATACTCCAATGCATTTATCTCCTCAATCTTAACTGTAGAATTTGTGATGCTACAATCATTCAATGTCTTAGCATTATCATGCACTTTTTCCTTGCCTTTATTATGCCTATCCTAGCATATTTTATGGCATTGCCACTGCTGAAAATGACCCTACTACCCACAATAATGGCATGTAAGAGATGACTTGGGGCCATGGGATTCACTGCAACCCTACCCACAAGATCTAGACTTTGATCTACTATGATGTGCATCTTGGTTGTTATCATTTTTGCCAAAAGTATAGCCTCTAATAGTGAGTGCTTGAGAGGCACGAGTTGCATAAATATTCTTTCTATTTACTTCCTTAGTAAGCAAGGCATCCTCTACATTTTTTAGTGTAAAACCATCTTTAGGAGCATTAGTGTTGATGGCAATGTAGAAAGTATCCCATGACTCAAGGAGAGTGATAAGTAAGAACATAGCCCTAACATTCTTTTTGAATGACAAGCAAGAACATAGCATGAAACTTATTCAAATAAACAGACATAAGTATGCCTTCCTTCATGAGAAGGTCCATAAGTTTCTTCAACTAGTGCAACTTTGAATTAGGGCTTTGTTTATCATAAAGGTCACATATTTTCTCCCATAACTATTGTGCACCACCCTTAATCTCAATGATTTTAAAGTCTACATGCTTAGAAAAAGATGGAATAATAGTGGACATGCATAGCTCATCATGGTCGTTCTAAGTGTCAATATCCATATGCTCAGGCTTAATGCCTTTGCATTTCAGTGGTCTAATATGCTTCTTTTGCATCAAAACCTGCCACATTTTGGGTCTTCCAATAGTTGAAATTATTGCCATTCAACTTATCAATGCTAAAGATGACACCATCCCTAGAGGCACTAGAAGCACCTGCCATTATAACTACAAAGAAAATAGAGAATGGACTGCTATAATAAAAACAAATCATCCCTAAAACTAGCCCAAGATTAAATGCAAGAGGTAAGGTAGAATATGATGTATCGATGTCCATAAAATGAATGCATTGAAGTGCTCAAACCAAGTGTCTGCTCTTAACAGAATGACTCAAAACTAAGTTTCATCATTGCTATCCATAGAACTATAGTACAAGAGTATAAAACTATAGGTAAAAGTCTAAAATGACACACTCCACTACTAGTGAAATACAAGTAGCAACAAGATGTACAATGCAACTTAGCAATATCAAGAAAGAACATAAACCACCAAGGACCAAATATTGTTAAACATCCAAAGGTGTCAACTACATAGATGCATGCTAAAGGGCTTAGCAAGAATGTATCTACCATTGACATCCCATTGACAAGAGTAAGTACGGGGTATCCAAAAGCAAAAGTAGATCAACCCACAATAGGCAATGTCTGCAAAGACAGTGTATGCATAAACCAATTGAGCATGTACATAAAAAGGAGACTCCCATTGCCTCTAAAATGTAAAACCTGAACAATCCATATTAAGGCTATTATATGGACTTTGTGTTTTCAATCATGGGGAGCCATCTTTGTTGAGATGTCAAGCTAAAAAAAATTTGATACTCATATGCTTGGATAATCATTTTCATATGCATATCATTGGCATGGTGTGATACATGCATTGGCATATGCTTTCATTGATACTTTATAGTTTGACATTAGTTACTCCACCTATTCAAGTTATGAGATATCTATTTAGTTAGCATGTTTACACTACAAACCGCTTGTGTATTATATATGTTGTACTCTTTGTTTATCCTCTCATAGATTTTCATAGTGAAGAAGAAGAAGAAGAAAGATTAGGGTTTTCAATTTTCTATCTTATATGAATTCTTTGTGTATTTTGTGTCTTGCAAGATCTCAAGCTCCCCCTCTCTCTCCCTATCTTTTGATGTTATCAAAGAGGCATCCAAGTAAGGAGCTATGAGTTGCAAGCACAAGAGTGTATAAGGACGCTTTGTTATGGAGCACACATGTGGAGATCTCACTCATAGAATATCCTATTACCAAGCCATCTTTGCAAAGCTTGGAGTGGATGAGGGAATGGTATAGACGTCTAATCTATGGCTATGTGGTTGGATTCACATTTGGGGTATGTCTCGGAATTTGTTCGGAAGTTAGAAACTATTCATATGCCAATTTGCTAAGGTTCCAAAACTCCCCAGACTTGTCATTTCACAAACAAGTTGTAGGTGTTGGGTGTGCCAAACAATATTTGCAGATTGTCAAACATTACATGTGTTGCTTAGGATGTGCTTATATATTGAGATCAATACAAGTGATCATTTATTTGAGTTAGCAAGCTATTGATAACAATAGATTTTTGGGCTTCAATCAGATTGTTAGTGATAAGCTTGATAAGCAAAGCTTTCGTGCTTGGAAGTCAAAATCAACTAATTTCCTTATGGATAAAGGTTATTGTGATTACATTGAAGGAGATAATGTTGAGACCCCAAAGTTACCAAAGGAAAATGCCATGCTTAAGCAGATGAAGGCATTTAAGAAATGGAACCAAGGTACCCAAGAAATTATGTATTGTCTTTCTTTCCATCAATGGTTTAAATAACATGATTGGGCATGTACAGGATATAAATAGTCTCTAGAAGGTGTTATGTATGTTGTATTCTCTCTTTATTCTCTAGTAGAAGCTAGCAAATTATCATAGCGGAGAAGAATAATAATAATAATAAAGATTAGGGTTTTGAGATTCCTACTATGTGTACATTCTTTGTGTTGTATGTCTTGCAAGAGCTTAAGCTCCCTCTCTTTCTCTCCCCTATCTATTCAATCTTTGCCATAAAGAGGCCATGAAGACAAGCTGAAGTGGGAACTAGCTATGTAGTTAGAAATGGATTCTAGCATGAAAGATAAGACTTGCGAGTTATTTCTTTATCAAAGGGAAATAATGCTTTGCCATGTAAGTGAATTTCCAAACTGAAGGTCATAGCAAAATTGATAATACTAGGCCAAAGTACAATGCATGTCTCGTAGCCAAAGGCTTCAAGCAAAAGAAAGGTGTGGACTTTGATGAGTCTATTTACCTATGGTGATAATGAAAAATCTACATATTATATTCTGATTAATGACTAAAGGATATATGGAGGTTATGTAGTTGTATGTAAAGAAGATATTCTTACATGGTGACCACCATGAGATCTATGTATAACAACTAGAGTGCTTTCTAGAAAGTGGCAAAGAAAAGATTATCTTTAGGCTAAAGAAGAGTCTTTATGGCTTGAAGCATTCCCCACATGAATGGTATAATAAGTTTTAATGCCTTTATGCAATCTCGTGGATATAAAGAAGTGAGTCAAATCGGTGCTTATATACTAGAAAGGCTAGGGATAGTAGCTTGATAAGCGAATGATATGTTAATTGCTAGGACAAATTGGAATGAAATTGATACCCTAAATAAAAGATTGATTGGAGACCTTTGAGATGAATGATTAGGAATATGCTAATCACATTCTTGGTATGTGCATAATTTGAAATAGAACAAAGAAATTACTCTATCTATCCCAAAATGATTATCTAAGGAAAGTATTGTAATGTTTCAATATGGAAGGGGAGGAGGCCATACATACTCCCTTGCCTCCATAAGTGAAAATTTTTGCTAATGATTGTTCCAAATCTTTGGTCGAAATGGTTGAAATGGCCAAGGTTCCTTATGCATCATATGTGGAGAGTCTCATGTATACCATGATTGCTACTCACTTGGGCATTGCATTTCCAATTAGTTGTAGGTTGCTACATGTCAAATCCTAGCAATAAACATAGAAAAACAATGAAAAGCATCTTGAGGTACTTGAATGGTACAAAATATATGGGTATACTTGGGTACATATATGTAGACCATACAAGGAATGCCGAGAACAAAAAGTCAACCATTGGATATACATTTACCTTGTATGGCAGTGCAATCTCATGGATGCCTCATTTTCAAAAATGTGTAGCATTATCTACCACGAAGGATAGCATATAACAACCCACTAAGATATGCAAAGAAGCTTTCATCTTGTGGGAGATTTGGGCCTTCGAGAAGACATGCCATAGTTGAAGATTGATAGTCAAAGTGCCATTATGCTACCAAAGAATCCTTTGTTTCATGCGAAGACCAAGCACGTAGAAGTGAAGTACCACTACATTCATCAAGTGCTTGAGGATAAGTGCATTGTGCTTGTCAAAGTTCATATTGATGATAACCTTGCATACTGATGTCAAGTGTGTTTTTTGAAAAATCAATATATATATATAATGAGTTGGAAAAAAACTTCCCTTGGAGCATGATCAACATCAAGTCCAACTTTAAGATGTAGAAGATAGAGCCCGAATGACATTTGCGGCCGATTTGTATGAAATTTTTGTTATTAGATCTTGACAAAAAAACACTTTAGTATTGGATCAAGCTAGTTGGCAGACCTATGATAACCCTACCTACTTAAAGCTAGCTATGTATATGATGTAAGGGGTGGACTCGCATGAAAAGAGGACTTGGGACAACGTTTGAGAGACAAGTGGCATGGAACCATGGAGATCGTGGTGGAAAAGCAATGACTTTCATTGTAGGACGTAGTTCAAAGCATCATCTTGGTGGCACCATTGGTGTAAAGATTGCACTACCAAATTCTAGGGAGATTCAAAGGCAATTAGTGATATGAAAACAGGGAGATTATTGATTGTAGTCCTTGTATGTAGGGGGGATCTTTTTTCCTTGAAGCATCACCTTAGTTCATGTGTCTGGTGCTACAGCCAAGAATATTGGCTAGAAAAGAAGTTTATGGTGCAAGTGTTTGAGGAGTAGGAACCGTGAAGGCTATCATGTTGTGTTTCTAGCTAACAATAATTAGAAGGATGCTATTGGTGTTTTACATGTTGAAGCTAGAAGGTTTCCATTGCAATATTTGGGGAGTTGTAGTAGTCATTGGCATGGAGCAACTATGAGTTTTTTGGCAAATCCTGTTTAATGATGGCCTATCTATGTGAGTTTGGAGGGAAATTTGATGTTTGTAAAGGAGGCTACATGATCAATATTTCCTTCGAGTTGATCTTCACACTATGTATTTGAAGAGTGTAATCAACTACATGTGGCATAGAAGTCATTGCAAAGATCGTGTTGTTAAGGAGGTAGATGATGTTGTGCTACCATAACAACATGTTTTGATTGGAGAAACCACCTTTCTTTCCTAAATTCCCACATTAAACAAGAATTGACAACATTGAGTGTGCAGCTAGTAAAGGAAGCAAATGTTCTTACCATCAAGACTTGCCAATTTTGAGTGGTGGAATAGTTCAATCTTTTCGAAATGGAGCACTAAGGGTATTATGCAATCGTGAGTTGTTGCAACTATTGAGGCAGTTCATAAGGTAAAGCAATGGGTAGTGTGGTTGATTCGACTAGAGGGAGAACTCAATATAATGTAAGGTAATCTTTAGGATGGTTACAACCGTTTCTTTTTGTTGAAGTTTTCTTATTTTGGAGGTTGCCTTGGAACTTAGTATCCATCAATGCTTCGGACTTCAAGTTGACTTCCTCTTGTTGTTTTTATGAACTGTCATGCTATTTTGGTATTTGACATCTACATGTGGAGCTACATGATTTAAATCCTATTTTGGACATTGCATTGTTTTCTTGACACTTTGTGTTGTTTGGGTCGATGGGTGGTGGTTTGGGAAAATGAAATTTCAATTACATTATCCTTTTACATTTTGGAGGTAGCTACAATGATTGTACTATATATATGTTAAGTTATCAAAGGCTAGCACCAAGCCATAGACCTATATCAATGCACCTTTTCTCTCATGTCTTCGAGTTGTGATTGGGATTTTCTTTGATCACCACTCATGTGACATCATTTTTGGTGCCCCGCCTGAGGAGCACTAATAGTGGTTTGGTGTTTCAATTTGGTAGTTATTCAATCACGGTGTGGCTAGCTTTTGTGGGGGGTTAGGCAAAGATGTCAATGCTTGGGTTGCATATGTTGAAATGTGCATGCAAAGGTTTCATATAATGGATGATGAAGCAAAAGTAGGTTTTTCTTTGCAAGTATTTGAAAGCTATGCCTTGGACAATATCATGTTAGCAAGGGGCAAACTATTGGCCTATTAGCATGCAATGACTTTAGGTGGAGTCCTCACACAATGCCCTAGTATCACCACATGAAACCAACTAGCCTATGTCATTGCACGACACAAATGCATGCAAGCTAAGACACAAGTGGATAACCATATCACTATTGGGGTTGTACTATTATGCAAGAGGCATCACAAGTGATGTGACTAAGCTCTAATATGTAAGTGTTGATATCATCACTAAGTTTTTATACACCAAATAGTACCACAAGTTATCTATCAAAACCCTTCCAGCTAGGCTCAACTTCTCTCTCTTACCACCATAGTCACCTCCTTCCTTCTCACACCCCAATCACTACATCTCGTAGCCTCCCTCTTCTTCACCACAAGCCACTTCACCCTTACCCTCATGGGGGCACCTTTCTCTCACCACCACAAATCAACCTTCATCCGCATTAAGGCCCTAGAGAAGATAGGGTTGTGAATGAAAGAGAGAAGGAGAAGGTAAAGGAGGGGTGCCTATGTAAGGAAGAAGAAGGGGGAGAGAGAGAGAGAGAGAGAGAGAGAGAGAGAGAGAGAGAGAGAGAGAGAGAGAGAGAGAGAGAGAGAGAGAGAGAGAGAGAGAGAGAGAGAGAGAGAGAGAGAGAGAGAGAGAGAGAGAGAGAGAGAGAGAGATTGTGTGTGTGTGTGTGTGTGTGTGTGCGTGCGTACGCGTGCATGCGTGTGCGTGTGTGTTAATGACCTATGGAGGCCAAAATTGACCTAAAGGACAAGATGAAATACATCATAATTTGCACATTTCACTTTGGGTGCTAGAAAAAGCTAAACTCTTAGATTATATTATCATGATAGTATGGGGCTACAATCTATCAAATAATCCACCTAGACTCTCTTAGATTATCACTTTCTTTCTATTTTAGATGTCCAAAACTCCGCTCATTTGTAGACTACCTATTTTCATTGTTTCATGCTTCCTATACTTTAGCTAGTTTTGCATGGGTGTAAGCTCATCTACCATCCATATCTTAGTTCCTTGCAAGGATCTACTTTGCTTCATTACCCGAATATTTCATTGCATTGTTATGCATTCTAAACATCATGTGCTTTCCTTTAAGAAAGGTGTAATGCTTGATCTTACAAAAAACAAAGGTCTTATCAAACATCTTTACCATGATAGATGCTACAAGGTGAAGAGTATGTGTTCATGCATTAGCAAACTATTAGATGAATGACCAACAACCCCCCTTTGTGTAGAAGGTAAGAAACCTTTGACATGAGATATATTGCAAATCAAATACAATGGAAAGATCTTGCCCCGATAATTTCTAGTCTCATTTTAGCACAAAAATTATGGAAATATATTATATCATATGGGTGGTACCTAGCTCCATGATGTGATAAAGTTAAATCAAACATATGTAAACAAAAAACTCATGGGGAGCTCTTACGCTCAACTCATGGGCTCACTAAGCTTACTTTAAAGGACTTAAACTTGGGTTGCAATGAAGGGCCAATCATAAAAAAGTGACTTGCTAAGGTTGAGTTGCTTGATTTTGAATGATCCACCTAAACATAACAAGCACAACTCATAATAGTGTTAGGCCTTGCCAAGAATCAATAACTTTGCAATTATTAAATGCATTAATTATATGCATGGAAAGCATGTTTGACCATTGAAAACATGTTGCCTGACAATTTGAAATAAGCTAAAAATTTTATTTCACAAAACGAAACTTACACCATCACTTACATCACTATAAGAAAGTAAAGGACTATGTAAGGGTTTTTCCAAAAGTCTCAACAAGGACTATGGATACATGACTGATTCGTTGATTTAATCAACACAATCTGAGACATTAGAGATGATTTTGTGACTTTAGGTCAGGTAAACATTGGATAGTCCTTGTAGCAAATGTTTTTATTTTCTAAGCAAATACTTCAAGCTTTTTCTCCATGAGTAGTGTGGTTTTTTTTGGGGTTGCAGACATTATTTTTGAGTTTGGGACTATGTGATACTAGTGTACACTTAAGATTTTGAGCTTGAATACCTTGGGTTTGGGAGATGGTACTATCATGACAATGAATGAGATATCATAAAGGCATGAACTATTGGCATGTGGGACCTTGGGGGCATTCATGATGTGAGGTATGCACACCATGAAAGAGAGGCATATATTAAGGTACCCACATGGCCTCATCATGTGAATGCCCATGATGGTGGGGGGTGGCTTTATGAGTGCAAGAGACTTGCATGAACAATATTGTCAAAGCTCAATATATCTGGGCATGTGACCTAGTGTCAGTAGCTAACGTAAAAATTTTAGTATAAAGTATTCTTTTATCGTCATATTCATGACTACAAACATGATTTTGTGCCCTTACCTTAAGCATGAGGGCATCGCATTGTTTCTCGAGGCCATCTGATCATGATAGTGGGCATGGTGTTAATGATAATGTGGCAATGTGCTTGTTATAGGCTGACAAGGCTTGAGCCATCAAGAACAAAGGTGGTGTTCCAACATAGCTATGATTATTAATTGACACAACCATATTTGGGTAATATTACTTGCCTATGTCCCATGGCGTTGTGGAGCATGTGTGTGTTTTTTATCTATGAAACTTAGGTGGATAATTATCTCTTCCTTAAGGAGATAACAAGAAAACTTCAAAGTAAACTCCCTAATCAAACACCTCCAAATATTCCCCTATATGAGCATTCGTATGGAACCAAGATGGATGTGTCCCACATTTGGATTTCCAATAAACCATGTTACTCTTTCATACACGATGAGAAGTGCAACAAACTGGGATTTTGACAAGGATTATAATGGATTTCTAATTTACTCTCAAAATGTGCATTTGTCATGAGGTCTCTGGGTGAATTTTCTATTTGTTATGGCATTTGTTAGGAAGTGGTTTAGTAGTGCATCAGGAAGCAATGTTGATGTATTAGAAAATAATGTCGCTACACCACTTATCCAAACATTGAGGATTTGTGAACTAAACTTCACCAAATATCTATAAGTTGGATGGTACAAAGTACAATCTATGAAAGTTAAAGATTGTTGTCCTTGATTTGTATGAGCTTCTAGAGATAGTGTTGACAACCACCCCCCAAAAACCTAACCCTAACCCATCAAATTGGAGTGTAAAGGTTCCTCATAACGTTGATCTATTATAAGCTTGAAAACTTAGAAATACGAATGTTATGGATACCTTAGTTACAAGTAGTTTTGATAGATTTTTGATTCAACATCAACTATGGTGTCAAAGGCTTGGAATATAGTAAAGAATCAATATGAGACCTAAAATCAAACAATTCTTCAAAAGTTGGAGAATTAGCTAGCCATAGATAACTTTGTTGAAGGCAAGATAGCATATGCATTCATAACCTAATTAGGAATACACCTCATAGATTTTTGGTACTGTGATACAAAAGACTAGCAAGGAGCTAGTTAGGTGATGTCTCTAGATGGCTCTAGATATTTCCACCAAAGCTTGATTGGGCTTATAACATCTCTTAACACATCACAAGCATTACCAATTGAGGAATTTTGCACATTAATAATGGAGAGATAGTTTCCACTTGATGTCCTTCCTTCTCTACCAATGTAAATGAAAAAGTTGGTCCCTCCACCAAGACTAATGGTAACAAAAGGAAGAATAGTGGCAAGAAGAATTTTCAAGGAAAGTCTTCCTAATGTAAGAAGTAGGAACATGCAATTGCAAATTCCCTTATCAAAAAAGAATATGAAAAGAATGTTTCCTTAAATCATAAATGAAAGGAGACAACCAACATGGTTGAAGCAAAGCTAGATTTATTTATAGCTACCATTGAGAGAATGTGCTCCTCAACTCAAGAATCAACAACCACTAGCTCATGGATATTGGAAAGTAGTGCTCCATGTCACATGAACAATTAGGAAGGCCTATACAACTCTCCAATCTCTACAATAGCATGTCCTTTTGATGATTGGCAATGATACAAAATGCATGGCTTAAGACACAAGCACTAATTCATTAGATACAAATAGCAAAATAAAAAGAACTTTCAAATGTATCTTATGTTGCAAGTATTAGCAGCAATCTATTGACCTGATGGTACTTAGAAGCCAGTGGATCTATTAGTTAAGACAAAGATTTCTCATACCAAGTGGATCTGGAAGGCAAAGCACCAGGCTAGTGGAACCTTAGAAAAGTGCAAAGCTAGACTGCTTGCATAAGAATTTGATCCAAAAAGCATGCCTCATCCTCATCTATTGATCAAAATTTTTCGTCTCTTAAATACCCATGGGAGATGGTCTTAAGGCTCTAGGAGGAGGGAGATAATAGGTGAAGTGGCAAGAGATAGTGGGTTTAGTGATTGCAAGTGGTGGTGGCTTTATGTAGAAAATCATCCAAGGGATCTCTCTCTCTCTCTCTCTCTCTCTCTCTCTCTCTCTCTCTCTCTCTCTCTCTCTCTCTCTCTCTCTCTCTCTCTCTCTCTCTCTCTCTCTCTGTATGTATGTATGTATGTATGTATGTATGTATGTATGTATGTATGCCTAACTTCTCCCCTTCCTTCATGCACAACCAACCTTATGGGGAGAGGGAAAAAACATTGTAACCTATAACTAAAATAACTTCATCTTTGTACCCCCTATCCCTGTGGTTCAACATGGGAGAGGGATGCTACACTAGATTATGCACAGGTAATAGTCGGTCATGTGTAGAAATTGCATACATTGAAGCATCCTTGTCTTCATGTTTTACCAAGAGTCTAAGAACAAACAAAATGTTTCCTATTTATATTAGGAAGTCCTATCCTTGTATAACTAGAAAACGATCTATAATATTCTCTGCAAGTCCCAATAATCTAAGATAATAAATCCCAAAGAATTATATCAAAGCTTTCGATATATCCACTATAGAAATTGCTTTCAATATATCCACTTGCAACATTAGAATACTCTAAATCCCTATCAATATTCAATGTGTATCACCTCATAAGCTAATGTTCGTTATCTATTGTCTATAATAAACCATGATGCGAGTATACAAGTCTTTGTTAAAAACTTTTGAGTCTAACCTACTCATTCTTTATGCCGCCTTATACAACCCACTGTCTCTCTCTCTCTCTCTCTCTCTCTCTCTCTCTCTCTCTCTCTCTCTCTCTCTCTCTCTCTCTCTCTCTCTCTCTCTCTCTCTCTCTCTCTCTCTGTGTATGTGTGTGTGTGTGTGTGTGTGTGTGTGTGTGTGTGTGTGTGTGTGTGTGTCTATATATATATATATATATATATATGCCTACCTTCTTCCCTTCCTTCATGCACAACCAACCTTATGGGGAGAGGGAAAAAACATTGTAACCTATAACTAAAATAACTTCATCTTTGTACCCCCTATCCCTGTGGTTCAACATGGGAGAGGGATGCTACACTAGATTATGCACAAGTAATAGACGGTCATGTGTAGAAATTGCATACATTGAAGCATCCTTGTCTTCATGTTTTACCAAGAGTCTAAGAACAAACAAAATGTTTCCTATTTATATTAGGAAGTCCTATCCTTGTATAACTAGAAAACGATCTATAATATTCTCTGCAAGTCCCAATAATCTAAGATAATAAATCCCAAAGAATTATATCAAAGCTTTCGATATATCCACTATAGAAATTGCTTTCAATATATCCACTTGCAACATTAGAATACTCTAAATCCCTATCAATATTCAATGTGTATCACCTCATAAGCTAATGTTCGTTATCTATTGTCTATAATAAACCATGATGCGAGTATACAAGTCTTTGTTAAAAACTTTTGAGTCTAACCTACTCATTCTTTATGCCGCCTTATACAACCCACTGTATCAAGCAAGTCCGTTGGCCATGTTGTATGTTGTGTTTTCATTTTGAATTTAAATAACTTAGCAAACCAAGACACCATTGTAACTAAAGGGAAGGAAATGTTAATCGACAACCATCTATAAACATAATATAATATATTCCTTTTGTGCAGTCATCTTCAAGCATACTCTTTGCTTAAATCAGTGGATGCTTTCTCCATAATGTCACGAGATAAGATTTTTCTCATCTAGTGCATGGTGTTGAATCCTTGGAAGTTGCCCCCTTGAATGAATCTAAATCTTCTAAGAATTTTTCCTTCTTCAACCCTACTATAAATGTTGATCAACTTAATTACCAATTGTAATTTGTAGTTTGAGATGTAGCTTACCTCTAACTCCTTTTTGTGAAAGGAAATACTTCACTCTAAGCTCGTGTGGGAAAAAATATATTAGGAATAAATACTTTGTTTAATGTAGTATGTAGTCTTTCAAGGTCGAAATTGTGAGAGAATTTTAGCCAGATGGATACATTTTAGGAGTTTTTTTGTGATAGCAACACTAATCTTTTGGACTTAGAGATTCAAAAGATAGCACATCTATATAAAAAATTGAAGAATTCAATCAAGATCACCTAAAAACACTCAAAAACAAATGCTTTCTAGCAATCTTTTACCCCATTTTCTAAAAAACAATACTTGATCAATGAAACATCTGCCAACCTATTTAAAATCAAGAAGAACGGAGTCCCTTTTTTAAAACCCTATCATAGTCCCTATCACTGCAAATAGCATAGTAGCTTTTTCTTACCTTGTATTCCCTAGCATATTTTCTACCAATGCAAATAACATCACAACCCTTTCTGATTTGTTTTATTTTATGGATCCTCCTATTGTTCTTTTGAATCTATCCAATATCAACTCTCAACATCTTACAATTTGATTGCCTTTTTCTTTCCACAAAAAGACAATGGCTAATTAACATGATTGCACAAGGTTTTTCTTGCTCGTGCCATGATAGCTTTTTTGCCACCAAAAATAGTACATGTTGAAATATTTAAATCCCCATCTTGCATCACAAATATAGTAATGTGTGTTGAAATATCTTCAAACCTCCTACATTTTGCATGCATAATTGCACTCATATTTAAGTAAATGTAGACATTTCTATGTGCATGAGTTCCCCATAAGATGGTGTTGCACGGCCTTGATATGTCTTTGCCCTAGGCAAGAAGCGATGAATAAAATTCTATGCATCCATGAAGCTTATTAGACTATTCGAAAGTAGGGCATGTAAGGCCATGTAGATAGTTTAATAGACAGTATCTTCATGGTCATGTAAGGTATAGTAGATAGGTTAGCTATATTCTTGCATCATCCATCTCATCTCCACAAATCAGCTAGATTGACCTATCAAGTATACAAATGGCCTACTAATGAATGGTGAAATGACATACCACAAATGCAAATGTAAATCACTTTGTTGTAACAAAACAGGTGTATAGATCTTTGGAAGGTTGCATGGAATCTTATTGTCATTCCACATAAAGAAAAGGCATGTATGAATAGACATTAGTTACTATGATCCTTGGAAAGAAAACCAAGGCATCAACATGGGCCTATATCGCTAGTTATGTTTATCATTGAATTCTGAACAATGCAAATGCAACTTTGGATCAAATTGTCTATATAGATTAACATAGAATCCCAAGCTAAAAATACTAGCAATGCATTGGTGAGAAACACTACTTGATTAACCTTCCCAATTGCCAATTATGCTAATTTCTTTAGCAACTTAATAAATAGGCTTCCTTGACTGACCGTGCCCATGCTAGAATGAGGATAAAGCACACGAACTAATGCACTTGGTTGTGCAAACTTGATATATAATGTAGAATACATTAACCCCTTAACATTACCTTGAACAATGTAGTCCTTCTTGTAACATTTGAGAGCATTGATGATATGACATTATAGATTGTACATTTTACATACTCAATACCAATCAATGCATTAATAATGTTATATTCATTTGTGTTCTAAGCACAAAACTATTATGCATTGGAGGGTCTGAATAGTTTGCTTTTTACCATGTGTTTTCTAGAAATAGCAAGGGTTAAGTTAATGTTTCTAGCCCTTGAATAGCACAAGACATGATTCAAACATTTGAGTGGGCAATTATACTCTCTTTTATCTCTATTTTCCCACTTGTGCATTTTTAAAGTTATCCTCTGTGTGTGTGTGTGTGTGTGTGTGGACACACACACATCCATTCATACCAAAGCTTGAACTAAAGAAGTGACACGATCAAATTACAATAAAATTAACATGACAATTGTGATGCATTGATTGATGTGTATACACACTTCAATGTTTATCATGTGTTGGACAACTAGCCATATTATGTGGATCATTAGGAGCTAAATGCTAATCAAGCTAAAGTCCATTTATCATGATGTTGCAATAGCTACCAAAATATGTGATAACCAACACAATGTCCATTTTGTCCAATTGATTATGTTCTTGAGAACATATCATAATGTCATGTCCTAAAATAGCCTCCATTTATTAGTCATAAGGATATTGTGCTTTTTGTGAAATACATTTGATCAATATATGCATACCTACATTAAGCAAGAAGGATGCTTCACCTTTACAAGGTAATGTGATGTTGCTCATTACATTGATGAGCATGAAATAATTCCTCATTGAGAATGAAATAATTCCTAACCATATCAAAATACATCCGTTGTGTTTTCTTTCAACTATACTAAACACATATAGCTTTAAATTGATTGGTGTCAGACATGTTGGATGTTTGCATCATGTAGTAGATGGTTCAATCAAGATTCTAGAGCATGGAAATCATGCTTAGACATATGTACAACTACTTTAAGATTTTGGCATCGATCCTACATACCTTCCTATTTTGAAACATTCACACTAGTATCAATATATGCAACACTATTGAATATTGTTGTTGCATAAGCAAAATCATGGCAAGCATTGCAAATTTGAGCTTAGAAACACTACATGAGATGCAAAATAAATTCTTGTTCTCAAATGTAGGATTGTATTGCCTTAAATTATCTCGCTAGTCAACAAATTTCAAATGTATGTTTCCACCATTCTTTTCTTGTAAAAAATTCCTAGGTTTCTTAGTGGGAAAAGACATGATTGAAAGCTTTCTATGCAGAAGGGGCATACTATGTACCTTGTGCCCTTTTAAAAGGCTCTTATATTCACATTATAGCAATTGCTATGTAAGAATTTCTTGAATCTAACACTCAAATGGTGCACACTGGCCTTGGTGAATGCTAGGTCGAGTTGGGGTTTTTTAATCTACTTGAATTTATACATAGTAGTTTTCCATATTGCTATGTCTATGTGGAAAAGTGGTATATCCCTAATCTATAGTCGGTTTAAATCACTTTTTACCTTATGGGATTTGATATGCCCATAATAGTTTCTATTACAATATAATGGTGGATGCAAAATATGGGGGGAAATATTAATGTATTATCCACATGATGTTTGCATTATGGTTCCATTAATTCATCTCTAATGTGAGAGCTCCCACGATATATACTTGTACAATAGAGGGGGAAATGAAAGAAGGTTTTATGTGCATATTAAACTATGCCATTTAAAATTGCATACATTGAACTTTTCATTTTTCATCTGACCTTGAAGTTGGCATGCATAGTATTTTATAGATAGGGTTGAACATATGTGAACAAGCATCTATACAAAATGCATAGAAATTTTCATAAAAGAGTTGGCATCGAATGAGAACTACCTAGTCTAGGAAAGGCACCTCCACAATGGCTTTAGAGATATCAAATGATAAAGTAGATTTTTCATGGCAAGCATAGAGGACTTTCTCTATACCAATCAAAAAGCTCTCACACATTCTTATTTCATTACATTTTTATTCATTAATTCATCAATGTACAATGAGGATAGTCCTCAAAGAAAGCTCTATCTTACAAATGTCAAATAAATTGTAAAATCTTTCCATCATGTCCAAAGCCTCCAATAACTTACCCATCTATAACTATGAAAGATATCACAATACATCCAACATTGTTTCACATTGGGAGTGGAATGTAGAATGTAACCAATCAAATCATCTATCTAAGAGAACTCTTTTGGTTCAACAATGCCAAAATAGGTATGGCAATGTCTCTAAATGCTTTGAGCATCTTAGAGTAAAGCAATTCATTACTTAACCAATATTTTTCAATTCGAAGCACATGAATCAAACATCTCCCAAGAAATAGCCATCATTTTAAAGGCAATGTGTCTTTCATGTTTTCCTAGGATCTAGTATCCACCAATTCAATGGCTTATTTGTAACACTGGAGAAGAATGATCATATTGATTCATCCATGTACAAGTTTAAAATATGCGTATAAATTCAAATGGAAGACTCTCATTTTCCAATATGTAAGTGTTTCCATCTCATTGACTTGAGGGATGGGCTAATAAAGTTGTAATCAGGTTTTCTAAAAATGAAAGCATCTATTAAAATCTAATCTTCAACCTAGACAAATTGTCAACCTTCACAAGCTCTTCAACTAGCTAAGAGTTCATAAAATCACACTCCAATATTCCTTCCAAGAAACCTACCAAGTCATTATAAATTACATAAGACTTTCTTCGTGGATATACTCTTTCAAGTTGCATATTTAGATCACCATATTAGACAAATATCAAATAAGTTGAATAAACTAGGTACAAAAAATCAAACAACTATCATCCCTTCATTTTCACTTACAATTTAACCTTGAAAGTGCTTGAGATTACTTCTTAATGACAAGCAGTGTAATGATTAACAACATAAGTGACCCTTGATTTTTCTAGCTAGTACATAATTGTGAATAGGTAATAATCACAAGGTTTCCATGCATTTCTATGAGAAATTTTATCAAGCTTGACTAATCAAAGTGTCTTATTTTGGACATGGCTTTAAAATAATTGCATAGCCTAAAACAGCAACCAATGCTTTTGATCCCTTCCCATCATACTACACTCTCTGAGTGTTCCCAGAGGCTCCTCTCCCCTTCCCTCATTAGAACATGTTCTGTTGGAAAATGATATTAGAGATACATCACATTGAAATACCATGGCAACAAATTGCACTACTCTAAGACCTATATCCAAAAGCCATATGATTGGCTTCCAAGAAATTTCACTTTTATTTTAATTCCTTGGCATCCAATTTACCTCTCTAGTTTTATAATGACTTGTTAACCTCTTATGTATTACAAGCTATTAGCTAATCGCATGACCTTGAAAGGAAAAGGCTCCAACTTGTAAAATTAATTTGTAAACCTACTAGAAGCCAAACAAGGATAAAACTGCCAATAAGTAGAGAACCTCCCAAAACGATGAATGTGCCCATGTATACTTTAGAGATGTACAACAACACCACATTCCAAGATAGCAAACAAGCAACTCTAACAAATAGATTTCACCAATCCTCATGATGATGGAAGTCTTGACCAATTATCCTTTTAGCACTTGTGTTTGAGAATATAACCACAAGGGTTGTTTTATTGCCAATGCCTGGTTTCTTCATATATGTTCATAGCACATCAAGTTTTACAAATAAAATATCCAAAGATATAGTTTTAACATTTTAATAGTAATGAGAAAATCCATTAAACATCCATGATGCCTCATTCTTAGGCAAAGCCCAAGCTCATTATATATGTTGCACCTCTCAATTTGCATATTCAAAGCATCACGAGGAGTGTATTTTGTATGCTCAAAAATGATGAAAGAAGTTATATATTATTCATGTCCTACCTCAATCAAATAGACCTCTCTAGATATTGTCATCAATATTCGAATCAATATCTTATCAACAATCATCAAGGTTCATAAAATTGACATTGTTGGTGTCAATCTGACAATCCCATGTTTCCATACTTCAAATACGTGTCCCTACTTTTATGTGTGATTAATCATCTCCACCAAGACTTCTCACAATTCATCATAGAAATACTACAATTCACCACCCTTTTTTTAGTTTATGGGAAATTGTGCTTGGTGTGTGGTATTATATCTTCTTAATTTTTATTGACTTTAGTCATTTGCTTATAATTTTAGATACCTATCAATTGGTGCAACTTCTATGAGTTTATTTATGTTTAAAATGTCAATGTTAAAGTCTACAAGGATGAAGGTTGATTTAATTGTTGTGTAAGTTGCTTTTTCATTTGAGAGAAAATTTGATGGTTCAACTTTTGGATTTTGATATATAAAGACTATTACTAACATAATGTTGTTGGGTTGGATGTGATTGGCCAATATGCTTCCATAACCTGTGATAATGGTGATTTGTTTGAGTTTGATGTTTTGGTTGAACAAGAGTATAGTATCAAAATCTATTTTCGTTTGTAAAGCTTAAAGTCTTTTAGTAATGAATATAGTTTAATGTTGGCTATACGTGATTCATTAATGGTCATGAAGTCTATATGTCCAAGGTTTGGTATGTTGAGGAACCTTAGCTAAGCAACTTATGAAAAAACATAGTATACTTACTAGAAATGCATGTAAACTTTTCTTCAACATGTGATTCTTGGTTAGCAATGTCTAGTTAGGATGGTAAAAATGCATCCATAAGGATTTTTTAGTGCCATGCATCTAAATTATGACTACCCACAATAATTAAAAGTATCAAATATAGTTCACATGTTCATCTATCTAAAATACAACAAAGCCGATATAGTGGGCTTTCTCAAGAGTCACAAATACAATGGATGGGAATAGAGGGGAGAAGGTACAAGAAGATAGCTCTAGGCATATCACCTCAACAATTGATAACAAGGATGTTAGCAAGGAGATGCACCGTATACATGTCACACAAGGTGCATTGTTCACCTTGTACCCATTCATGTTGTTCCACACCTCATGCTTATGTTGATCCCCTTGCTCACCCACCTCTTCACACTGCATGTGCATCAACTCCTACAAGTACATATGAATCCCTTAACCACTTACCTAGTTCATTCTCTCTCTCTCTCTCCCTCTCTCTCTCTCTCTCTCTCTCTCTCTGAGCAGTTCCACACCGTACTGGGAGTACCTCTAGATTGTATCTAGTCCAAATATCATTTTGTACCTACTCAATTTAGTTCAACATGTCACAACTCTATAGAAACAGAATTTGTATCCTTTTTCATTAATTTATCTATATAATGATTTATTAAATTTATTTCCTTTGCACTAATTAGATATAAAGAAAAGTGCATTGGAGCTGGCCACTGATGAGTGGTCACAGGTTATGGTGGACCCACACGGTGGGTTAGAGAAAAGATAGTTCACACTTCCACCTATATGACCCGATTGGGCGCTTGTGACTAGAACTCACGCATATCAGGGTTAGACTCGCACACAGAAAGGATTGATGCCTTGAAGTGTGGGCTAGATCCACCAGAACAGACAGTTACAATCAACAAGATGGCATGATCATGAAATGCTTGTATAATGTGCATGTGTGGGCTGAAAGCTTGAAATGCACATTTCTTTGCATAGGAAAGTCACATGAAGATTCGGATACCATTTTTGCGATGTACACGGAAAAAGCTTTCATATGATACCCATATTGGGGGGGTCCCTAAATTCTAGGAGGTCCCTAAATTTTAGGAGCCTCGAATTAGCCTAAAAATGCTAGTCCTAAAAAATAGGGATGTCATTCTAAAAATAGTAAGTTTTGTACTCTGACTGTGCTTACTAAATTTGGTTGTTTCTATTCTTGACAGTATTCAACCCAAAAAGGAAGGCCATAGAGAAGAGACAAGTGTCAAGACACTTGTCACACAAGTTTCCAAGTGTCCCACCACTTGTCACATCTCATGACATGTGGCTGGACACTTGTCTTGTGCTACTCCACTTTCCCCTTTTGTACTAGCTCTCCCCTCTCCTATAAATAAGAGCTCGTTTTTCTTCATTCAACATCATTTTTCTTTGCTGTAAACTCATGTACAGCACCCACAAATAGCCAGAAACTGGCCCCATCCATCCCCATCATCATCCCCTACTTCTCCATTATCAAATTCCTCCATATTCCCTCTTCTATCACTGTTGTTTTACAAGACAGCAAGCCTGTAAATTCATTACAACACCTCCTTCTTGAGCTCTTTCTTCCATTTTAGCTACAAGAAGCAAGCCCTATCCATGTACTGCTGATCAACGATGGAGAAAGGCTGAATTCCCCTTTTTTCTTCTCTCATACTGTAAAGAAATCAGTTCTTATCATTGCATAATAGATAATGCATGTGTGTTTGTACATCTTTGCATGATCTTGTGAGAGTGAGAATTACTTCTTCTCACTCTCAGGTTGATTGTAACTGAGCTCTTCCCTAAGGAACTTGGGTTGAGCAGAAATACATTCCTTCGGCGGGGGGGGGAGGGGGGGTTGCCCATCTTCAACCCTCAATCTTGTCTCCATTACTTTTACATTTTTATGGCTGTAATTTTGTGAGTAATTTTCATTTTCAGCTTTAAGTGTTCATTCTCTTTTCTATTAAATCTCGAAAACAAGCAAATATCATAATTGTTAAGCATACTACGTTGTTCGGGGCGTTTACAGTGGTATCAGAGCTTTGGCTCGGTCCTCACCCCCAACACTGGTAGTGCTTACAACTATAAGTTTGTTTGTTTTCAGCCCTTGCATTGAGTGCGTGAGCATATTTTTTTTTTCTTTAGTCTCAATGGATCAATCGAGTGCTATCCTTCAAGCCATTCAAAGTCTTAGAGAGGAGAATCAGCAAATTCGTGAGCAACTTCTCAAACTAGAAAACGTTGAGAATCCCAAAGAATTCAAGGAAAGAAGCCCATCTAATTCAAGGAGACAAAGCTATACCAATGAAAGGAGCCGATCAAGAAGTCCAACTACTTCTAAGAGGCAGTCCCATTCTACTTCAAGACAAAGAAAGAGATCGCGTCGAAGCTCATCCTCTTCTTCAAAGTCATCTGGCGCCTATTCTGATGGATCCTCTTCTAGTAATGAAGAGTCACACCCTTCTCGTGGAAGACCTCATCATCGTCAAAGGCATCGACATTCTTCACCCTCGTCTCCATCTTCATCCCCATCAAGCACTTCATCATCTTCAACCTCAAGATCCGAGCATGGACGAAGGCATAAGAAGAAGAAGAAGACTAAGTCACTATCTCAACTTGAAAAGAAGATCAAGTTCAGTATGTATGATGGTTCCCGAAATCCTGATCTTCTTCTGAAGTTTATTCGTCAATTTCAAATTTTGTATGGTCGTGACAAGTATAAAGAAAAAGAAAAGATTAAGTTTACAGCTTTACATTTAACCGACTTAGCCCATACTTGGTGGACGGGGTTGGAATATGATCATGCTGCCCCAAAATCATGGCGGTCCTTTGTTCGCCTGATACAAAGCCAATTTCTTCCTGTTCATTTCAAAAGAGATGTAAAAATGGAATGGGATCGGCTTTGGCAAAGGAAAAATGAGTCACTTGGTGACTATACCAAGAGATTTTGGGAGCTACTTTTGAAGGTCCAACATTTCAAGAAGATCAGCAGTTCGGAAAAGCTTAGGAAGTTTCAAGGAGGTTTGCATTTTAAACTTCGTACTGCTCTTAATCATTATCATTGTTCTAGTCTCAGGGAACTCATTGACCATGCTGAGACATGGGAAATGGAGCACAATGGCAACAAATCATTCCAAAAGAATGATAAGAAGAGAGTAGCTGATGATGAGGAGTATTCAGCCCCAAATGAAGGACAAAAACAGTGGCAAAAGCAGCCATCAAATCAAAAGAAGATGAAGCCCTATGCACCTCCTAATGCTCCTCAATTTCGCTCCAATCTATACCCACAAGCAAAGCAATTTTCCGAAGAAGAAAAGCAACGCTTCATGAAAGAAGGGAAGTGCTTTAAATGTGGACAAACAGGCCACATAGTGAAGCAATGTCCAAACAAGGGACAAAGCAAGGTTTCTGACAACAAGCCTAAGTCACCAGTGAAAATCAATGCTATCAGTGATGTAGTTGCAAACACAACTCACACTCCAGAGACGCGCAAATTATTAAAAGCTTGGGGACAGTTGCAAGGTAAGCAAGCACTATTCTTGATAGATCTTGGGGCGAATGAAAATATCATTTCCTTGCAATTAGCTAAAGAGCTTGGATTAAAGAATGAAGAGATGGACACTCCGGCAGAAGTTCGCCAAGCTCTAAATGCTGATGAAGGTGACACAGTGAAGACTGTGATACCCTACATTGGCAAGCTCAAGTTTCAAATTCAAGGCTACAGTGACGAAGATACCTTCTGTATCGGAGACCTTGATGGTTGCGATGTGATTCTTGGCATGCCCTGGAATCATAGAATAGATTCAACCATCTTCTCTCAGAAAAAGAAGGTAGAACTCACCAACAAAGACAAGAAGTACGAGATCCAAGCTGGAGTTTCTGGAGACACCATACCTATGGTAAGCCATATGCAAGTCTCTAGAGCAATTAAGGATTGTGTTCAATGTTGTCTGCTTTATGTCACTGATGTAAAAGATAATATGAATACTGAAAACCAAGAGCGACTTCAGCTCTTGGAAAAGTATAAAGATTGTTTTTTGGAAGATCTTCCTTATCAGCTTCCCCCAGAAAGGCCAGAAGACCATCATATTGATATTATCCCGGGCAGTTCTCCTCCTAATATAGCACCATACCGTGTGAGCCGTCCTCAACAAGAAGAAATCAGAAAGCAAGTCGAAGACCTACTCAACCGTGGGCTAATTAGGCTAAGTAGCTCACCATTTTGTTCACCGGTTCTTCTTGTTCAAAAGAAAGATGGCACATTCACGATGTGCATTGATTATCGAGCCCTCAACAAAATCACCGTGAAGAATCGGTTTCCTATTCCTAGAATTGACGACATTTTGGATCGTCTAGGAGGCTCAAAGGTTTTCAGCCGCATTGATTTAAAGAGTGGTTATCATCAAATTAGGGTAATACCACAAGATGTACACAAAACTGCTTTCCGCACTTCATACGGTCTTTATGAATTCTTGGTGGTTCCTTTCGGATTAACCAATGCACCAGCCACCTTTAATCAAATGATGGAGCGCATCTTTAGAGAGCATCGACAATATGTCGGTACTTTCTTTGATGATATTCTTGTCTTTAGCAAGAATGAAGAGGAGCATCATCAACACTTGGAAATTGTTCTACAATTACTACAACAAAATCAACTCTTGGTAAATGGTAAAAAGAGTGAATTTTTCATGCATAAAATAAATTACCTTGGGCATGTCATCTCTTTTGAAGGGATTCAGATGGATCCTGAAAAGATCAGGATAATCCAAGAATGGCCTCATCTTCGTGATGTACATGAGGTGCGATCGTTTCTTGGCTTATGTTCTTATTACCGCCGCTTCATCAAGCATTTTGCACATATGGCTTCTCCACTTCATGACCTTACAAAGAAGAATATCTCTTTCCAATGGAAGGAAAAAGAGAAGGCAGCCTTCACAAGGCTGAAAACAGCTCTTACTTCTGGACCTGTTCTTATCATTCCAGATCTGGTAAAACCATTTGTGGTGGAAGCAGATGCTTGCGGTGATTGTATTGGTGCAGTGCTAAATCAAGAAGGCCATGCCGTAGCCTTTGAAAGCCGCCGTCTAAATGATGTGGAGAAAAGGTATGACATTTATGAAAAGGAGCTCTTAGCAGTGGTTCATGCTTTAAAGATATGGAAACATTATCTTTTAGGCAATGAATTCCTTATTAAAACCGATCATCAAAGCTTAAAGTATTTCAAGACTCAAAAGCATTTGCAGGAGAAACATGCAAGATGGGAAAATTTCTTGTCTATGTTTCATTTTCAAATTATGTACACTCCAGGGAAACAAAATGTAGTTGCTGATGCACTTTCTAGAGTGCCTCGCATTGCAACTATTACAGTGGCTCATCATGAAGATTTTCAAACGATGAAGAATACTTATGATGAAGATATTGATTTTGCAGCAATTTGGTCAAATTTACAGCAAGGAGGTTCTCATCCAGATTATTCCATCAAAGACGGTTACCTTCTCATGAACAATCGCCTTTGTGTCACTCTTCCTGTTCGACAAAAGGTGCTTAAAGAAAGTCATGAACCCCCTTATGCAGGGCATAGAGGGAGGGCAGCCACTCTAAGTGCAATTGAGCGCTACTTTTATTGGCCAACATTACGAAAAGATACACATAACTTCATTGAGGCTTGTCTGGTATGCCAAAAATCCAAATATGATAGGCAGAAGATTCCAGGATTGTTGCAACCTCTTCTAGTGCCCAAAGATCTATGGGAATCTATCACAATGGATTTCATCTCAGGTATTCCAAGAACACCTCAAGGTCATGATATGATTTGGGTCATAATTGATAGATTCAGCAAACAATCGCATTTTATTCCATGTCATAAAACATTGAAATCCGCACAAGCTGCAAGACTTTTCATTCAACATATCTTCAGATTACATGGTATGCCTTCTGAGATCATTTCAGATAGAGACTCCAAATTCACAAGTAACTTTTGACGTGCTTTATTTGAGAATTTGGGAACCACTTTAAAGTTCTCCTCAGCTTTTCATCCTCAAACTGACGGCCAAACAGAGGTGATGAATCTCACTCTTTTGGATATGTTGAAAGCTTATGTTAGTGAACATAAGTCACAATGGGAGAAATATCTTCCATTATTGGAGTTTGCTTACAACAATACAGTGCACTCATCCACAGGGAAAGCTCCAAATGAAATAGTACAGGGTAAAGTGATTCCTCCTCCAATTATTCGCACTAAAGATAAGATTTTTGATGCTGATGAGATTGCTTCAGATTTAAAAACCGCAATGGATCAAGTTCGAGCCACTATCAAAGTTGCCCAAGAGCGACAAAAGAAGCGAGCAGATAAACGAAGAAGACCTTTGGCTTTTGAAAAAGGTCAATATGTCTTGCTAAAGTTTGATAAAAGCAGGCTCAAACAAGGTTCTCGTCGAAATTCATCTTTTTCAAAGCTCTCCAGTAGATACTTTGGACCCTTCAAAGTGATTGAGAAAATAAATGAAGTTTCTTATCGACTTGAGCTTCCTGCTCATTGGAAAATACACAATGCTTTTCATGTAAGTTTGCTAAAACCTTACATAGGACCAGAACCAAAGGAACCCATTACTGAAGATCCTCCAGAAGTTGAAGAAACAAAGCAACTCTTGGAACCTGAAAAGATTTTGTTTCTCAAGGATCGAACCACGAGAAGTGGCCTTATGACACGAAAATTCTTGCTAAAATTCAAGAATCTACCCACCACAGATGCACAGTGGGTAGATGAAAAATTCATGAAGGATTACCCAAATATTCTACAACAATATCAAGAAGGTTTTCAGCTGAGAACAGCTGAATAAAAGCCAGAGGGCTGTCACAACTCTATAGAAACAGAATTTGTATCCTTTTTCATTAATTTATCTATATAATGATTTATTAAATTTATTTCCTCTGCACTAATTAGATATAAAGAAAAGTGCATTGGAGCTGGCCACTGATGAGTGGTCACAGGTTATGGTGGACCCACACGGTGGGTTAGAGAAAAGATAGTTCACACTTCCACCTATATGACCCGATTGGGCGCCTGTGACTAGAACTCACGCATATCAGGGTTAGACTCGCACACAGAAAGGATTGATGCCTTGAAGTGTGGGCTATATCCACCAGAACAGACAGTTACAATCAACAAGATGGCATGATCATGAAATGCTTGTATAATGTGCATGTGTGGGCTGAAAGCTTGAAATGCACATTTCTTTGCATAGGAAAGTCACATGAAGATTCGGATACCATTTTTGCGATGTACACGGAAAAAGCTTTCTTATGATACCCATATTGGGGGGGTCCCTAAATTCTAGGAGATCCCTAAATTTTAGGAGGTCCCTAAATTTTAGGAGCCTCGAATTAGCCTAAAAATGCTAGTCCTAAAAAATAGGGATGTCATTCTAAAAATAGTAAGTTCTGTACTCTGACTGTGCTTACTAAATTTGGTTGTTTCTATTCTTGACAGTATTCAACCCAAAAAGGAAGGCCATAGAGAAGAGACAAGTGTCAAGACACTTGTCACACAAGTTTCCAAGTGTCCCACCACTTGTCACATCTCATGACATGTGGCTGGACACTTGTCTTGTGCTACTCCACTTTCCCCTTTTGTACTAGCTCTCCCCTCTCCTATAAATAAGAGCTCGTTTTTCTTCATTCAACATCATTTTTCTTTGCTGTAAACTCATGTACAGCACCCACAGATAGCCAGAAACTGGCCCCATCCATCCCCATCATCATCCCCTACTTCTCCATTATCAAATTCCTCCATATTCCCTCTTCTATCACTGTTGTTTTACAAGACAGCAAGCCTGTAAATTCATTACAACACCTCCTTCTTGAGCTCTTTCTTCCATTTTAGCTACAAGAAGCAAGCCCTATCCTTGTACTGCTGATCAACGATGGAGAAAGGCTGAATTTCCCTTTTTTCTTCTCTCATACTGTAAAGAAATCAGTTCTTATCATTGCATAATAGATAATGCATGTGTGTTTGTACATCTTTGCATGATCTTGTGAGAGTGAGAATTACTTCTTCTCACTCTCAGGTTGATTGTAACTGAGCTCTTCCCTAAGGAACTTGGGTTGAGCAGAAATACATTCCTTCGGGGGGGGGAGGGGGGTTGCCCATCTTCAACCCTCAATCTTGTCTCCATTACTTTTACATTTTTATGGCTGTAATTTTGTGAGTAATTTTCATTTTCAGCTTTAAGTGTTCATTCTCTTTTCTATTAAATCTCGAAAACAAGCAAATATCATAATTGTTAAGCATACTACGTTGTTCGGGGCGTTTACACAACATAGCATAAATGTTAGCTTCACTAGGACTTTTGAAATCTCCCAGACATTTGTATGCAACATTTTGGTCTCATAGGCCAACTTGGCCTGTTGTAGACGTTAATATAGCTTTCTTTCTTCTTCTTTCTTTCTTTCTCTCTCTCTCTCTCTCTCCATCACACTAGCTTCCACCTACACACAATTCACACCCCCCATCACAACCAACCCACACCACCTACCACACACAAGCTTGTTGACATCTACACACATCATGGACATGAGGGGACTACTACAACTAGACTCGTTAACATCACTAGCTACACTCACCTCATAGCAACTCACTTCAATCATACACTCAACAATCACCATGAGCTTCCCTCAATACCCATGGTCCACAAACAACATAGGTCCAAGTGTCACCCCAAAACACTTGGTATGATGGGTGTCAAGCACAGTAATGTGAGATATAGTACCACAATCGGCCTTAATAAAGTTTTATCAAGTAGTATTGGTTCGAGGACATACAACCATGAGGACCGTGAGTCCTAGAGGTGTATCCCTACAAAGGGCACAAGAGATTAGAGTCAACTTGGCCTACTACGCCAACTCTTGTACCTAGGAGATACATGAGGCTATTCCAAGAGCATGCATACGCCCCCTTACAGTGAACACATATCTGACTAGTGTGACTCAAAGAAACATTGTTGATGCAAGTTCTACAAAGGAGTTTGTAGTTCCCCGAAATCCATCCTCAGATGTTCTCGTGTCATATGGGTCTGTATGATAAAACTTACCCTGATTAGAGGTGATATACTTACTAGAACCTTACATCTAGATTTGTACGATGAACATAACCTGATTAAAAGTGAGCTAGCATTTAAATCACTGGTGTACAATCTGCTCTCACACATTCAGTTGGCCTCTCCAACTTGGTAGCCCCTGGGTGAATGATCTACCTCCAACTTACAGACTTCCACTGCTGAGAATTTGGCAGACAAATTGAAGCAAATGAACATCCCTATAATTTGCACATACAGACTGAAAGATAAGGATTATGAATTGACCTTTGTTCTCTTCCAAATCATAATCTACATGCTCTTGTAAGGAAGGCAGGTAGTCATGCTTTGTAAACCGCACACTCCAGAAATTTGTAATAAGCATACTTGATATCAAATTGCATGTCATACCCTGAAAGCATAATAACAGAATTTGTCAGTAAGAACAAACTACTGAATCTAAGGGTGAGGCTTTAAGCTCCAATGAAGCACATAACTCATACATTAAGGTGAAGAACAGCATCATTCTCTTTTTTTTTAAAGCTTCAGGGAAACTGCTCAGGATGAGGTTACTTACAGTAATTTACAGCAATTGTCCGACCTTCTAGATCTGGAGATTGCCTCACATGATGGAACCACATGCTGGGTCTACAATCAGTAGGTAAAATCAATTTTAAAAAGTAGCTTTTCTTTTGACAAATTTTAGAAGTAAAAGTTGCTGGGTTTCAATAAGCTAGTGAAATCAATCCTGAAGAAAAAAGGCTTTTTAGATACCAGTCATGACTAATCTAGGGAAAAAGTGGTTACGAATTATACCCCACTGTCCATGTAAAGATAGGCCAATTCTCTAAATTTCTTCAATGGCAAATCTTCTTCCAAAAATTTGTTATTGAGCTCACTAAAATTTAAAAACATAAAAGACACTAAAATCATCCATGCGAGGACCTTGCCATGTTTGTTTTGAAATCAACTCAATAGTGTGGCGAAGGTGATGCAAAGATTGCATCCTTTTTCTTTTCCCTTTGAATAGATTCGTGGATCATTTTCTTTAGCAATACCATAAGATATGAGCCACTTATGGACTCAGCTGATTTGCCAGAGAACCATAGAATAAGATATATCTTCAAGTGCTTGAGGGCTAGTGCAATGTCTGAGTCGTAAAATTATTGGGCACCGGGCAACAAACTAGAAAAATTAAGCACTACCTTTTATCTCTATCATAAATGGTATTGTCTCTGACTATTAAATATGGTGTGAGCATTGACATGGGCACCGTCCTTTCAGATCAGCAGCCTTGGCCAGAGAGCAGGCTGGACTGATCAACAGTCGAACTTGTGGGAAATCCACATAATTCACAGCCCCAATGCAAGAATTGTGAGTGCGGCAGGCCAATGCCAAGAAGGCTGTAGTGTGTGATTAGGAAGGGCATGATTCATTTATATCAGTTTTAAGCTTCTTTCTCATTGTATCTCTTGTTGCGAAGAGATGGACTAATAAAGTACAGTAGAGGGCTCACTTGGTTTGAACAAAAGAGTTAACACCCTTTGTAACAAGATCATATATTAGCAATAGTAGGACAAACTCATGCATGAGAAGACCTAGAAGCTCCACAGAACCTAAAAATAAAGAGGCCTTGGATGTCCTTGCAATCACATTTACATATTCTCACGAGTACAATTGAAGGGAACTTTTTTATGCACAACAGTGTCTATAGACGAGATTTTAGCTGTGAGTGCGCAGCAGAAGAACACGAACATGGAGAGAGTGGAAGAAGAAATCTGCACAGACCTCGAAAGAATACTGAATATAAAATGGACTGACCAATCCCTGCATGTAGCCCAAAGCATCAATAAGGCCACTGGATCAGGCATGATGGAAGAATGCCACTGGCTGAGAGAGTGCTGAGATCTACAAGACAAGATGGCTACCATTGTGCGCAGTCCCAAACTGGTGAACTCCTGCATGATCATGCCAAAAAAGTGGCCAACCTGGTCAAGCGCTGCATTTAATGCAGCCAACTCATATAAAAGATGATTGAAGCCTCAAATTGGGCACTCCAGTTTGAACGTAGCCCCTGGCAGCCTAAAATAAAAATGTACCTGAGCTGGATCACTAAACAGCCAGTGTGAACAGACTAAAACAGGCTGAAAACAATCAGAACTTCTCAGTCTGTCAGACTCGGACACAGCTCACAGCTTGGAGATGATAGCATGAATAATGTAATATTTCCGCACACTGCGTGCCGTAAATATTGACTTCCCGCATGTCGTGTAAATCTCGTGCAAAGATTATCACTAGTGCCAGCAGCTAATCTATAGCCATACGCGGGAAATGGAGACACTCCACCTTAGGAAAATAAGGTCAGGGATTCAAACCGGCATAGCCGCAGGAAAACTCCCTCTTGGGAGGAGGATAAGGGGATAAAGGTGGAATTATTGCAAATTTTTTTATTATCTTCCCCAGCCGAAGTGTGGCTGGGGGAAAGGGATGGGCTAGCATGAGGGAGGTGAGAAGGGAGAGAGCCATGCAACTGACACGTAGGGAGGACCCCTCACCCTCCTTGGACTATAAGAACCCCCTCTTGGGGGGGGGGGGGGGAAAAGGAAAAAAAAAGGGTGAGAGGGAGGCTGTGGAGGGACAGAAGGCTGTCATATGGAAGGGCCGTAGAGAGGAGGCGCCGGACATGAGGGGGAGGAGGCGCCGGACATGAGCTGGAGGAGGTGCAGGCGTGAGAGGGAGGAGAGCGGGCCGTCTGGAAGGGAGGAGGAGGGCTGGACGAACTGGGGGGGGGGGAGGTCGCCGTGTGAAGGAAGGGGCCGTGAGGGGTGTCGGCCGTGTGAAGGAAGGGCCGCCAGCCGCCGTCATCAAGCGCAACGCTGCCACCTCAGTCCGCCAGCCGCCCAGTCCGCCATAGCCGCTGTGAAGCCGCCGGCCCTTCAGTCCGCCGCCACTGGAATACGATTCCCCTCCTCCTCCACACGTGGACGCTGCTGCAGAAGCTTCTTAGAAGCTTCTCTAGGAAGCTTCTAAGGGGCTTCCCAAAGCCCCCCTTCCCGTGGAGCCTTTATAGCCCATTTTACACCGGGATTTTTAAGTCCCCTTCCTTTTTTGATCTCACACAAGCCATGCCCTAGGCGGGTTTTTAAACCCCTTCCCACTACGTTGGCCATAGATCTATCCACACACCCCCGGGACTCTGAAGAGAAGGAGGCGAGGAACCTTCTCACCGATTTTCCATAAGCCCTCTAGGCCCAGGTCTTGTAGAGAAGAAGAGGGTCCTTAAACACCTTTCCACAATATCTTTAACCCTCGGGATTTTGAAGAGTAAAAGAGGAAGCCTATAAAGGTCCTTCCCCACCAATCCCCCCAAGGCTGGGCCTAGGATTTTTGGGAAGGAGAAGAAGAACTCTAAAGCCCATTCTTGCAAGGCCCATTCGCAAGAGCCCTTTTCCGCGAACATCATCGTAAGGCCCACACAATCCTTCCTAAACCCGGAATTTCAAGGTGGATTAAAGCTCTCAAATCTCCATTGTCCAAGGGACCTCATAAGAACCCTAAGGCCTTCCCAAGGCAAATTCCGCAAGTCGGAACTTCGGTCAAGGAAGCCGTATATCAAAGAGAGTTGCGCATACAAGGGAGACGGACCAAGGTCATAAGACTGCAAGCCAAGGCCAAAAGTTGAAACCCACAAAGGCTAACTGGAGATCGAATTCGCGATGGCCTCTAAAAAGATCACAAGGTGCGATGCGGAAGGTTCACCCCGAGCATACGTGGACATTTCCCGGAATTCACAAGTCCAGGTTTGATCTATTTGGATTCCACACAAAAGTATTGAATTAATCACGATAACTTCACGGATTAGGAAGCACTCATGCATGCTCGAATTCAACTAGTCAAGTTAAGTGCAATTGGAAAATGAATTGGCTATTTGAACATTTATTAGAGATAACCTAAGATATGGAAATTGATCATTGGTACGTTCAATGGAGTTAATGAAAAGAGCATAAGGTGTCTATGCATTCGCAGGACCTTATTAGTAAGTTCCTTTTGTGCATTCAAAAGTGACGAACCTAGGACATCTGTTGCCTCATTACAAGGTTGAAATTATTGAGGTACACCTTTTTAATAGGCATGGAAAGATTAATGGCATGTCCCGTTTTTGGATAAATCTTCCTTGTAATAAGTTAACACCCATAAGATGTTATTCGAAAAGGAATAGAAGGCACGAAAATGATCTATGGACTTGCAAGTGGCATGATTATTTGACATAAATCCTAGTAGGACCTAGGAAAGTTAGTGTCCAGATTATCAGGCATTTTTACTTTGCCAAGAAAGGATAGGGTTATTGTGAACCATGTGATGCGTAGAAGCAGTTAATCGCATGTTTACACGTATTGGTGTAGTTGTAACTATTGATCTAGTTTATCACCTTTGGGAAAGGTTCATCCTTGTCGCAAGACAAGTATATTGTGTTGTCTAAATCACATAAACCACAAGGGATTCATTTGGGCATGGTTCAGTCGATATGATAAGTATCCCAAGTGCTAACTAGGATTTGGTGCGGCAAGAATTGACCTAGTTTTACAATTGTTGCCAAGTTAGAACCGCAAACCCTAAGATCTTACACACATTCGGAATGTCGAGTCAATTGGGTGCTTATGCATAAAATGATCTAAGGTTTTATCCTAAGGATCATTCGTTCAAAATGATGGAACCCCGACGGAGTTGCCTATCTTTAGTATCATGGGCCAACATAATTAGGAATGGTTTGGAGGATACCCTAAAACCCTGCCACTCGGCTGGAGGTAAATTCCGTGACCGGAAAACGCTAAGCAATTGGGTAGAATGATCCCGTGGAATGGATGCAATACATGTGCAAAAAGCTGCAACTTCGTATAGACTTGAGATTTGTCCACAAGAGAGTTTTGTCATCTCTCGAAATGAGGTTGGCAAGTTATTGAAAGAATTTAACTTACAAGAGGATGAGTAATCATCCTGTTACTCACTTTTCTTGGGGAATAATTGCCAAGGAAAAGGGAAGTTAGGTATTTGCCTTGAAGCAAATGACCAGACAATAAACTAAAGCGATATGGTCGCTGGATCCTGCCACAACAAAACCTAAAGTATTGGTAGGGCATGACCCTAACCCAAGAATGATAGGAATCTTGCCAAGTTGCAATTGATTCCGGATCGAATGCGGGTTGCATTCGGAGGAAAGGAGTCACTCCTTAACAGTTTGCCAACCAAACGACCATTGGAATTTGATTGTGCTTGTAACAATTTAGAAAGGACTGTTTGCATTGTTTGCTCAATGAACTGAAGGATGAAAATATATCTAAAGCTTCAGGTTGGTGCCTGAAGGGAGAGGCAGCTTCAGTTACCCCCGACTGCCTGCCTGACCCTAACCAAGGGGGTTGTTAACCGCGCCGGGAACGTGGACCGAACCCGCCGTGAGAGGTCTCTCCGTTGAGTTCTACTTGGAGCAGGAGGACGCTTGGGTGCCAGAGGGGGCTCTGGCTGTAAATCCCTCGCCTTCCGGGCCCTGCACAAGAGACTAACGTGACTCGGGATTGGATCTCGAGGCCCGCATACTAGTCTACGGGCGGAAACTTGGGTTAGTGATCCCTGGTGGATTACTGGATAGCCTTCGGGCGGATTATGAATACGCCTACAGGCGGGAACTCCTTGTATTTCAAAGATAAAAGGATAAAATGTTAATAAAGAAGTTGTTTGGCATTGTTTTCTTTATGTCCTGTGATAAGATTACGTGAAGGAACCAGTGCATAACAGGGTTAATTCAAAGAAGCTGTTTGTATATGTCAAACTAATGTGGTAGGTAATTACATAACTAAAACAAGCCGAGGAAAGTGCGGAGGATGGACCATGGGTCCGTCCTACGGATGGGTGGTCCCAGTTAGCCGGGAACTTTTCTCAAAGTCTTCGACGAACAGAAGGATGATCAACATCACCGAAACAAGTAATGAGAACGATGACTTGGAATTACCGATTACCCGATTCACGCTGTTTTAGGCGAACGGAATGGGACTATGCCTTTTGGCAGAGAGGTCGAGCCTTGCATCCCTCTCGTTTCCCATTCTCCTTGAACCAAGTGCAGCATGAATCCGCTTCAGACCAGGTGTTTCTGCGTAAAGTAGTTCGCTCGGGTCTGACGCTAGTTGTTGCTAGATAATGACCAAACAGGAAAACCCAAATTCAGGTCGATCCTAAGTGGGAACGGCCAGGATACTTCCGCTACGTAGCAGACGCGGGAAGACCTAGAACGCAAGTCCCGTAACATTCCATGGGAGTGCCGGGCGAAGCTTTCTAGACATCCTTCCCGATGGACTGCTAAGACGTGTCCGGGATGATTCTAGCGGACACGTTACAAATAAATACAAGCTAACACCCCCTCTCAGATCTGGGGGAGTGCTTGAAGACCCAAAATCCTCATATGGTGAAGCATGGAAGCCTAAAACAAAGGCTTCGTGAAGAGATATGCTGCATTGTCCTCTGTGGAAAAGTAAACCACCACTAGCTCGAAATGCTTGACCCACTCCCAGACACAATGGTGATAAGCCTCTATGTGCTTCGTGTGGGCACAAAACACAAGGTTCTTTGCCAAAACCAGGGCACTCTGGTTATCCATGCATAGCTCTATGAGTCTTGACTCTTGTTTGTAGAGAGCTAATCTCCGCCGACATCTAGTGGAGCCAAACTGCCTCTTGTGTGATAGAGCAAAGGACAATACTCAGCCTCCATACAAGATAGTGCCACAGTAGGCTGCTTCTTACTACTCCATGAGATGGCTTGTAACGACAAAACATTTCACCCCAGAGATGTTTCACCCCAAAACATTTCACCTTTGGGCAAGTCCCAAAGAGAAACACAAAGTGAAACCAGTGAATAATACATATGAGATAGTTTCTTTATTTTGAAAAAAAAGTCCAAACCTATACATTCATACTATGCAAGTCTCTTGATGCCAACAAATGACAACTTCTTTCGAGTACACAAGATCAATAAGGAAGAACCAAAACCCAAATCTAATTTCACTTGATAGAGTCAAGCCCCTCCTACATAGCATGGTGCCCATATGTCAAAGCCTCCTCAATGGTGGCGAGCTCTCGATCCTATAGGATCCGTGAGGTAAGGGCATAGTTCACGCAAAGTGAATCACCCTACTTCTGGTGATCATTGTGGACTCGCCAGTGTCTCAATCTAATTTCACTTGATAAAGTCAAGCCCCTCCTAAATAGCATGGTGCCAAACATCCTATGCCAATGTTAAAGATCAGATCACAGCCAGTGCAGTGGCAGCCAGTGCAATCGGACAAGAGTGCAGTCGGACTGCCATGTGGCAGTCCGACCTGTGCAGGCAGTCGGCTGCATTACGACAGGCTGTTTTCTGGCGCCCTATTTCGCCCAGATTTCTGGCTATAAATAGCCGATTTTCCAGCAGTCTCCGACACTTCTCTACTCGCAGATTACAGACTGGTGACACGCACAGATTCCGTCTCTGTTCGAAGATTTCAGACAAGAGACAGTGCAGACTACAGCGGACTTCGAGGTGAACAGCAGGTTGCATCGTCGAGGTGGGGACACGCAGTCCAGCACACTGCGCCCGTGTATATATCTGCATATCTTTGTATTCAGCACACTTTATACAACAGATCTTCATCTTCCACTGTCTCTTTCTCTCTCTTCTCTCTCTGCATTCTCTCTCTCAGTCCTACGCTTCCGCACCGCTGCACTCTGACATGGTATCAGAGCAGTGTTTGAGGGTTGCCTGAGCGCAGAACCAACCTGAAGAGGAGTTTCTATCGCGACACAAATTTGCGTTTTCAGCGTTTGAGGGCAGACAGGAGGGCTGCGCCTCGGAACAAGGCTAAGGCAAGCGTGGGCGCACAGGAAAGGAGTCCAGGTGGTGGATTTGCTGCTGTTTACTGCTGTTTGACGCGGAGGAAGTTTGTGTTTTCAGCCTACAAGAGCAGGTTTTGCTTTTTCATCGCCTCCGACGGGTGAAGAAGTTTCAGGACGCGGAAGAGCCTTACAGGCTGAGTTTTCACAGTCAGAGGGGGCTGCTTTTGCGTTTGTGAATGCATTACAGGTGAAGATGTCTACAGAGATTGACTTGGAGTTCCAGTCAATTATGGACCGCAAGGTGCCTGTCTTACCGGCTCTTCCTGCAGATCAGAAGCTCGACGGCGACAACTACCGCATTTGGCCATCATGATGTTGGCCATCCTTGAGTCCTATGATTTGGCGGAGCTTGTACAAGAGGAGATCGACCGGCCCTCGGTAAGAGATGAGTCCAAACTCTCTTCCGATGCTCGTGCGGAGTTGGCCAAGGCTCAGTCTCATTGGGACAAACTGAATGCCAGGATTCGTTCCTTTCTTTTTCTATCTTGTACTACAACCGTGATCGCTCACATCAAGCACTTGACGGTGGCTCAAGAGATTTGGCTGGAGCTTGATCAGATGTACAATCGAATGACCCTTATGAAGAGGGTTTCTTTGGAGGTTCAGATGCGGACTCTGTCCGTAAACAAGTCTTCTTCGCTGCGGGAGCACATCAACAAGCTAAGGCAGCTTCAGATGCAGGTTCAGAATGCGGGGAAGCCGATTTCCTCCGAAGACATGGCGATCACACTATTGTCCCAGTTGCCGCCACGCTTCGGTACATTCTACTCTACCCTTATTGCTTCAAGGCGGGAGTCTACTCTTCGGTGGGAAGAGTTGGTTCCTATGGTCTTGGACCAAGAGGAACAGCTAAAGGGACAGAATGCTTCCAAGTCGGAGACGTTGACAGGTCAAGCCTCTCAGAAGAAAGGGAAGGACCAAAAGAAGAAAAAGGGGGATAACAAGTCACAGAAGTACAAGGACAAGGACAAGGACAAAGAATCCACATGCCATATTTGTGGAAAGACTGGCCATTGGAAGAAGGATTGCCCTGACAAAGACAATAAGGACACCAACAAGAAGGACACAAAGGATTCTGGAGCGGTGGCTGCACCCTCATCAGCTGCATTTCTTCATCTAGCTGTCATTGAGGACTCTTCACCGAATGCTTCTGATGCTGCCATGACGGCTCCCCAGGCTTGAGAGTGGATCGTTGATAGTGGTGCCTCCTGGCACATGACTCCTTCATCAAATGGTGTTGCCCAGTTGCGACCCTCGCGTGGGCAGATTCTCATTGGAGATAGCTCTTCATTGTCTATTGCAGGACGGGGTAAGATGCAGCTTATTCCAGATGGACGAGGTGGTACCCATACCTCTGAGGTTTTGCATGTACCTGGCTTAGGGTATCATCTCCTATCAGTTCATAAGATTTGCTCCCTTGGACTTTTGGTGGAGTTTGACAGTACTACGGTGCGAGTCCTTGATCGTGGATCGAGGAAGGTTCTCTCATCCGGATATGAGGAGAACGGCATCTATAAATTGAAGTCTTCCACCGCCCTTTCTACTCTTCTTCTTACTTCACAATCACAGTCCGAGTTATGGCATGCTCGGTTTGGCCACCTAAACTATGATTATCTTCGAAGGGCGTCACGTGGACAGCTTGTTTGAGGGTTGCCGAATATAGTGGTAAGCCAGCAGCCATGTGTCTCCTGCATTTGGGGGAAGCAGCATAGGGATGCCATTCCCCACACAGCTTCGCGGCGGTCTACTTCACCGATGGAGCTTGTATCTACGGATCTATGTGGCCCTATGAGGAACGAGTCCTTGAGTGGAAGCTCGTACTTCATGCTGATCATAGATAACTACAGCAGGATGACATGGACCTATTTCTTAGCATTGAAGTCAGAGGCTTTCTCCCACTTCAAGGATTGGCTTCTCTTTGAGGAGAACCGATCGGGCCGGAAGTTGAAGACTTTGCGATCCGACAAGGGTGGTGAATTTGTTTCTAATGAGTTTGCTCGGTTTTGTGCAGATAAAGGTATTCACCAAGAGTTTGCCAATACCAACACTCCTCAAGAAAATGGCATTCTTGAACGGAAAAACCGCAGTGTGATCGAGATGGCGCGCACCATGATGGAGCACCGACAGACCCCTCAGGTTCTCTGGGTCGAGGCTGTGGCTACTGCCGTCCACATCCTTAATCGATCCCCCACTTCGGCCGTTGATGGGATGACCCCCTTTGAGGCTTACTTTGGGACCAAGCCAGATGTTTCTTACTTTAGGGTCTTTGGGTGTGATGCCTATGTTCACATTCCCAAGGCTCACCGTGATAAATTTGAAGCAGCTTCCCGAAGACAAGTATTTGTTGGCTACAGCTCCCAGTCCCAAGGCTATCGATTGTATGATCCCGTTAAGCGGGATGTGTACACTAGCCGCGATGTGCGGTTTATGGAGGTTCCGGCTATATCAATGGGTGAAGAGCATCCCGTTCTTGGAGATCCCGGGGAGAGTTGGGCTCCTGCTACAGTTCCACTGGAGCCCGTACCTTTTGATTATGATTCTGGTTCTGACACAGAGTCTATTGTTCCACCGGTCCCCCTTGAGGAGTTACCACCGGTGGATATTCCAGAGTCTTCAGCTGATGGCGAGAGACGAGGGGAGGTTCGGCCTCCTCCTCGATGGGCCCGTGACACACTCCGTGATTCGGGGATTGAGGGGGTTCCTAAGGAGTGGGGACCGCAGGATGGTCCGCGGCGGTCACGGCGCCACCAGACACATTCTACGGAGCTTGTTTGCTCTAACTATTGTTTGATGACCCGTGTTATGCAGGATCGAGAGCCCACCTCCGTGAAGGAGGCTTTACAATCCGCACCATGGAAGAAAGCTATGGAAGCAGAGTTGGAGGCTATTGAGAGAAATGGCACTTGGTCACTCGTGCCCCGCCCTCCGAATAAGAAGGTGATTGGCGTCAAGTGAGTCTTCAAGACCAAATACCTTTGCGATGGTTCTTTGGATAAGCACAAGGCTCGCCTTGTTGCTAAAGGTTTTGCACAGCGCCCAGGGATTGATTGTCATGATACTTTTGCCCCCACAGCTCGTATGGCAACCATTAGAGCTGATCACAGCCAGTGCAGTCAGACAGGAGTGCAGTCGGACTGCCACGTGGCAGTCCGACCTGTGCAGGCAGTCGGCTGCGTTTAATGCAGCCGACAGGCTGTTTTCTGACGCCCTATTTCGCCCAGATTTCTGGCTATAAATAGCCGATTTTCCAGCAGTCTCCAACACTTCTTTGCTCGCAGATTACAGACTGGTGACACGCGCAGATTCCGTCTCTGTTCGCAGATTTCAGACAGGAGACAGTGCAGACTGCAGCGGACTTCGAGGTGAACAGCAGGTTGCATCGTCGAGGTGGAGACACGCAGTCCAGCACACTGCGCCCGTATATATATCTGCATATCTTTGTATTCAGCACACTTTATACAACAGATCTTCATCTTCCACTGTCTCTTTCTCTCTCTTCTCTCTCTGCGTTCTCTCTCTCAGTCCTACGCTTCCGCACCGCTGCACTCTGACAGCCAAAGCCTCCTCAATGGTGGCAAGCTCTCAATCCTATAGGATCCATGAGGTAAGGGCATAATTCACGCAAAGTGAATCACCCTACTTCCGGTGATAATTGTGGACTTGCCAGTGTCTCCAAAAAGTGAGAAACTCCAAAATCTTGCATAAGTTGTCTAAACCACCAAGAAATGACAAAGGGTTGATCCTACAACAAAGGAGACCTAGGGGTCTCTAGAACCTACAAAACACTTGTCTAGGTAAGGGACTCCCCCTTGCTAGGTAAAGATTGTTCCCCCTCATTAGGGAAAGGAAGCTCCCCCTCTAACACCCCTAGAGAAAGCTAAGGGGATGGGGAAGGAGTAGGAATACTCAGAGACACCAACAAAGATGGGGGAAAGTAGAGGAGGAGGAGGAGGCACAATAGTGGTGCTGAGATATACCTTAGAAGGAAGTGAGAGGGCTGAGGGTGGAAGAGGTGGACTCAAAGAAGATCCTTTGAATGAAGAAGCACCATGAATGGGAGGATCCGAGGTTGCAACCTCATTAAAAATCACATCTCAACTCACCTCAGCCTTTTTTTATTTTGGGTCATAGATCCCGTATCCTTTGGTTGTCATACTGTAACCAATAAAGATGAATTTCTTCAACTTGCATCAAACTTGGCTTGTGCTTCTTGTCCAAATGGACATAGATATCACATCCAAAGATGTGAAAGTGTGAGACTCGAGGCTTCTTCCCAAAGAAAGCCTAGCATAGAGTCACATCCTTCAAGGTAGATGTTGAAGACCTATTTATGGATATGAATCACAGTAGAAACCAACTCACCCCAAAGGATATAAGGAAGTCCATGATGCTCCAACATCAAATGGACCATCTCTAGCATGACCCATTTCACAAGCTTCACCACACCATTCTCAAATGGTGTGTTTAGATGGGAGAACTCCATTTGAATTTTGTGCTCCCTGCAAAACCAATTACACACTTTTAAACCATGGTCAGCTCATACACCTCAAACTTTGAAAGTACTTTGCTTTCTAGCAAGCGCCTTCTAGTTGCAAAAGTTGGAATATACCTTGCCTTTGTATTCTAGAAAGTAGGGCCACACATAATTGGAAAAGTCATCAACAACCAATATTAGATATTTGGCCTTCCCTAGGGAGACCGTACGCATAGGTCCATACAAGTCGATGCAAACTAACTCAATGGGTGTAGATGCTCTCTTAGAGGCAACCTTTAAATAAGGTTGATGTTGCTTGTCTTGAATGCACCTAGGACACAAGGTAGTGACGCGAGGAAAATTGGGAAGTCCCCCCCATCATCTTCTTCCACAACACCCATTGAGTGGAATCAAAATTCTAGTGCCCATAGCGGGCATGCCAAAGTAGCCCAAGCTCGTGTGAAGACCACACAACAAGGGAGTGAGCATGTACAACCCACCCTCCTGAGTACCTCTCCAAAGCACAACACCCATGAATACATCTTCAACAATAGTTGCATCTTGGGTGAAGACCACATGGGTCCCCAGTTCTATCAAACAATGAACAAACAAGATTAAATCCCAAATCAAAAACATAAAGAACTTCGACAAAAGAGTCTCAATGATCTGATAGAAGGGAATAGTCCCCACTACTCAAACTCGTACAAAAGAATTGTCACCAATGGTGATGGCACTCCCTCTAGAATCGAGGTCCTAAAGATAAGTCATGCAGAATGAAGCACCACTATCCACAAGCCATGGCTTCTCCAATGTGGAAAAAGTAAGTATGATTTCTTCGACCTCGAATAAATGGACAAAGAAAGGCTCAGTAGTGGTTGCTAGTGTAGCCTTTGAGTCCTTAGCACCATCCTTGGTGCTTGGCTTCAAAGGAGGGTTCTCCTACCTGCACTCCTCCTTGAGATGAGTGCCTTTCCCACATTGTGGACACTTTGGCTTTGACTTCTCATCATCTTGCTCGTTGTTCTTAGCCTTCTTGTTGTCCTTTTCATTGCCCCCTCCCAAACTTGCAATAAAAGCTTTTGTGGATCAAGATCCACAAGTTTCAATTTCCTTGAGTCACTCTTTGTGCTCCAAACAAGCGAAGCTAATTGCTCCCACAAAATGGTATCCTGAACTCTCGAGGTGAGTAAGATTGTGTAGAAGACATCATACTTCGGAGATGGGAGATGAGTGATAAGAATCATCGCCAAATCTTCAAATGAAATCCTCTTGCCAAGGGACACAAGCTCATCCTACAACTCCTCCATCTTGTTGATGTGGTCCTTCATGAAAGGAGTGTCGTCAACTAATATTATTCGAGGCTTCTTTTATGTGGGAATACAATGGCCAAGGTCTTCAACTAATAGAGAGAAGAGAGTGGTCCAAAGTCTATAAACCTGAAAAAGGATTGAATCTTGCAAACTCATAAAAAGAAAAGATTGGGCTCAAGAGTTGAGCCGATCCCAAAGAGCAACTTGATTGATAATGGAACCAATATAAGAATCCTCCACTAGATGGGGTATCAACGAAGTAACAAAGGCCCACAATAAGGCATCCAATATATACTCCACTTTGCAAGACCAAAGGAAGTAGTCGGTGCCATCAAGTTGATTCTCCTTGGGCAATGATGGAAGAACAGGTAGTTGAATAGATGGTGCCATAATGGCTAAACGAGGTACATCAATAGTAGCTTGTGTAGAAACAAAGAGAGGAGATGAAAGAAGCCGCTCCAATCTACCAAACCAATCAAAGTTCCGATTTCTATTGGATCATTGAACTAAATGAAAGTCAAGAACGGAAGAAGAAACCTACATTTACTCAAAAGAATGTTGAATACAAAGTGGACTGATCAGTCCCTGCACACAACCCAAAGCATCAATGAGGGCACCAGATCAGACTAATGAGGAGGATAATCATGATGGAGGAATGTCACCAACTCACAGTGACTGCTGAAATCTATAAGAAAACATGGCTGCCATTGTGCAAGGGCTGCTATAAATAGCAAAAGCAGCCCCACGCTAGCCGATTGCTGCATGAACATGCCAAAAAAGTGGCCAACCTGATTAGGCATTGCCTTTAATGCAGCTTACTGGTACAAAAGCTGATCATCGGCCTCAAACTGGGCAGTCCACTGTGGGTGCAGCCCCTAGCAGCCTAAAACAGAAATGCATTGAGTTGGATCACCAGACAGCCATTGTGAACACACTAAAGCAGGCTAAAACCTGAAATGCGCACAAATGAAAGGGCTGAAAACAGTCTAAGCTCCTCTGTCTCCATCAGACTCTGACAAAGCTCACAGCCAAGGGATGAAAACATGAATAAATACAGGCTAACAATAGCGAATATGTCCATGCATCAAGCAAAGATACTAAATAGTTGCAGATGGGAAAATTCAGCTCTAATACCAAATGTCAGAAAATCAAGTGAGAGAGAAAGACAAAGATTGTATTGGTCCTTTTCCAGGCAGAATGCCCTTTACAAAAATCAAGCATGCGCTAACACCTCACTTTATTGTGTATCACAATGACCAATGCCACATGTCTACATAGTGTTAGCAAATATGCTATTCATTGTCTTGTATTGTGTAAATCTCCTACTTGTGAGCCTCAATCTAAGTCTGATGAGGACATTAGAAGCTCTATCCCTATCATTTCTTGATCTTCCTCTCTCCATTTGAGGCACATTAGGTGGAAATTAGGGTTTGTAGGCCTTGATCATTTCATCTACTAGATCATTTAGTTTGTTCACACTAACAATATTCACTAAGTGGAGTGCATTTCAATTTGCCACATGGGCAAAGTCGAGTGGCCATTTTTGGGCAAGCGCCATCTTTTGGGCATCGGGTTGGCTTTTTCCTAGTCCTGTGCCTATACATAGGCAGCCCATGGCCATGCCTCCACACATCCATCATATTCATCATTCGAGCCAATCATTCTCTTTTATCTTCCTCAATCAGATTCCCTACCATCGGTTCAACACCCTCACTAACCTACCTCCATAGCGTGCAAGGGCTGATAATTGGTTGTGGACAGCCTTGTATCAATTTTCAGATCAATGTTTTTGTCATGTTCCTTTTGCATTTCATATGCTCTTTGGTGCATTCTTATTTCCGTTGTGCATTCTCACATGGTATTATCTCCTAACAATGATAGAGCTCCCTTTTACGATAGCATTTTCCATCTGATTCTTCTTTCTTTTTATCCTTTCTTCCTTCTCTACAATTATCATTGAGACTTAAATCGCATTCTAGGTAAAGTACAAATATCTAATTTGGACATCTCCAAGCCTAGATGCCCTATACTTGGGCCATTGACCTCAAAAGAGGTACATATACTGAGAGGGCAAAATTTGAACTATCAAAACTACGTAGAATGGTCAACAAACAAGCACACATGAAAGATTAGTAAAGTTATGACTATCGTATGAGTGAGCATAAGAGTTATTCATGCTCAATGTGCATGAAGAAGAACCTAAAGCTTCTACAAAAAGTATGTCTCTAATGTGTTTGGACTTGCTTACACAAGACCACAATTTTTTTGTGTTAAGTAATCCCCACGTAGACATATACATTCTTACTTCAAATCATGCTTCAAAAGGAAGGAGACCCAAAGCTTCAAAAAAGACCCAGTGGTTTCTTGAGAAGATCCTAAATATATCCATGGTATGCTCCTATATACCATCATTAGCAAATATCCTCGTACCTCAAAGACCATGAGATAGAGACCACCTAAGATAGGGTGGCATTAAACACTAAGTAAAACCAAAGATTCTACATAAAGCCAACAAGGGAAATGGCAACTCTTTATTAAACTATTATATCACAAAACAACCATTATTTCCAACACATCCAATAGAAGATTTGTATTTTATTTCCCAAGATAAAAGGAGTGAGTCAGCTTACAAATACAAAATCTCTCCCGATCGCACTGTGCATGTAAAGGGTTCCGGGCCTTTAAAATATTGAGGAAATTGCAAAAGTGCATGAGATGAATTTTCTGCACTTGGATATGGATCAACACTAACCCAAGGTATTGAGTTTACTGGTTGGTCTCGCTCAATGACAAAATCGCCATTTACCTATACAAAATTTATAATTAGCATGTTACATTTGAAAGCGATTTAATACGAAAAACAAAAGCTCTAGGCCTTGAACATAAGGATCTATTGTACTCAATTTCAACACTTGCAAAAACTTACACTAGCACTTGGTGATAAAAGACTCAAAAGTTTGATCAGCCTTAGGCTCAAGTGAACAAAAAAGCTTGTCATTAAATAATAATAAAATAAAAAACATATAGGTCCACGCCATCATTAATATGTGAAGAAAGAACTATGAAGATATGCTAGGGTTTGCAATGAGGAAACACAGCATGTACGACCAAGACTAAAACACAAAGACTCAAACAAAGACAAGCAAAACTCAAACCCTAAACGCAAAATGCAAAACACAAAAACTCAAAACTCAAACACAAAGAGAAGAAACTATGAAGTTAATGAATGTTATAAATGAATGTAAGAGTGTACAAAATGCCCAAGGGTGGAGTAAGGCAATGTCGGAGAGTAACATCCACCGAAGACGGATCCCAAGTGCTATGACCACCACTTGAAGATAAGAGAGTGCCACCACTTGAAGATAAGAGAGTGCTAAATAATGAAGGGCAACAGATTGGTCACCAAAACACAGCAATCAAAGGCTGAAATCTAGTAAACACAATAGTGTACCACCAAAGGAAGGCTGAAAACTGATAACCCAAGACAAAGAACTATGAGGCAACCAACAAGAGAGGTGTTTGCTGATGTAGACAGCTTGCTGGACAGCAAAAATGCAGGTACTACAGCAGTCGCCTAATGGGAGAGACGGCAACAGCCTGTCACTTGGCACCAGATATTGAAAACGCACGCTCATCAAATGCTATGATGACACAACAAATGGAGACCTCCGAACAGCAGGGCGATGGCTGAGAACAAGCAGCCTAGGTTTGGATAGTGATAAGCTACAGTCGGCAATAGCTCGACAACAGATGGTAGGTGGTTGATGGCTAAAATCTACATAGTAGAGTGAGAAACCTACACAAAAGGATGAGATTGAATAGTGGGCAATCTGCCTATTTATAGATGTTGAAGGGTGCCCCAAAAAATTAAGGTTTTGGAGGCCACCGAAACTCTCTTGAACCACGACTCAACAACCACTTTTAAAATCCTAGATGGGATACTGAAGAAAGCGTGAGTATATGAAGATAGAACCACTCTTATACATAGATTGAATACCTTGAAAGAAATAGACCTTGCATGCTACATGGATGACAAGGCGACTATTCATGCCGTCGAGCAATAACTAGATAATTAGTAATCAACTAAGACTAAACCAAATAGTGGAGGTCTTGTAAGGAAATGCTAAGGCAAAAACAAGAGGCACAAAATTACGATACACGATAAGCATCCACTTTATATGGAAAGTTGACCCTACCCTATATCCCCTAACTAGGCATTGTCCCTAGACTTAGACTACTTCATGAAACACCATCCATGTCCAAGAGATTCCATCCTTGAAATTTGTACAAAATGGTGGGTAGGGAAACATTTTACAAAGGATAGGAACATAAGGATAAGTGCTAATGATACATGTGAGAGTGCACAATCGAAGCAAAGCATGAACATGAGAGAGAAGGGAAGAGAGACACTAGTGAACCGAAAAAGAGAAGGAACAAATTTGCACTGATCAAAATGTTGACCACACAGCTGCTACAATCAGCCCCTGCACACTGCTGGACTGCATCAATGAGGGTGCCAAAATGTGGCAGAAGAGACAAGGAATGCAAAAAATGGGGGGGGGGGGGGGGGGGTTTGTTGGGGGATGATGTTTGGGGTTTGCAGGTTTCTGGGGGTGTGGTGGGGGAGACTGTGGAGGCAGCTGAATCTAAATGATAGCAGTCCAAAAATCAGGCAGCTATTAATAAGCACTCACTCCTAAAATGGCTGACCTGCAGCTAGATATAGTGAACCACTGAAATCAGTCTGACCAGTCATAAAATCATCCAAAATGTTGGCCACACTGGACTACTGCATGGCAGGTGTTCATTATTTTATTATTTCTTAGCTATTTAGGCAAGCCTGACCTCCGATCACAGTAACTTCACTTTTCATGCAGGTTGAGAGAAATGTCTTGCTTGTTATACTTACATAGCCCCTTGTGACATATCTGCCTTCAGTATTCAGCATTCATTCTCTACAATCTTCAACTTTATACTCTCTCTCTCTCTCTCTCTCTCTCTCTCTCTCTCTCTTTGTGCTCACTTCTTTCCTTCAGTCCAGTCATACGCTTTCGCATTCACTGCACTCTGGCAGTCCTAGACACTTCAAGTGGAGGCTCCACACCTACATTTCATTTCTAACAAGGTGAATGCACTTAGAGTGGGCAGGCTGACCAAGGTGGCCATATTCTTTGCCCTAACCGCCTGGTCAGCCAGTTTTGGCATTAGTTGGCCATACATGGGCTGCCTCCTCACTCCAGTTTCATCCTTTGTCAATTCAGCACACCCTCTTCATCCTTTTGTCTCATCCTCCTGCCTTCATTTGGCCCCCACACTGACACTCTGAGCTGCACATTGGAGCTGACTGTTGCAGCCTTGTATTATTCAGTCTTTTATCACTTGTTCCTTCAGTCTACTATGTTTCTTCCAATCTCATTCTTCTCTATTCACTCTGTGCTCACTTCCCTTTCCATCGTGCACTCTCACATGGTAGCACTTGCCTTGGTGGAAACCAAAGTTGATCAAAGAGGAGTGCCTGTTTGTCACCAAGCTTGCTGGGCACCAGTCTCTACAACTCCCTCTCCCAAGCAGAAGCAATCTTCAGATCCTGTACAATCCAATCAACATGACTATGGTCTCAATAAGGAGAAGTATAGTGGGGCAACTTTTCTGTCTGCTTCCATGCCCAGCCAGCTTGATCGATTTTATCTTAAGAAATGGCGATTTAATTAGGCAGACATAGTTAAGGTCTTTTCTGCAATTTTGGCCTATAACAACCCACTGCCTTGCATTTGAATAATGTACTCATGTTTTATTTGAGTCTATTATTAAGGGCAGCAGTCAGTTCTCTACACATAGGTGTATCAATGACTTCGAATAAACGAAAAGGTATTACCCAAACAAAGGCAAACAAGTAGCATCTTTATTAACAGAAATAGACAGCAGGCTGCAAGGGTTGTTACCCTCGTATAGTGAGCACTCAGATAAGCATGCAAATACAAACAATGCACACCAGTTGGAGGCAAAAGTGTAAAATGCTTTTCCCCTGCAACTACTGCATAAAGATTTTCATAATGAAACGAAAAGGTATTGCCCAAACAAAGGCAAACAAGTAGCTTCTTTATTAACAGAAATAGACAGCAGGCTGCAAGGGTTGTTACCCTTGTATAGTGAGCACTCGGATAAGTATGCAAATACAAACGATGCACATCAGTTGGAGGCAAAAGTGTAAAATGCTTTTCCCCTGCAACTACTGCATAAAGATTTTCATAATGATCTTTATGAAAAGATGTGACGGCTTTCTCAGTGCCAATCCAAAAGTTCACTGCCTCTGGCATACAGCCCAATGCTTCTGTTGCCCAAGGAAGATGAGTTTCTGCATCTGCAGTAAGAACGCTGTATTCTGTCAAAAAGCACCCATTCTGTTCTTGGGCATAAGCGACTCCACTTCCTTGGCCTGATTCCAAAATCATATCAAGAGCTGTGGGAAAGGGCAAAGACTCCACATGGGCAGTGACAAACCACATGTGGTCTGGGTCATCATTACCTAACACATCACCAGCTATAGCGCAGCTGCTGCTACCTCTTGTGAATGCATGCTGGCATGTTCCTGACAAATCAATAAGTTCATCTTGATGTTCATTTCTGTCATCACGTTTTGGTGGTTGCTTTACACTACTGCATAATTGGCCCCCCCACGGGTATATGGCTTGTGATGTTTCTTGTTGATCACAAGTGACTGCATCATGTGCATCCCTACATGTAAGCGGCACATCCGAAGGATCTGGAGAGCTGAGCATCTCTTTATTGTCTAATGTAGCTTGAAGCTGTGAAAGACCTTGAGAAATTTCCTGATTCTCACACAAATCTGTCCAGGGTGCTCCTCCATTATCAGTAGGATCCTTACATGTAGAACAATGCACCGTACTGCCATACAATGAATGGCGGCCTTCTGAAGATGGGGGGACAATGCCACAACCACATCCTTCGTGCATGGTAGAAGCACTACGGTCAGCAACTCCATGACGGCATTCTTTATGTCCGGTAGAACCGTTGCAGTCGGCAATGCCAGAACCCCGTCCTTTATGTCCGATACAAGTATCATGGTAGGCAACGCCACAACCCCGTCCTTTATGTCCAGTAGAAGCATCGGTGTCGGCAATGCGACAACCATAGAGGGATGCCATGCGGTGGAGGTCCACAACAGAGTCAGCATGGCCATCGGGGGTGAGATGGACGCTCACGATTTGGTGCTGCAGGGCGGTCCGAAGGTAGGAGTTGGTCCAAGCGCGGAGAGCCGGCCAGTGGTCGATGGCGTTGGAGATGATGCAGGGCTTGTTGGGAAGGACGAAGTCTCTGAGGAAGCGGAGAGGGGAGGGGGGCCCGTGGATGCGCTCGACCTCTCCGCAGGTGCCAAGCGAAAGCTCCCGCACGTCCCTGCACAGTTGCTCAGCGAGAGCTTCTACCCTCGCTCTCTCCTGGTCCATTGTTGGCGCTAGAGGGTTAGAACTTAGTTAGTTAGAACGCAAGAAGCCTTAAGCCAAATTCATACAAACATTCCACTCAAATGTTATGAACTCGTGACCCACAAGGGCATCCCTTAGGCTAAGGCATCTTTATCTCTTCCTAGGCACATAAGAGGGTTCCATTTGGCAGCTGATATGTATCATTTGGTAGCCAAATTCATGCAAACATTCCACTCCAATGTTATGAACTCTTGACCCACAAGGGCACCCCTTAGGCTAAGGCATCTTTATCTCTTCCTAGGCACATAAGAGGGTTCCATTTGGTAGCTGATATCTATCATTTATGCTCGACGGACATTATCAAAAAAGGGGGCACAATGATCTCTGTTTGACTCTTGCCCGATTTTTCCCTTAGATATGGGCACATGTTGGATTGCTTTGCTCCAAATGGGTGGAATGGTGGAGAAATAGGGAGGTGGCTACACAAGATTGGTTGTTGAAGAGTTGCGGCCTTGCCTCATGGTCCATGGAGGCTTGTTCCATCAGGCTATCATAGTATTTTTTTTCGGTGTTGTAGAATTCAAGAGTCCCATTGCCAACTAAGAGATTCGCAGCCAAAACCCTACTTGAACTACTCTATGTTCCTAGGGTGTATATGAGCTATATGAGGAGCTAGGTTCGATTTCTTGTTGGGATCACCTTAAAATTTTCCAAAAATGTTGACATCTTGTAAAGAGCAACAACATCCAAGATGAAGCTTCTTGGTTAATTCTCTCTAGAGCACCCTCATGGGCTTTATCACATGCCAACCAACATTCTAATTGAGAGTTTGATCGGGACTTATATTTCCTAACTTACATGTTGCTAGCTTATTGTTCCTCCATCAATAATTTTTCACCTAACAATGTGTTCTTGGGCTGATCTATCCTTTATATTTAGTGTTAGTGAAATTACTCTTAAGAGGGCACTTGGAAATCTTGAGGAGGAGGAGAAGGAGGAAGAGGCAAAGCTACACTTATATCTATGATGGCTTATCACGGTCCAACCACACATCTCTTGGGTACCATCTTGACATAATGGTCTATTTATCTTTGCTCTTTAACAAGCCATGATTTTCTCTATCGAAATTGAGTAATTAGCCTCACAAAATGAGTAGGCATGATGAGATGCTCCTCACAAAGATGAAGTGATTGAAGCCTTTGAACTCTCTACTATATTCAAGAACCTTCACTAAGTTCTTCACTCTCTTCTCAATCTGGCAATTAATGAAGGCATATTAGACAATAAATAGGACGGAGAGTATTAGAGTTGGCTATAAATAATGATAGATTGGATGATGGGTAGGATGGAAAAGATTGAATTGCAATAGATGTTGTTGAGTTGGATTACAAGAATGTGAAGGACTCAAAACTGGAGATGGTTATGGGCTAAGAATAAGGGTGCAATTTGAAGAGAAAGGGGGGACGTGGTTAGCCCAACAGGATTACTATTCCTCATATTCCAATTCTCCTTCTAGCTTGAGAGTAATAGGAGATGAAAAGGAATGGTGATGGAATGACAAGGAGAATATTTGGGTGGCATATTAGGAACAAGAGGGCAACTCTCACCTGGGATAGATGTAGCTTAATCACTTTGCAAAAGTGACCAACCAAGATGGGCTTGCCCATAGCTTTCTAGGTAGCTCCCCTCTCTTGCTGAGCTCATTCAACCCATCTTCGTGGTTTCAAGCCATAAAGCCCACCAAAAATTGTGGTGACCTACTTTGTGGCTATCCGTCCCATCCTTTCTCAGTTATAATTACCCTTTTAAGCTAATAAACTAGTCATCTCCCTATTAATCAGTAGTAGTTGTCTCACTAAAAGTAGTGATCTTTACACTATCTCTAATCAATTGGTGAACAAGAAAAATCACTCGAAGACCATTGTAATCAGGAGGGTGCTATACTTAGGAGAGACTATGATGTCTATGTGAATACCTTTTTGTCATGATAACTAGCTTTACATATTTCTCAATCCTTTGTTAGGATTTATAAAGCTTTGTTGTTGTTGTTGTTGTTGTTGTCATGGTCGTCATCGTTGTCGTCGTTGTCATTGTTGTTACACAAAACCATTTTAATTATTTCAAATACCCCCTTATTTTATTATATGTCCTCCCCTTCCTATACTAAGGTTATTATATTTAATCTTTCCCACCTTCTTCTATAAGGTTCAACCCTTCTTATGGTTTTATCACTTTGGTACTCATTGTAAATACTTCTTATGGTTATATCACTTTGGTACTTATTGCAAATACTTGAGCGGGTTGTAAGACAAAATATCATATTCAAACAAAATTTTGGATATTAGAATTTACAAGTACATTACATCCTCTCCCCTTTAAAGGAATTGAGATGTCCTCTCAAGAGAAATCAGGGGTGATCTTTACATAGGGTATCCTCATCTATATACGCAACATCCTCTTTTGGAAATTCCTTCCACTATAAAAGACATTCTTGGATGGTCTTATCTCTAAGGACTCTTTCCTTGGTATCAATGATTTTTTTTTTGGGTTTTATCTTGAGAATCCCTTGTTTGGCCATTACAACCTAGTACATGATCAATGTTTGGCATACATGCTTTGAGGAGACTCATGTGCCATACATCATATACCTTAAGATGAGGTTGAAGTTGGAATTTGCATGAATCCTTCCCTAAACACTTGATGATTTTGTAAGCATTGTAGTATCTTAGGTTAAGCTTTTTGGATTTCCTTAGTGATAGAGAACTCTAAACTTGCATAAGAAAACCATGTCTCCTTCCTTGAAAATCACTCTGACCCCTTTGGATCTGTGCATGCCATCTAGTGATCTTGAGGGGCCTTAATATTATGTCAGATTGCCTTAACTTGTTTTTCCATCTCTTCTAGCATTATCTTGGATGCATCCACCTTAAGTGTAGGATCTAAGAAGTTAAGGGGAGATAGGCAATCTTGGCTATAGAATGCTTGGAAGGAAGTCATTCCAATGCTTTGATGATAGGTGTTATATGCAAACTCCACTAGAGGTAGATACTCAATCCACCATTTTGGTTCTCTACTAGTGTAGGCTCTAAGTATATCTTCAATCACTTTATTTACTCTTTCAATTTGGCAATTAGTTTGAGGGTGGTACAATGTGCTAAAGCATGGTTGAGTTCTAATGGCTTGAAAGAGATTGGTGTCCAAACCTTGAGATGAATAGAGTGTCTCTAGCTGTCATTAACTATTCTATTAGATAGGCCATAAAGTTGAAATATTTTCTTTACAAAGAGCTTGACAATATCTAAGGGTCCGAAAGTTGTTTTCATTAGGAAAATATGGGCAATCCTTGTAAGCATATAAATTACCAAGATAGAGTCATAGTCCCCTTGAATAGTGGAAAGTCCCACTACAAAATCCATGCTAACAATTTCCCAGTTCAATTAAGGGATATCAAGGAGTGGTAATTTTCCTAGAAAACTGACCCTTTCTACCTTAACCCTTTAGAAATTGAGGCATTGAGTGACATATCTAAGCATCAGCCTTCATTCTAGGCCAAAAGTGGTTTATCCTTATGGAAATTTAGGGTGTTTGCATATGCTACATTTTTTACTATGAGCCTTCATTATAGGCCAAAAGTGATTTATCCTTATGAAATTTTAGGGTGTTTGCATATGCTACATTTTTTACTATGAGTATGTCATGGTCTTTCCAAAGGATTTTCCTCTTGAGTTCCTAGTTCTTTGCAATATACAACTTGTTGTGAAAGCATAAGTATTCACCTTTTACATGCTAATCCTTATACTTAAGCTGCAACTTAGGATCTTTGTTCTTTCCTTTAGTAGCTTTCTTGAATTTCTCATATCCTAGATCCCTAATGATTCCCTCAAAAATGCTCCAAGGATAGGGTTGCTAGGCATAGATATTAATTATGCTAGGGCTTTTTTATTTGAGGACTCTTCTACGATTATGGCATTCAAAAATGCCTTATGACTTAGAGTGTTCGCACCATATTATACTTCCCTAAGTGAAACTATATTTCAAAATGAAATTCTTCAAGCACTATTATCCACCTTCTTTGCCTCTAATTAAGGTTAGGTTGGATGAATACCAACTTGAAGCTTTTATGGTCTATAATTAGGGCAAACTTTCTACATAGTAGATAGTGGTGCTATAGTTTCAATGTGCAATTGCCAATAGTTCCAAGTCATGGGAAGCATAATTCCTTTCGTAGGGCTTAAGCTTACAAGAGGATTAGGCAATGAGATGGCCCTCTTAATCAAGGACATATGCAAGTGCAAGAGGGCTAGCATCTAGTTATGACCTCGAACTCTTTGGTGAGGTTGAGCAGTTTCAAGATGGGTGCCACTATTATACACTCTTTTAGCCTATCAAAGTATCCTTGCTCAATAGGGGTCCAAATAATTTACTTTTGGTCATTTAATGCTACAATGGGTGTTATGATCAAGGCATAGTCTTTAATGAAAACATGACACTAGCCTGTTAATTTGGGAACTCCACGATTTTCCTTGATAGTTTTTGGAGGTATTTTACTAACTTCCATGCTCACTAAAAATAATGGAAGACACAATTTTTTGAAAATACCTAACATCAATGCCACGGACTTAGACACCATCTAGCTCTTCACACCTAGGGACTTGGTGTCAGGACAAGGGTCCTGAGTGGACACAGTCCATAAGATAGCTCAATCATAGCACTAATAGTAGGTAATGGACCACCATGGCAAGGTGTTGACAAGGTTAAGGGGTCAAGAGATGGTCTACATTAGGGCACAAGGGTATATGTACCAAAGGGTCAAAGGATAGGCAATTAGTGTGAATGGATACATCTACTTAAAGATACCAATGGGGTGTTAAAAGAGACTATCATCTTGAGGGGTTCGAAAGTAAACTAATATTTTCCTAAATTTTGTGTCTGCTATTGATCCTCGATGTCTTTTACTATGAGTGGAGCCACATAAATTCCTTCTTTAGAGGCTATGAATTCAAGGTATCATATCTCTCTTTTGAAGAAAGCGCACTTGCTTTACTTAGCATAAAGCTTATTCTCCCTTAGAGTTCCTAGGATGATGCATAAGTGTCATGAGTGCTCTTCCTTTTCCTTGAAACGAGGCAAGATGTCATTGAAGAAGACCAAGACAAACTCATCCAAGTATGGCTTGAAGATATCTTGCACAAGTCTATTGAAGGTAATTAGTACATTAGTTAGTCCAAAGGACATAACAACAAATCCATAATGATCGTACCTTGTGTTAAAAGTTTTATTTGGAATATCTTATTCTTTGATTCTAATTTGGTAATACCCCAATATAAGAGAATATATTTTCTCCCTCTTGCTACACGTCTATTGTCTTGTCCATAAGTGGCTCTATTGCACAAAGCATTTTTGTAGGTAAACTGTTTTTGTCCTCCATTCTTCTCCAACTTACGACATTGGGCTCTAAAATATCCCAATTCATTGTAGTTGAAGCATCTTTGCACATCATTATCCTTGTTGTTCTTGGTAGGAGAACTAGGGTAATGGGTTGTAGATCCTTTCAAGAATCACCATGAGTCGATCCCTCCAATTGTAGTTAATAGATAGTATTTCCAAGAATCATCATAAGTTGATCCCTCTAAACGTAGTTCTTAAAGAGTATTACTAAGGAATACATGAAGCGGAATACCAAGATACAAGACCGTGGATGTATCTATGTCTAGCACATAATTAAGTTAACCCTTTGTCACATAGAATATATCTAAGGCTTTTTTAGAGAAATTTTTAAGAATATGATTTACAACTTAAATTCAAATCAAACTCGTGAAAAGATAGTATAAGAAGCCAAATTCTATTATTCCATTTAGCGAGTCTTTTTGCAAAGCTTGGGCAAGCTCAAAGTGATGTTCTTGCTTGGAATAAGGATCCCTAGGTTTTATGAATTGTACCTTAGGGGGTACTTTCTTTACATCACATCGTTAGGGGGTAATCCATCTTAGTTATACATTCAATATAACAAACATAAGATCTATGCAAGTATTATACAATTTGATGTGGCTTTGCAACCTTTAAAAGTTGAAATAAAGTATATTGATTTCTATTAACCAATTGATCATATAATAAGACGATGACATTGGGATCCCTTATCTTAAAAAAACAAAAGTCTTGTATGAGATGCAATTTCTCTAGTATTTTTGCTCTCTTGGGATCCCAACTTAACTAATGCATCTTTTCATGATCAACAACAAGTAGGTCCTCAAATCTCCAATGTCGTCCCTCTTTTATGAATAGGCCAACTCTTTATAGTGTTTTAGTTGTAAAGGGAATTATCAGTAATAATTGCTTGATTTGCAAGCTTATGTATACAAGGCTTGAAATGCCTCCTTTTTTTAAATAATGCACTTGTAGAATGATATTATCAACATGGAAAAAAAGGTATGTACAAAGCCTATAATTATGCCAATTTCAAGACAGCAGTCCTAAGTCCTTGACAAGGCTCTATAGAATACTCTAAAAACCTTATCTATAGTCCTATAACCTTTAAGCGCTATCAAAACTTCTCCCTTGAGTCTAGCCCAAAGGTCATTGGGGTCTAAAGTATTTCTATTCCTACCGAAAACTTTCTCATTTCTAATTCTCCATCTCTCTTGCAGAGTCACAACTCTAACTACATTCCACATTTTCATCGTCTGGTCATCTTTGTTGCCTCAGCACCAAACATCAATGTTGTTAGAATATCAAGCTCATATTATTCTCCTATTTTAGTATGTATGATCGACATTAGCTGTGTCCAGCTGTATCAGCAAGTGTGGGACATTAAATAAGTCGGTGGTCTTAGACCCAGTGTGAATGGTCCTACAGACCTAAGTACTATTGTATACACTTATGTTATGTGTGTGGTCAATGAGATAATAAAAGAAGGAAGTGAGAGCACTCAGCTCTTCACTCTGTCTCTGTTTCTCTCAATCTCTACATGGTATCAGAGCCTCATCCATGAGGCTGTGGGAGAATGGGCATGACCACTTGCAGTGCAGAGGCAATGAAGTTAGAAATGAAGAAGGAGTTGTAGACCTGCAGATGAAGCCATAGCCAAATGGAAGATATGTATCAATGCCTGTATGCATACAATTGATAGGAGGTCATCAAGGCTTGAAGAAAGGGTTGAAGAACTTGATTTGGATCATGTTATGGAGTATATTATAACCAGCATTGGAAGCAACAAATAGTGTAAACATCTTTGAAATTCAACGTGAACAGCTCTGAAAATCAGCGCCTGTTTTGGTGGTCAAAGTGATGAAGCATTCATCCATATACTTAGCATCAATTGTGGCATTTAACTTGGTGGTTGAAGTATAGTGAGCACTGATAAGTGCCTGGCATCTTCCATACCAGAAGCAGTAGTGAAAAACGTGATTATATTCAACGTACAGACCACGTGACTCCCAGGAAAATGCGCCTGAAATCTGGACAAACTGGTAGCACCATAGCTCCTCAAGATAACACACAAAGATCATGCTGGTTGAAGGCTATTGAGTCTATACAATAAGTTCAATATTATGGGTAGCATTAGCAGCCCCATTTCCAGCCTGCATATAGACATGGACTACATGTAAGTTTGAGCCAGATCTGGAATACACTGGCAGACAGTTCTTGTCATTAAATGGTAGATTTGGCATACACAAACTTCATGGAATGTTTTACATTCATCATGGCTGGAATGAAATGCCTTTGAAGAGCTAAACTCTCAGATTTGTAGAGAGTTAACTGGCTGAAAACAGTTTTTAATCTTATGACAGTCTGCACTTCGAATTTGAAAGCATACAGATGCTTACTTGGTCACAGTAAATGCTAGGTGGGTCTTCGTAAATGCAAGGTACTTGTGAAGTACTAAGAGTATTGAATGCTCAAATATGGACTAATCTGAAGCTAAATAAAAATTGTCATTGACTGGCTGCAATCTGTATGCAGTCCGCTTGATCACTGTCACTAAAGTGTGTACTAGCAATGATACTCTATGGTCATGTTTTGACTTCCAAATGTTGTTATACATGTCTTGAGTAATTAGAGACTATTTGGAGCAGGAAACACCCTTGTTTTGCAAGTAAAGTTCATGGTGGAAATTCCAGACTGAAGTCTGTCTACTATAGTTGAGACATATGTATGTACTTACAGTGCCATCTGAAGACAACTATATGCAATGTCATTTAACCCGGATGGAATGACAAATGCTTAGACAGGTTTGGCACTATTCTGAACTGAAATTTACTACAGTTGCAAAATTTTACTGACATTAACACTTGCAATCAGTGAAATGCTGTTGTCACTGCTATTTGGAATCCGACATGCATGATGACAGAGAATTTCATAGTGAAATTTGCAGACTGAAGTCTGTCAATGGATGTTAAGGCATACGTATATGCAGTGAATGTAGTCAATGACATCCACATGTATTGTGAGTGTTCATAGATATATGAACTGATGTATGGACAGCTTGACATGCTAATAAGCTGAAAATTCATTGCTGTTGCAGAGTTTTTTACTCTCGTGTACCTTGGACATAAATCCGATACGTTATGGGCATGATATATGAGTGGATATATGAACATACAGATTGCAGATTTGATCATTGTTAGTAGTCTGAACAGAGGTGCATAGTTCATTGACTGCATGTTCGACAAGAACTTTGGTCAGTAAATAGAAGTTGGCTTGTAGGAAGTCAGGTAGTGTTGACATCATGGCAAATGCAGATAGAAGCGATAACATAACCCAGATTGTGGGGGAAAAGGTTGATAGTAACAATTATGCCATATGGAAGTTCCGCATGGAGAACTTCCTAATAGGGAAAGGCTACTGGGAGTTGGTGAATGACTGGAGCGGACCTGAGCTCCCAGATCGACCTACGGCTGATCAGAGATAATTACACCGAGCTTGGACAGAAAGAGCTCGTAGAGTCTTGCACTGGCTCTCTTTATGTATCTCAGATGCCATGGTAATGCAGATAATGAACTGCAGCTCTCTTAAGAATGCATGGGACATTTTGGTCAAGTACTATGGCACAACCACAAGTGCCAGGAAGATACAGTTGAAGCAAAAGCTCAACAACATGGAGAGAAAGAGCAGATCTATACAGGATTATGTCATGGAGGTTAAGACCATTGCGAATCAGTTGGCATCTGTTGGCTCATAGGTTGAAGATGAAGACATGGTTGCTGTGACTTTGAATGGCTTGGGGCCTGAGTATGTCTTTTGACACTTCTGTGTCTGTGCGGGCTGAAATGCCTGATTTCAATGAGTTGGTTACATTGCTTATCCATGAAGAGGTTAAGCTTGGCTTGGCTACAGGATCTAGCAGTTCTAAAAACAAGGATGCAGTTTTCTATTCCAATCAATGCGGCCGTGGAAACCGTGGTAGAGGCTATGGATTTGGCAGAGAAGGCCAGCAAAATGCATCCTATGGCAATAACAACCAGTGGGTATCGAATGCAAGAGGTGGTGGAAACTTTAGAGGCAGGGGGAGATCTAGCCCTGGAGGTAGAGGCTCCTGGCAACAGCAGCGTCCATCTGACAATCCGAACAAGGATAAGGATTGTCATTACTGCGGGAAGTATGGGCATATTGCCAAGGACTGCTGGAAGAAGCAGGGCAATCAGAAAGGCAAATAACATGGACATTTTGCTATGTCTAGTCAGGCAAATGATACTTCAGGAGATAGATTGTTTGCCATGCAGTATGTAGAAGACAGAGTTGCTGAAAAATCCACTAATGATGCAGTTTGGTATATTGATTCAGGGGCATCGAACCACATGACTCCTCACGGTGATTGGTTCACTGATATGGTGGCTGAAAAACATGGCTATGTCTGTACAGGTGATGACACGTAGCATAGCATTGAACATAAAGGCAAAGTGCCTCTTGTGGTTCATGATGGCAAAAAGAAAAATTTGCATGATGTACTGCATGTTCCATCGATTACAAAGAACTTACTGTCAGTCAGTCAGATGACGGCGAAGCAGAACTTGCAAGTTAGATTCAATAAGCATGGCTGCTTTATTGAAGAGTTTGGCAATGGATGCAAGTTGATAGCTCGTGGTCACAGGAATGGCAGAATGTTTACTCTTGATGCTACATTGCCAGCAGAGCTAAATTCAGCTATGTTTACCCATGGCTCTGGCACTATCAAAGATTTGGAAATTTGACACAAAGAGTGGGGCATGTGAATTTGCAAAGGCTACAAATTATACAGAAAAAACAGCTTGTTACAGGTCTACCCAAGTTCCAATATTCAGATATTAGTCATGTATGCGATGTTTTTTGCCAGTTTAGTAAGCAGTCAAAGTTGCCATTTGTCAGGCATGTAAGGCAGAGTACATGTCCATTGCAGTTAGTGCACTCTGATGTTTGGGGGCCAGTCCATAATGCATCCATGGGAGGCTCGAAGTATTATGTGACATTCATTGATGATTACAGTCGCTATACTTGGGTTTACATTCTGAAGACAAAGGATGAGGTGCTTGCTGTTTTTCAATAGTTTAAAAAGCAGGTTGAAAAGGAATTTGACTACTATATCTCTTGCTTGAGATCAGATAGCGGTGGGGAGTATGTATCAAATGAGTTTGATAACTTTTTGGCTGAAAACGGCATACGCAGGCAGCTTACCTGTAGCTACACTCCTCAGCAGAATGGGACAACTGAAAGAAAGAATAGGGTCTTGATGGAAGCTGCTCATGCCATGATGAATGAGAAGAAGATGCCGCTCTATTATTGGGCTGAGGCTGTTATGACAGCCATGTATATCTTGAATCGGACTCCCATTGCAGGTATTCATGAGATGACACCATTTGAGAAGCTGTATGGCTATAAGCCGGATATAAGTCGCATGAAAGTCTTTGGCTGTCTTGCTTATGTGCATATTCCAGATGAAAAAAGGAAGAAGCTAGATCCAAAAGCGCGTAAGTGTGTTTTCATTGGATATTCGCAGGAGAAGAAGGCATACAAATGCTATGATCCCTCTACCAGGGAGACTTTGGTGAGCAAGGATGTTATTTTTGACGAGATGGGTTCTTGGTATGTATCACGACTACAGTGCCATCGGATATGCCTTCCACTCATGTATCTATAGTTGATATGCAGCAGAGCACTACTATGACAGGACCTAGTAGTCAGATAGTATCCCCATAGACAGGGAGATTGAGGAGCTCACCGTCCACTGACACCAGTATGTCAGTGAGGGGGAGATATGATGTCGTGGACAGCAAAGGAAAAGAGAAAGTTACTGAGGATGTATTTGGGATGATGATACCTAGTAGAATGACTTCTGGATATGAGTCTGCTGACACTTTAGATAGTGAACTTGGTATTCCGACTATCTATACGCCTGGCGCAAGGCAGAGTAGGTACATTCCACCTCATGAGAGAGGGGAATCGAGCAGTGCACCATAGCCTAGACGCTCACAGAGGGTCAGATACCCTGTTGACAGGTTGACATATAGTGGCTACACTGCAAAGCATTATGCTTACATGACAAAAGTGATGGAGATCAAAGAACCAGGTACAGTGGAAGATGAGAACTGGTGTGTAGCCATGGATGAAGAAATGAATGCCTTGGCTGAAAATAAGACATGGGATCTTGTGCCACTGCCTGAAGGAAAAAAGACCATTGGCTGCAAATGGGTCTACAAAATTAAATGCAAGTCGGATGGCAGTGTGGAAAGGTACAAAGCCAGGCTGGTTGCTAAGGGGTATGCCCAACAGTATGGACTTGATTATGAGGAAACATTCAGCCTTGTTGCCAAGATGGCAACCATACGCACTGTGATTGCTTTGGCTGCTGCTAGAGGCTGGAAATTACAACAGATGGATGTGAGGAATGCCTTTCTTAATGGTGACTTAGTAGAGGATGTCTATATGGTTCAGCGAGAAGGGTATGTTCACCCTGATTTTAAGCATTATGTATGCAAGCTGAAAAAGGCACTGTATGGGCTGAAGCAGGCTTTGAGAGGTTGGCATGCTAGGATCAGTAACTACTTGCAGAGGCTAGGATTTACTATTGGTAGGGCTGATCACAGCCTATTTACAAAGAAGACTGGTGCTAGTCATATATGTTGATGATTTGATAATCACTGGTAATGATGACTTGGACATACAGCATGTAATGAAGATGCTGAAATTTGAATTTGACATGAAGGACCTAGGAGAACTGAAGTATTTCTTGGGCATTGAGGTAGTTCCAGGTGAAAATGGTTTATGGCTGATGCAGAAGCACTATGCCATGGAAATGCTAAAGAAGTATGGCATGGCTGAATGCAAACCATTGGATACACCTCTTGATCAGAATGTCATATGAGCACTGGAGTTGAAGTAGAGGATGTGACTATGTACAGGCAGATGGTTGGAAGTCCGATCTACTTGACCATCACTAGGCCGGATTTGAGTTATGCAGGTCGGCTCATAAGTCAGTTCATGCAGAAGCCCAGGAAGCCACATTTGGATGCTGTTAGGCGGATTATGAGATATGTTAAGTCCACTGTAGATTATGGGCTATTCTATGTGAGAGATAAGTCCTTGAAACTGGTTGAATACATAGATGCGGATTGGGCAGGATGCTCATATGATCGTAGATCTACGAGTGGTTATGCTTTTGGCTTTGGAAGTGGCATGATCAGCTAGAGCAGCAAGAAGCAACCAACGATTGCATTGTCTAGTACTAAGGCACATTACAGAGGTGCTGCATTGGCAGCATGTGAGATTTCATGGTGGCTGCTCAAGCTTATGGCTGATTTGGATATTCAGGTGGATGCTCCAGTGACCTTATTATGCGACAATCTCAGTAGTGTACTCCTGGCAATGAATCCAGTATACCATGCCAGGACAAAACACATAGAGGTACACTACCACTTCATCAGAGAGATGGTTCTTGCAGGGAGAGTTGATCTCATGCATGTGAAGACTGATGAGTAGGTTGCAGATATCTTTCCCAAGTCTTTGGGTAAAGATAAGTTTAGTAGTTTTAGACAGCTACTTGGAGTTCATCAGATGATTTGAGCTTGAGGGGGAGTGTTAGAATATCAAGCTCATATTATTCTCCTGTTAGTATGTATGATCGACATTAGCTGTGTCCAGCTATATCAGCAAGTGTGGGACATTAAATAGGTCGATGGTCTTAGACCCAGTGTGAATGGTCCTACAGACCTAAGTACTATTGTATACACTTATGTTATGTGTGTGGTCAATGAGATAATAAAAGAAGGAAGTGAGAGAACTCAACTCTTCACTCTGTCTCTGTCTCTCTCAATCTCTACAAATGTCTTGGCATCAATTTGCTTAGCAAAGCCCGCTCTCCTAATCCAAGTCTACAATTGTCTCCAAACTCCCCACACCTCCTTGCATTCCCAAAAAAAATGTCTTATTGTTTCTTTCTCATGCTTGCGTAACGCACAAAGGGGCGAGACATCCATGGACTTGCTCAGCCTCTCCCTAGTGGGGAGCTTGTTCATTACAATCTTCTAAAGGAGAAAATTCAGCCTCTTTGAAGGTGTGGCCCACCTTGTTCTTAGGGCATGGCCGACCCAAGTCATTTTCTTAGCACGTGGATGCCATTTCTTCCAGTACTTTGCAGCACAGAGTATGTGGGAAGGATCCTTCTTGACAAAATCCTTACTGCTCTTGCATTTCCACAATACCTTACCTGTTGGGCTAGCCATAAAATTGGTAATGTTACCCTCTATATGCCTACAACAAAGCCTCTTTTAGCACTGGTGGAGGGGCAGACTTCTCTACCACATCAACGATGCTCATGAATTCCATTCTACAGAAGCAATCGATATAACACATCTACAACATGGGTGAAATAAGGAATCCATATAATGTAAAACACGCATACTCTAAGAAAACTCCTTACCTCTGAGACTGAACTGCAAGTCTCTACAATCTTCTTAATAGCATCCACCTTAGCAAGCAAAGGTTTTATACCATATTGGCCACACATATACCCTACAACAAGCACTTTGATCACCCCAAAAGTGATTCTAGTCTTGATAAGGTCAACTTCACCTCCTCCAATAGCATCCACCTTAGCAAGCAAAGGTTTTATACCATATTGGCCACACATATGCCCTACAACAAGCACTTTGTTCACCCCAAAAGTGATTCTAGTCTTGATAAGGTCAACTTCACCTCCTCCAACCTAGATAAAATCTTCTCACAATCCATAATATGTCGTGTAACAAAGTTTTGGCACCCATGAACATCCATTGTCTCATCCTTTTTCTCGGATCCCATAGATCCTCCCATTTGTTCATATATCTGTTGGCAAGTCACCGAGAGAGTTGGGGCCTTTCTTGGAGAGGTCTGTGTGGAGTATCAAATGCCTCCTTGAATGCCTACATTACTAGCTTAAGAGAAGAGTCACCCCTTCGAACTTGTGCCCCTATCCAACTGGCTGTACTGAGCACCTCTTGCCAGGCTTGTGCTAAACCTTGTGCAACCTGTGATTGTGGATGGTTACCTTCTTTCCCGCTAGCAGGGTGTTAGTCTAGGAAAGGTTGGGGAGCCCAAGGCTCTTGCTTCCATTTAGTGCTAGTCAGTGCTTGATGAGGAGCACCCATGGTTGACTCCCTCCCATCCTCTTGGCTAGACTGAATAGAAGGGATCACACTTTAAGAGCTAAGTTTGGAATGCTAAACCCACCTTCAAAATGTGTAGCTGTGATCAAGGGCCAAGCAATAGCTCTACAACCATGTTGACCAATCTCCTTATCCCACAAGGCTACATAGAAAAGCCTCTCAATTCTCATCCATATAGCTTTGCCAAAATGGAGAACCATGGGTAGAAAGGTGATTGTGGACACCATCATTATCTTAATCACCAGTAGCTTCCCAAGAAAGGAGATTTGCCTTCCTCTCCATGCCTCAACTTTGGCCTTGACCTTTGATTCCATCCACTCTACCCTTTGTTTCATGGTTAGGCCTTCCCCTGGAGGGCAACCTAAATATTTGAAAACTTGCCCATGCTTAATCAGCTTGAAGCCCAGGTTCAATAGCTAAGGGGGTTTCATTGTAGCCAACATACACTGACCTAGCCATCTACTACCTACTTGGGCATGTATCCAATCTACTTGAGGGGCAAAGACTTATGGAGAAAAATGACAACCATTAGGGGTACCTAAGGTTGTCAACTTGCCAATCTAGGCATCTAATTTGAGGTGGGGACACCACCTTCAAGGCTAACTCCCAATTGAGGATTCTATCCTGTACAACTAACTCATCGTGGTGCCTCTTGGGAGTGCTGATCTAAGTGCTCAAATTCCTATTCCATACCCTATGAGAGCACGATCATCAAAGGTACCTCATACCCCACACTAAGGTAGGAAAATTGCTAGAATCATCTCAACGAATGAAAAGAGTAAGCACAGAGATAGAACCACCAGAGGCTAAAGACAAGCTGGCCACTTGAACACATTTGAAACATCTCTTCACCACTCATAATAATTCTTTTGGATCCACTTATTAAGCAACATTTGAACTAAATAGTAGAAGTAGCATTGCTAAAAGGGAGCCTCAATCTATTCACATGCCCTTGACATAGAGGATCATAAAATATAAAACCTTATCCCAACATTGAATTTACACCCACCAACAACTACCATATTCCTTGGAGTTACTTATAAGGGGTTCTCTAAGAGAGCAAAGGGTGGCCTAGTTGTGTTTTTGGAACACTTAACCAATAACTAGACTAAACACAAAGAGAACCTTGTAATGCATCCAAAATATCTAAGTGCAACTCACCTATGAGGACACCCTTATGAGTGTTTTGAGAACACTAGATAAAGGCAAAAGAGATTGAACCAACATTTCCAATAAGGCTTGGATATCACCATGTACTAGAGCTACCATTTGAATTGGCTTAATTCTACTTGGGTCTACTTGCTAGTCAAGCATCTTGCCTTGAATCAACTTGTGACAAGACTTATTGGCCAAATTAGTCTTGTATTAGAGAATTGTGACTAGAAGAATTTTGCCCAAATATAGTCCTAACAATAGCAAATATCTCCGTCAATTGCAACAATCATGGTATTCCACATCAATGACATTGCATAAAGACACTTTCAAAGTTGCCACTTTGTCTCGTAAGACACATAGAACATTAGAACATCCTTAGTACTACACTTCACAAGAGCTCTAGGGAGTCTCTAGGTGTAGCTCACCTCCATGATTACATGACTAGATCAACTACCTTGGTTTGCACATAGGGTCACTGTGAAGAACCTATTAAGCTTTACAAGGCTAGAAGCATAGCTCTCAAGGAGGGGCCATGCTGAAAGGAAAAGAGAACCTACATTGTCATTAGCAAGAGAAAGCCTGCTAATCAAGGGTGGGAATGGTGATTAAAGAAAACAAGTTGAGAAAAGTGTCACAAAGAGGGGTTGAAAAGCAAAACTATTATGCAACAATGGGTTCCATGATCCCTATTACTTCCTCAAACATAGTATGTGGGAAATCATTAGTTGTGGCTACCCAAACCACCTGCAAGTCCACCTCCATTGCACCACACATGTGCCTCCTCAATAAAAGAAAAACAAACCTAAATATAAAATAAAGTGTGAAAAGGGACATGCGAGGGAGGAAATGTTGACCAAGCTCCCTAAGGATGAGCCATACACAATTGAATAGGATAAATCCCCAGAGCCAACAATCAATAATAACAATTGTCGACATCCATGGTTAATATGCCTAATGAAAAAGAGATAGTTAAAAGGGTTGAATCTTCAAAGTAGTCTAGCAATATCACTCAACATGACCTAGGGAAGCCCCATGAACAGAAGAAAGGAAAAGAGATTAATGAGCAGTCCAATGACACAATTGCCAAACCAAGTGAAGGCATAGAATCTTCTAAGTTTGCACCTTCATTATCCAAGAGAAAGAGAAGGAATCAAAGTAAATAACAGTATTAGCAAGTAGCTACAAAAGCCAGCACATAGCCTTAACCCTTGAATCCATGGATGTCCCCATTCTTACTTCTTCCCAACAATGCTAAGCCAAAGAATGGTTTCAAATTTCCAACAATTCCAAGCAATAGGTGCTTCCAAATATTGCAAATAAAACTCGATCCACCAATAGCAAAGCACATGATGTCCAATCAAGTGTGAAAATAGAATAGTCACAACTATTAGTTATGACTACACCTATCACATCCAATAAAGAACAAGACACAGTAGCCATTGAGCCTTTGGATAAACAAAAGAATCTCAAAATCATAAGAAATCCTACTCTCCTTCAATCTTTCCCATCTTGCCCTGAACCTCTTGTCATGTTAAAGCCCAAAGAAACTATTAGAACCCTAGAAGAAATGCCAAAAGAGCAAGCTCACTCAAAAAATAAGAATGCCACTAAGTGTCTCATAGAATTGGATGCTAGGTTGAAGTTTCTTGCATGCATCTATATCCATGCTAACATGGGTGCTTGCCTAAAGAATATGAGGAATGCCTAGCATACCCGTGAACATGGGAGGGGCAAGAACATCTCGACAAGCACTACACTGAGCTTCTCAATAGTCTTCTACAGCACATCACAAATGAGGAGGTCAAAGAGCCATGAAGCCAATTCAAGGAATGTTGGTTTAATAATCGAGCTTCACTTGCTAAACTTGAAGGCCACCTAATGATGGCTAATGGCCAAGTAATGACTATCTCAGAGGAGTGATGAGCCATATGGTAGTCTCAAAGAGACCTAACCTATGTAGCCCCTACCTCCTTCCATGTGCTTGCAATTGTTCATGGTATGGCCTTAGCAAGTCTCATCCTAGACTTCCTTTGCTTGACATCCTAACAAAAGAGGAGCTACATGTTCCTAGCAGACTAGGACAAGAAATGGTGCTACTCGATGTTGCATAGTACTTATCCTTCCTAGTAAAGTTTCCACGACTCCTCAATTCTTGTTATGCAATATAGTATAATCATGAGTTCTACAATTGGCTTTTAACATCTCAAAGTGACACAGAAGCATAGATTGTAAGTGTATACAAAAATCAAACATGTACATAGATCAAACTTTAAATTATTAAAACAAACCTCACCCCCTATAGACTTTGCAAGCAATGAGTGTCAAGCAAAGGTAATTAGAATTAAGGTCAACATAACTAGACTCAAGTAAGTGGTATTTCCTTTAATGATAGATCTTTATTGATGGAGTTTGAAGCACATCAATTCCATGTATTCTTATAGTTTTATCAAGTGAATGCAGGTTAGTATAGGTGATTAAGCTAGCACATCAAATGTTTGAAGCCACCAAGGGCTATTGTTCCCTTAAAGAATTGTTGAAAGCAACACCAAGTATTGAAAACCTATGTGGAACACCTCACCATAAGAGATATTAAAGACTACATTTACAAAGATTGGACTCCACATAAAAGTGTCCTTCCAAGGGCTTATTTATTGGCCACTACCTCTCCCCACAAATAAGGCACAATATCAATGAGAAGACAAGATCCTATTAATGGCAAAAGCTCCTTCATCAACAAGCAATCCATAATTTCAATGATACCTCGCCTAAAGTCCCATGAACCACTCCATCATTACTTCTTCAACATTGATCAAGTTATCCCTCCTTAAGAGCCTCCTTAAGTCTCTTAATCTTGCCATGGTATTCCTCCCACCAAGGTTGTAAAGTCTTTCTATACTAGATTGTATTTCAAAAGAAAAAAAAGAAGAAAAGAAACAAGGAAAATATACACGCACAAGCATGGCACATCATCTAGGGACCTTAAGTTACATGTGCCTAGTAGTTTGGCTAACAAACTCCATCCCTAACCCCCTAGCTTCATTTCCTATTCCCCCATGTAAACTTAGGGCACATCAAGGGCAAGACACACCTAGGGAACCTTAGCTCACCTATGGTTCCTGAGTCACTCACACAAGTACTTCTAATCTTTTCCAATCTCTCATGGTTACACCAGCAATACAAGAAGCACGAGAGCTAGCAAGTTAATTGGGCATCACTCAATGCTATAGTCCTACTCAGCATTGTATTCTCTATTCATTAAAAGAAACTTCCATAATCATACCATTGATTGTGAGACTGATGGGTTGCACATCACTTCAAGGTTCTTCTCATGATGCCCCATTAACTCCTTTATCCCTCAACATGGACAATATTGCCATCATCCACCCATCAATTGGTATCCTAGTTCATCACTAATCGACACACGAAAGCCATTATGTTGTCTTCTAACTATGCAATAGTCTATGTACCATGTGCACTTATATAGTAATTGCACCATAACCTATATAGGGATTGGCTCCTCAAGTGTGGGATAACACTCAAGCTTTTGCCTCGGGACCCATCTCCCAATCCATACATATGTCCCTGTGCACACAAACAAACTAGAATTCTGCTAGGGAGAGAGCACGAGAGGTTTTCCCTTGCATGTACATGTGAATCTAATGACTTGCAAGTTCTCCCTTTAGCTAAGCCTAGGTTTTATTTGGTCTTGTTTAATTGAGTGTTGAAAGCAAATTATGCTTCTTAAGTAATGACAAAAGGACTTGATTTCTTTTTAGATCCTCTTTGACTAGCTCATGAGTAGTGAGGCATTTCAAGGGAAGGTGGTAGTCATTCAAGAGAATGCATACTACACTCACTACATGTGTAGCCAGATGACCCTATCTTACAATGTATGTTAAGGGAGGTGGAAGGATTCCTAGAAACCCTATAGAAGCATAAAGTAGAGGCAGCCAAGATCCAGCTAAAGAGCACAGGGTATGTCTTGGGAGATGCACCTAATGTAGCATGCTTTAGAGCACTTAAAATTAAGAAGCAAAGGGATTTGATCACCATGATTGATGAAGGCAACGAAAATATCTTAAAGGATAGTATAGAGATTGCCCAAGCTTTCACTAAACACCTTTCCTCTATTGTAGGGCTTGGAGGTTGATGTGCCTCATGATTACGATGCCAAGCTGGCATCATTCCTACAACCGAGTAGGGACTTGGTCTCTCAGGGGGAGGCTGCTATGTTAGGCCACCCTTTCTCTGAAGAAGAGCTGAAGTTTGTGGTTGAAAAAATGACCAGAGGGAAGTCACCAGGAATCGATGGCATTCCAGTGGAAGTGATTCAATCACTATGGAGTGTATGTGCCTCATATCTCTGCAACTTGATGAACAAGATTAGAAAGGAGGGGAGGATCCCAGCATCCATGAATCGAGGCTTAATTAAGCTAGTCCCAAAATCAATTGACAGGGTCAAACTGGGTAGCTAGAGGCCACTCACGATGTTGGGATTAGGCTATAAGATCTATGCCAAAGCACTAGCGTACATGATTAAGTTTATACTTGGTAGGATACTTCACCCACAACAACATGGATTTGTTCAGGGTCGACGAATCCATGATGTGATTCTAAACTTGATCATGTCAATAGATCATGCAATAAGCTTGGGGTCCAACTTTGAACTTATTAAGTTGCTTAAGGGTTCATGTAGTTGGGTTTAAGTATTTGTGGTCTAACTTTACAAGGCGACCTTGAGATCAACCATTCAACCTTGTGAAGGTTCAAAGGGTAGTGTGAGATCGAGGGTATGGTCCATGTCATGTTGCTTAGGGAGTGTCTGCTATATGCACACTTAACTCTTCCCCAGGCACTGTGGCAGTGTGATACTTGGGCAAATTATAGACATGATCCCTTGTCTTTTTTGGACTTGATATAAGTGAAGAGAATGATGCTTGATCTTGGAAGTAAATGCTTCATCACATAGAGATGATTCTTTAAACTAAATTGCATCTCCACACTCATGCTTGCTATTGGAGAATCCCACAAAAACTTGTTCTTGCTCTAAGCTCATGGAGGAAGTGAACATTTCATTGATTCCGCATGGTGAGCCATCCTAGGTCCCCTTAAGGTCTATAGCTAGTGGGATCATTGTACTCCTTAAGCGTTGTCAAGTCATATCTATCATAAGGCTTCGCCTTCCAAATAATTCCAAATTCTCCCTCATCGTGAAACTCTTGGAGAGTATATCCTCCACCCTCTTGTAGAGTGAAGAACTCTAACACCTCATGATTTTGAATCTTTGGTCTTTGTGCATTGCTAAGGAATTATGGCCCATCAAAAAAGTTAATACTCTAAAGTTTAAATGCAATCTTTAAACATGGAATGGACAAACATCTAATTAGGAGTCATTGACTCTTCACCTTTTTGCAATAGGCTATCGTCCGAGTTGACAAGGCATGTGTGTCCAATGCAACAAGTAGATGGTGTCCTTGAATGAAAGGATGGCTATGTTGATTTATGTAATCCATGCACCACCATGGAGTTGATTTGGTGCGTCAGCCAGTTTTGAGGTAGGAGGCCCCTGTGGCTCTTAAAGGCTGTTTTCGACCATTTTGGGGCCTTTAGCCATTATTTTAGTTTGCTTAAAACACAAAATTGGTCCACATGGAAAGAAAACGTAGCCCTATTCTAATGATTCACCCCCTACAATTCTACATGAACCTAATCCACCCACATTCATATCACCCTAGCTCAATTGGCCTAACCATAAAAAAATCGGCTTACTTATAATAAATTGGCCTAGTGCTGAGATAATTGACCCTTGATGAATTAAGGTTCTCCCCAAATTTGCATGGAGAACTAGTGACTTAACCCAATAATTCATAGAATCGTCACACTGCATTAAAATTTGGTCTTTAAATTAAACAATCGGCCAACTAAAGAGATTAATCGCCAAATCAATCATTGCTAAGGCTTAATTGCACACTCGATCAACCATTGTGTAGTCCAAGTCTTGCTGATCCTTCGACTAAGGCCATGGCATTTGAATGCGATCTCGGGCCTTATTAGCCTTTGCCACACTATCCAAATGGCTATGGCTTTGTAAATTTTATCAAGGCTAAATCCCATAGTAATCCAAATGAGTTGGGGTCTATTGGTCCAATTGGTTTCTTGCAAGGCCTAATTCAGCCCATCTGAAGCATTATAGACTCACACAAAAAGCCCGAATGTAACTTGGCCTTAATGACCTTCTCAAGTGCCTTCTCTCTCTCTCTCTCTCTCTCTCTCTCTCTCTCTCTCTCTCTCTCTCTCTCTCTCTCTCTCTCTCTCTCTCTCTCTCTCAAAGAGAGAACCCAAGTCACCTTCCTCTACCCTTTGTCACTTAGGGAGAACAAGACTAGGGAATGCTTTCACTAGATCGAGAAGTTGAAGTTGCAATGGCTATGCACTCGAAATGAAGCCCATAGGGAGACAAGATCAAGGATGGAAATGAATGGAGTAAAAAGCTACATATTCTCATAATCCTCCTACTTCATAAACCCCCTAGCTTTTTACTTGTAAGCATTCGCTCTATACATCCCATAGGGTATTAAATAGAGACCACAAAATTGGTTTTTTAAATGGTTTGTTTCTAAGGCTATGCTAACTCACTAATTAGCTACAAGTCCAAAATTTCAATCTTGAACTCATCTATTCTCTTACTTCATCTATCCCACTTTATCTCACACTTGTTTCAACCTGCATGATAAAGAGAATCTTTGCCTTCACAAATGATTTCATCATGTCCCAAAAACATAGCAAAGCTTTTGCAAGCTCAAACTTTGGACTTGATGGAACACTTATTGTTTCGAGTACTTCATTTAATTTGGCAATAGCTACCTCTCACATAGCCTACACATCCTTTACACTCTTTGATCTATCCATTCTTCTCCCAAGCCACACAAAAGTGAGAACAAATGAACAAATGAGGGTATAGTGAACTCACCACCTTACCTTCTCCTCGATGGTGCAAAGTGAAAGCTTGATGGTAGCTCCATGATTTATGCGATGATACTTGATTGGTCCGCATCCTCTACTCTACAGTCTCTAATAATCTGATCCACAAGCACCCGATCCATGAGAGGAAATGTGAACAAGAAGAGAGACAACCTAACCTCTCCTCCAAACTCTCACCCAAGAAGAGGAAGAAGAGAAGAGCACATGCAAGGAAGAAGCTTCACCTCTCATATCCCTCACTCTTATTCTCACACTCTCACTCTTGTTCACTCTCAAGATGGAGCACAAGCAGATTGATTAGAAGTAAGAAGAAGAAGCATATTGTCACATTTGCACATCATAACAATGACCTTATCCATTCACTTTTCTATTTTAATACATGGGTTTTGAGTTTGGGCTTCCACTCAAGTTGGGTACCCCTTTCTCCTATTTGATTATTGGTCGGTCTTTCCCAGTTCATACATAGATATTAGATCACATCGATTATCAAAAAAATAAATGAAAGCTAGTACTTGGACCCTTGTTGAGTTGTGGGTCTTTCTTTTCATTAAACAATATCATTATTTGCATAAGTACTATGCTTGACTCTCAAAATAATATTACAATTAGTTGTATGACTGCAAACATTGACAAAAAATTATTGTGTGCATTGTGCCTTTTGCTTGATTTGCACTTCTCCTTGGTTTTACCACCTTTGTCTACCTTTGCCAATTTACTCTACCATTCTACTGCCTTTTTTTAAATTATAGTTAACACATCCTAAATTATAGCCACCTCCCTTTTCACTTCCACCACCACCACCACTAGCTCCACTATCACCACCAACATCATGTTCTTTACCTCCACCTCCTTTATCACCACCGCTAGCTCCACTACCACCACCACTACCCATGCTCTCTCTCTCTCTCTCTCTCTCTCTCTTCTTGAGGACATTCGTCGAACATGTTGGGGGTTAAAGGCCACTTGCGCCCAATCACCTACATTTACTTGTACTTACATCCACACACTTGTACACTGTAAATGGTAGCTGCCTGTCACTATCACTTTATTCTTTATTCTTTACATGACAATAGAATAAGGGAAGGTAGGTCATACCTTGTGATTGTTGGAGTTCCCATGTACCATATTGGTCTCTTTTGCTTGAAACTCCATAGCTATTACTTCTCTCTTGCTTCCGCTTATACTTCTACTCCTACTCTACCTTTCAATTGGTATCAGAGCAGGCATTCAAGGAGCTTCACCAACATTGCATTCAACCTAGGAAGAAGAGCTTACTTATTACAGCTTTCATGGTAGTTCCTTTTAGTCCATTTGAGGTATGTGTTGGCTTTTCTACCTTCAAGTCTCGTTCCAATCTTGTTGAGGAGCTTCCTAGGGCTTGGTTGAGCATTGCTAAGTGCCTATTGAGCTAAGAAGTAGACACTATATGCCACCTCAAGATCAGCTATGCCGATTATATCTATTGTCTAGGTAGCTTGTCGCTAACCCACATCAGATCCTTTTACTCTCATTTGGCTCATAGTATTACTTCAACTATTGGACATTGTTCGTGACATTGAAGGCTTGGTTTTGAGTACCATTTCAAGTACATATGCTTAGCCATTGACCATGATTGTAATACACTCTAGATAGCATATATTTAACTACCTATGGTTTATTTAATGCTTATGGGGCAAGTTTTTAATACTCGATTGGATGTTGATTTAAGCTTGGGCAAGCTTCTTAGATTGATTAGAGCTCAAATAGCTCAAAATTTGAAGGGTTTATTGCTATAGCAAAGTTTGGATAGTAATCATTTATAGTGAATATCTATGCATTGAATGCCTATATGCTTTTTAGATATGCTACATGGATATGTTGATGCTTAGTATTGTTATTTATGCCCAAATATGCTTGTGTTGACCACTACATCTTGGATTTGAGCTATACTAGGTGCATTTGGATAGTGGCTATAACATGCCCACGCCTATCAACTGTCTAGGCATGCTTTTAGCGGTCCATTGAGAGACAAGTCTAAGCGACGCTGCTCGACACTCCCATGGAATGACACGAGGTTTGTTGTCTAGGGTTTCTCAAGTCCACCTCGCAATAGAATGTTCGTTGTCGAACCCATTAGGATCAACCTAAAATCCAGGTTCCTAGTAATCAGGGTCTCCTGACAACATTCTAGCATTGGGTCCTACAAAGATACCCAAGCCAAAGTAGATCCATGCTGCACTTGGTTCAAAGAGAATGGGAAACGAGAGGGATGTGCCACTCAACCTGTCTGCCCGTATGGCATAGTCCCATTTCGGTCCCCTAAAATGGCATGAATCAAGGTTCTAACCCAATCATTCTTAAGCGTCAAACATTGATAAAACCTTGTGAGAAGCCTCCCAGTTCTCTGGGACCACCGTGCTATAGGACAAACTCGTCGGGAGTTCCCCCCACCCACTTCCCTTGATAGATTTAATTTTCTAATTAGGTCCTATCACATTTATGTGTGACGTTCAAAATCAGCTTCCTTAATTATGCCTTTTAGGGAACAGGGTTCATTTGCATAATTTATGGCACAGACACAAATACAGAGCAAGGAGTCCTTTTGACAAACAAGTTCCTTAACTTATTTTCAAGTTAATCTTTGTCTCCTACCCATACAGGAGAAATTATATATTCCCTTCTGTCCAATAGAAGTACCCGGTCCAAATCACATGGCACCATAATTTTCATCCATTATCTAGAATAGGATCTTCCAATGCCTCAGACATTGGGCTCACGAAGTCTACAACTCTGTTCCAGACTAGGTAAGGAGTGTCCATAGCTCCACTGAGAGTGAGACACAACTTCTGTGGTTGGCCTTTTCTCACCACTCGACCTTCAGCCCGTGAATCGAGCAGTGCCCTCTCAGGTTGAAGCGTGGCATGACCTTGGAGACGATCCACTCGCGCAAAATATCCTTCCTTAATTAATCCAATTAAGAATCAAGCACAATCAAGGAAATCAACCTAATATAATCTACTAAGAAAACATTCCTTTATTTCCCATGGCAACTTGTCATCACTAACCCCTGCCATGCATTTACCATCAAACACAAGCACTTGGAATAATCATCCAAATCACATCCCAGCAATTAGCCGAATGTAAAAACATTTAGGGCATTGTTCGATGATCAACCAACAACCGATTGTATCATTTTCCAAACAATGCAATAAAAGTTGCGGTAACATTTCCATCGCATATCTGCTCTCCCCCTTGGGATCAAAGAGCGATTTTATGTAAAATTTACTTAACCCTCCCTTCTTTCGGCTAGGGCATATGCTAAGGTTTCAAACATTGTACAAGATGTAAGTCTTATAATTTCAATGAGGGATAATCAATCTGGCAAGAGCTTTTATGCCTCTTCTCTAAGTGACTTTTATCTTTTAGTCTTTTGCTAGTGTATTACTACGTGGAACCTTTAACTTGACCTTATCTTCCTTTCTCCCAAGGCAAGGAATGTGTGACAAATTTGTAACGAAGTAAGACTATCTTCCAATGTAAAATAATCCCCAAATTATTGTGCAAGTTGTAATCAACTCATGGTTTGGTAGCACAAGGTTACTTTTTAACCATTGCTCAATGCGAAACCTTCATAGGATGGATGCAAGACTTTAATGCAAGATCAAATTGTGTACCATCGATGCTTATTTTGTATAACCTTTTCCATGCATGTATCGTCTATGTGCATAACCCTCAAGGTAACCTTATATGCCCTTCATGCTACGTTTGATTTTGTTGTGTAGCATTGGGATGCAATGATTGTATTTAGGTACAAGGTTTTGTGTGAACTTCACGTGCCGTATACATAATTCTATGCAAGGTCATCTTTAGTTGCAGAAAGAGTTATCCCATAATTCCCTATGAGTTCATTAACTATTGAGAAATAAATTCAGGTTACTTGTTAGAATGAACTCATGCGCATACCAAAGTGATATATCCTATGTCTCAATGAATAGTGGAGATGGCAATTAGTACCTGTATATTCGGATATGAATTATCCATACCCGATGTTGTATTCGTATTAGCAGTAACACCCTCACTGGTGGCTCCATTGTTGGATGCGGGATTACTGTTGATGCATGTCTCCCTCCATTTGGGGGCCATACTTTCTACTTATAAATCTCTCTCTCTCTCTCTCCCTCTCCCTCTCCCTCTCTCTCTCTCTCTCTCTCTCTCATCGGAGAGGTAGCATGCCATGGTGACTCTCCTCTATCACAAAGGGGGTCTAACCCACCGAAAAAGGGCATAAGTTGTGGAGAAGAGACGGAGTGTGTGGTCACCCTCTAAGGAGGGGAAGGGAAGAAGAATCCTCCTTAGATTAATTTCTCTCTCTCTCTCAACCTCTCTGTCACCTCTTTCTCTCTCTCACCCTCTCTATCCCTCTTTCTCTCTCTCTCTCTCTCTCCCACCCTCTCTATCCCTCTCTCTCTCTCTCACCCTCTCTCTCTCTCTCTCTCTCTCTCTCTCTCTCTCTCTCTCTCTCTCTCTCTCTCTCTCTCTCTCTCTCTCTCTCTCTCTCTCTCTCTCTCTCTCTCTCTCTCTCTTTCAATTGGCATCAAGATGCCCTACGTTTGCTTTAGGGGGGGATTATAGGGGAGGGGTGGGGTATTATTGGGTGGGGGGATGTGTGGAAGAGGTGTGGTGGTGGTGGTCTTTCCCCACCCACCACCTATCATCCGCATGGTAGATTGGTTGAGAGGGGGGGAGGTAGTAGGCGCGTGGCCTCCCTCCTCCATCATCGTCACATCATCACCGTGTTCTGCATCCTCGATGCCGTTGCCTACTCTCCCCCTTCCACATCGTCAACATCCTCCCTCATCATCTTCACATTGTCTCCCCCTCCCTTCGCCAGCTGTCTGCGTTGATAGGACAGAGGGGTGTAATAATTTTTTTTCCAATTATTTTCTCTTGAAAATTAGGGGGAGGTTTTATGTGGGGGCAGCTGGGGACATTACAGTGGCTATTTTCTTCAGTGATTTTCATTTGTGTTCTTGAAGACATATTGAAGGTATATGCTCTTGGATGTATACATGATCTATGTTGGGCACTTGGATGCTACAAGCTCTATGTATTGAACTTCCTTTGCTACTTTGGATACTTTGGATTTGCTCCATTAGCAGTACTTGGTACATTTTGTTCAAATCTTGGATCAGTGGGAGACTCTCTTATGCTCTCTTAGTTTATGCATATATTGTCACTATAGAGGTTTATGATTGTGGGGCTATTCTGGCTTTGATTTGGACACCTTGTACTACTTATTATTAGTGAATTATCAGTGGTGTTGATATGCATTATGGTATACATCTATGTTCTTGACACCTTGGATGTTTTCACAGTCTTTAGTACTCAATGTATTATACTAAATTGCTAGATGCATTGTACATCCCAATTACTACTCGGATGTTCTTGGTAATGGAAGCTTATACTTTTGCATGTTTGCCTAAAAATACATATTTATTTACTATTGTTTAGTGGATAGCCATTTTGAAAATTAGATTTGATTTTTTTGACACTTGTATTCAATATTCTAGTACTTCTTGCTTGTGGATAACAATGTATTGATTTAGTCTCCCTCTTACTACACTTTGTTTGGCTTGATTTTGGGACTGATTTGTTGTTATTATAATAGCATGTACTCTCCCTATTTAGCAGACATAATGACATCTGCTTCAAATGCTTCCAATGGTAGTGCTATCTTCAACCATTGAAATTAGGGGGCATAAAGCTAGAACTTTATGACACAGAGGATTAGAAAGAGCTTGATAAGCTATGTAAGTCTACCATTATTTTGTCATTATCAAAGTAGATATTTGTTAATATCATTGAGATTGAGGGTGGTGCTTATGCATTTTGGAAAAATATTTGTGATCCCTATGATAAGCATAGTCTTGTAACTCATTTATATTGGCTTAAGAAACTCATGGACCTTTGTACAAAGGAAGGGACATTGATGTCTTCTCACTCAAATGAGTTTCATTCCAGTTTTAGTTAGCTTACTTCATAGAGTCCTAAGTTTAAGGAGAATGTCAAGTCTATTTTCTTGCTTATTACACTACCTAAGTCTTGGGATACATTCAGCATTGCTAAAAGTACAAACCCGCTTGAAGGTGGCTTTTAGCTCAAGGATGTAGAGGTTGCTTTACTTATAGAAGAAGATAATTGAAAGAATGTTGATGTAGCCTATTCTCCTCATGCAATAGAGGCAAAAATGGTGGTAATGGAAATAATAATCGTGGTAGATACTCACAGTTCAATAGGGACAAGTCTAAGTATCGTGATAATCATGTAGTAAGTCATGTGGTCCTAAGTCCTCTTTTACTTATTACTATTATGGATAGTAGGATCACATAAGGCTGCAGTGCCATAAGATATACAATAATAGGCATAAAAAAGGCAAAGGAAAAGCACATGATAATGCTAAATATTTTGATAGTCACAACATTATTCCTAAGTTTAGTGTTAAGCTGGAAAAGATAAATGCCTTAGAGTATATATCAGATGATTATATACTTGTTGGTTCATTCTTGATGCTACTCAGTTGACTAATACTTCGTTTTCTTACTCTCAATGGTGACTTTTTGATTCAGGTGCTTCACTTCATGTTACCTTGTATCACCACTAGTTTTATACCTATTTGTAATGTCCCGCAGCTTATACGAATCCCCCCCCCCCCCCCCCCCCCCATTTTAAATATAATTAGTTTAAAAATATTTTTCTTCCCCCCACCTGCCATCAACGATAGTGGCGAAGGGGAAGAAGTGGATGTAGCAGGAGAGAAGATGACAACGAGAGGAAGGAGGGTGGCAGTGAGTACAAGGAGGAAGGAGGATAAGTCCATTGATCTTGTCAAGATCTCAACTAACCAAAATATTACATGTTTTCTATATGTGCATAAAACACTAGATATTTTACCAATTTTATGATATTCATATTATCACAATGAATGACACTCTCCTATCTATCTATATCCCCAAATCATCAAGTAGCTTTCACAGGCAAGCTACCTCATATTCTACCGTAGCAACACCCCTATACTCTACCTCTATATTGGATAATGCAATAGTTAGTTGTTTCTTATTGCTCCAAGTCACAATCCCACTCCCAAAGAAAAACACATCACCATTATTGGGCTCCTTATCTAACACACTACTTGCCCAAGCTCATAAAAGATATCATAATCCAATGTTGCCTTAAGGTATCACAAGATATGTCTCATACTGTACAAATGAGGCTTACAAGGTACTTGTATGAATCAACTCTCCAAACCAACTATGTAGTTACAATCTAGCCTAGCGATAGTAGTAAGATCAAACTTTCCACCATCTTCTTATATATTCTTGGATCCTCCAATATCTCACCCACACTGGCACCTAGCTTCATATTTTAATTCAATAGCAGTGAGATTGGCTTACAACTTACCATACCATACTTCATCAACATATCCAAGATGTACTACATTTTACTTCATAAATCCACTTGCAACCTATAGCTTTCTTTCCCTCAAGCAATGGCACCAAATCCCAAGTCTGGTTTTTATATCCAATGCAACCATTTATTTAGCCATGGATTTCTCCCAATGCACATGATCAATAGCTTCCTTAAAACAAGTGGGCTCAATTGATCTTATGATATGCACAATGGTGAGCAACGTAATCATCATATGTCAACTTGTGCATAGTATACCTTACTCTCATTGACATGCATACTTGTGGAGCACTCTACCCTATTTATAATATGCACAAATGTAGAGAAAACTTCAACCGTGTCCTTTCGAGCTATCAAGGCATGTGCAATTTCTACAATGTGCTTGTTCTTTCTTTCAACAACACCATTCTGTTGTGGAATATAACCTCAAATACTTACTTTGCACACCCATTTGTTTCTCAACCAAACTTTTAAAATCCTGAAAGTGAAAGAACATCTCACTTTTCTCTTTCATAAAATATGCTCATATCTTTCATTTGAATGTTCAACATCAACTAAATGTCCACTTACATATTTATCACAAGGAAATGCATGCTCTGTCTATTTTCCAAATTGGCATATTTCATAGACTTTTTTCATATAAGCCACTTTGAACTTAGGCAAGCCTATCACAATTTCACATGACTGTATGTTTTTCAACCATGCACATTTACATGGTCAAATCTTTATACCAAATGTCAATATCACCCACAATTCCTACACATTTGTAAACATAGTAGCCTTCATCTTGAGTACATTTACATCCAAGGTTAACATTCTCCCCACATGGTTATTTTTCACAACAAGTATATATCCATTCTTGAATATTCTACAAAGTAGCCATCGTAATTAAACTTTACTTGAGATCCCTTAACAAATAACTTCTCATTAATCAACTACATTACTAATAGATGCATAATTGTTATTATGTCTTCTCCCAATTTTTATTTCCACCTCTTCTCTTTTCTAGATGGTCATATGCAATATGATCTCTCTAACTGTAATTCTAGCATTTTGTGTTATCATAACCTTTGTTCTATCCATCAAATCCCCTATGATTCCCCTTTCCTTGAGAATGGCCTCTATCATCTATATGTGATGCTCCTATGAGACATGCGATTGCCCCTAATTTTGTCCATAATGACCATCACCATCATGGTCTCTACCACCATGACCTCTACCTTTACTTATGTTAGAGTAGAACACCTATTCTGAATTGTTTTTGCTTTATGATGAGAATGCAATAAGACCCAAGTTCTTCTAATTTAATATCAGCATAGATATTAGATCTACAAAATCAAGAATGGTGTCTCTTATGTTGAAGGAAGTTTGGGACTATTTATATTCCTTAACCAAAGCATCCAAATATGTAGCCATTGTATCATCATCATTAGCTAGTACTTTAATAGATCAGATACCTTTAACAATGCTCTTAATATGTAATACATAGTCATTGATAGATAGATTTCCATGCTTTAAATTTTTAAATCAAACTTCAACTATAACTTTTTGGTTTTGGTATTTGTAAGAAAATTAGTTTGACCAGATTATTCTATGCTTCTACAAGACTATTTACATCCTATATATGCCCAATCATGTTATCCGAAACAGTAATGGAAAGCCAATACGTAACTTTTTTAGCACCCTAGTTCCATTCCTCAAATGTCTTGGCTTGCTCAAGCATGGCATTTTCCTCTAGTAACTCTAGAGCCTTGGCATTATCTCTTTCAAAGTCCCAATAACCTTCATCCACAAGGAACTTGGTTAATGTGATCCTCCAAGCATACAAGTTATAACTGTCAAGTTGACAATCTGATTAAACCCCTCAAACAATGTGTTGTAAAACCCAAAATCTACAATTATCAATAACTTTCTAATTTAGGTAAACTATCACCTATATTAGTCTAAATACATAAGCATATCCTGAGCAACACATGGAATGTCTAACAATCTACGAATACTATCTACCACATCCAAAAGTTGCAACCTATTTGCATAATGGTAAGGTTTGCAAAATTCTCCGGATTGTTCATGAACAACCTCTAACTCTCAAACAAAGGCCGAAACACATCTAAAACATGAATCCAAGCTCATCAATCAGAGATCATATGAGAGAGATCTCTATATCTATGCTTCACATCAAGGCTTCCTCGTAGACTCTTGTACTTGTAGCTCATAGTTTCTCACCCAGACATTGCTCTGATACCATGAAAAGATGGGGTGAGAGAGAGAGAGAGCTTGAGCTCTTACAAGACATACAACACATAAAGAATGCACACAAGATAGGAAGATGAAAACTCCATTGTTTCTTCTTTTTCTCCCTTATATCAGTCTACCAGAATAAAGAGAAGGTACATTATACATAATATACAAGTGGTCCATAGTTTGAACACGCTAACTAAGAAGATGACTAGATAGATCCTGCATTTTGGGTATGTGAATTAATTGATGTCCAGCTATAAAATATCATGGAAGCATATGCCAATGCAAGTACCAATCATGTCAATGATATGAAAGCAAAAATGGTTGCACAAATACGTGAGCAGTGACTCCTAATGAGCTTGATATCTCAACATTGTGTAGTTTTAGTTAACACTTATGTGGTGCCAATTATTACTCCTAATGAGCTTCGATATCTCAACATTGTGAGCGTTGACTCCTAATGAGCTTGATATCTCGACATTGTGTAGTGTTAGTTGACACTTGTGTGGTGCCAATTATTACTCGTGGGTGACTTTTTCAACAACCACATGTATAGTATAACATATGATGGAGACAAGAGGAATAAGGGTGCTAATGATGGTGGTGGATAGGATGGTGGAAAAGTCATTACAAATAAGCATATTATAGCTAGGAAAAATAGAGCACCCAAAGTATTGGTGTTGGATCAACATCCAAAGTGTAGGAGCTTTTGCAAGGCAATCACATGATAACTTTGAAGAAAAGGGTGGCAAAGGATGCATTCGGTCTTAAGGAAAAGGCCGATACCTAAAGTAGCCACAATTCTCCATAATCAACAAAACCTTGGGTAGTAGAGGACACACAACTAAGGTGATGCTAAGACAAGTAGGTGGAATGCTAATGGGCTATGCTCTAGAGGAATGGTGAGAGCCTTTGTAGCAAGTAGCACAAGTAGTTGTCCCAAAGGACAAGCTTTGCATTTGGCGACTAGCAATGGCTATATTAAGATTTCCTCCCTAAGAAAATTAAGAAAATAGTATGAAAAAGGAGCAGGTTGTATCATATTGAGAAAGGAATCTTAAATCTCTGTTTAAATATCATTCACAAAGAGAGAGAGAGAGAGAGAGAGAGAGAGAGAGAGAGAGAGAGAGAGAGAGAGAGAGAGAGAGAGAGAGAGAGAGAGAGAGAGAGAGAGAGAGAGAGAGAGAGAGAGAGAGAGAGAGAGACTTTTTTTAAAAAAGTTGTTGGAAAGGGAGATGTTGACAACCCCCTTTTCAAAGATTTTTAGAAAAATAATTTTTCTAAAGAACAATAAAAGGTATTGAAATTTTTCTTCACCAAAAAGGGGGTTGCTAGACATCAAACCCTTTTTTGGCTAATAAAATTTGCAAAATATTCCATCTCTCTCTCTCTCTCTCTCTCTAACATACTATCAACTATTATTAATACATTAGTACCTTATACATATCAAATACTACTAACGCTTGTACCTACTAATAAATTATATAACTCTGGATCTAGTTATTAATAATTGGTATTAATAAGGTTATGATATAATATTTATATTAACATATATTGATATGTTAATTAATATGAACATATTAACATACTCTATATATAACATTTACATTAAAGTTAAATGTAATAGAATAGTGTAATGTTTGTATCATAGTATATTATATCAAATTAAGAATAAGTAAATAATTACATTAATAATATTAATAACTATAATTAATAATAACATTATTTAATATATTATAATATTAATATATGCATGTATATGTAGACACACACATATTAGAATAATGCGAGCTCTTTAAAAATAAACTAGGAATGCTAAAGAGTATGCATGCATATATGTATGTATGTATGTACATGTATATACATACATATGCACACACATACATACGTGCATACATATGTATGTATGTATGTATAAAAAATATGATACACATGAATTTACACAACCCTTTGTGTGTGTGTGTGTGTGTGTGTGTGTGTGTGTGTGTGTGTGTGTGTGTGAGACTATGAAGAGAGGGGAAAGAAGAGAGTGTGAAATTTTTACCTAGGATGACACCAACACCGTCATCCTGGCTTTAAAATTTCTCTACCTCAACCATCTCTTAGTCCTCTAAATAGTTGACTAAGAGTTGCATGTTTCTTGTTAATGCTTTCCCGTTGCTTCTTCATGGCCATTGGACTACACCATGCCATTGGGTCAACCACCCACCATTAACACCTCATTACAGCTAGGTGAGGCCACTCTAGGAGTGGGCCATCCCTAGAGCCCTTTCCCCTTGGTGTTCTACCACTAATCATAGCTAGAAGGGTGTTGCCAACTAATGCTAGCTCCATTGGACTACACCATGCCATTGGGTCAACCGCCCACCATTAACACCTCATTACAGCTAGGTGAGGCCACTCTAGGAGTGGGCCATCTCTAGAGCCCTTTCCCCTTGGTGTTCTACCACTAGTCATAGCTAGAAGGGTGTTGCCAACTAATGCTAGCTCAATGCCTCACTTCCTTCCACTCCACAGGTTGAACACGACCCTCTCATGTAGTCAGATTTCCATGGATGACATGATGAGTTGCCCCCTTGACATTGTTGCTACCACCACTAGCTATCGCCACTTTCTTGATTGCCACCATTGCCTTGCCTATTCCCCATAACTATTTGCCTTCTTGCCCTACTACCTCTCACTTGTTCATTCTTTGCCACAGCAACTCCCATGCCCAGCTTGCCTTGCATCCTCCACATCCGCCCCTACTCACCTCACTTCTACACTCCCTATCCACCTTGCTTTTGTAAGGGATGGCTAGATTGCAATTGCCAATTTCATGTAACTATACTATCCTCATGCAAAGTTTGTATCTATTTACCTTTTGAATGTCACCTACATATGTGCACACTTTCCAATCTAGCCACTATAAAGAGCCAATTGCTCACATCCAAGAAACATATTAAAATGAACAAGAAAATATGATTGAAGCCATGATCAAAGCAACCATAGTTATAGTCTCATATTTCAAGAAAGAAAAGAAATGTAACATTTCTTTTAAGTAGTATGGCACACACCCCTTGCATGGTGGTGCAAGGTACACACCCCTTACAATGGTGGGAGGTCCAAAGGTAGGAGTCCTCAACTAGAAGATTTGATTAATGGCAAAAAAATTGTGTGCATAATTACATCCTTGCCTTTTTATACTCCCTCTAACCTTATGCTAAACCTATCTCAATGTAAAAATTTGCTCTATTACAAACCATCCCCTCCTAAAGAAGCTTTTTCCTCAAAGCTTGCAAAGTTTTAGAGAACATACAATGAATATGTTGAGGATAGCTTGGTGGCATGTAAACCCATGGTGACGTATAAGCCCAAGTTGAAATAAAAGTCTTCATGCCAAAGAAGAGTCCTTCAAGGGTATGGAAACAAGTAAGAGAATCTAGTGGACTACTATAGACTATCAAAGCATGGCTACAATCAATAGTTTGCCCATAACTTGTGATAGAGAAGTCCAAATGACATGAATGAATTCTTGTTGTAAAGAAGAGGCTACACATAAAATTCAATATTTGTTGCCAAAAAGGCAATTTAATTCATGACAAAAAATTCACACAACACACTATCCATAGTCTTGTAATTGTAATAATTCCACTGTTTCAAAGGAGATGCCTTCAAACAGATGGTTGAATGCACTGAGGGGTAGGTATTGCAATCTTTATTGATAGCCTACCAACGGTGAATGCCATGAAAGCCAAATATCTCAAGGTTAAACAAGTAGCCATCAAAATGGTCATCACATCCATAAGTGCCCACTACAAAAAAATGCATCCCATCATTGCCTCCCAAGTCAAATGGAAACAAAGA